>NC_081150.1:20427771-20775271 GCF_958295425.1 Solea solea | reverse complement strand
GTAATTGTTCTTTCAAAATAAAATGCACATCTTTATGTTGTCCTTCCTTTTAGTAGTTATTCTTTCAAAACAAAATACACATTTTTATGTTATCTTTAATTTTAGTAGTTATTCTTTCAAAATAAAATGCACATTTTTACATTATCTTTCATTTTGGTAATTGTTCTTTCAAAATAAAATGCACATCTATATGTTATCTTTAATTTTACTAGTTATTCTTTCAAAATAAAATACAAATGTTTATGATCTCTTTCGTTTTAGTAGGTATTCCTTCAAAATAAAATAAAACATTTTCATGTAATTTTCTGCTTTAGTCGGTGGCAGCCATTTTGGAAACCTTTGTCGGAGTTTGTGAGGTTATTCCGACTTCCTGAGTCTGAAACCCGACTTCCAGGTGAAACGTCTGAACGAGAACCCAAGAATTGCGACGACAGCTGGGGCGTACCGCTGAAGCTCTGTGAGTGTCATTACAGCGATGTAGGTGAATTAAATATGTCTGGTAAAATGGCCCCCATGATGAAAACGAAAAGTTCGATTTTTAGATTCTTTGTCACATGAGCTCATCAGAGAAGACCTCTAAAGGTCCAGTACGTAACTTTTAATACCAGCCGTGAATGTTTGTGTAAATGTAGAATTCATTTTAAAAATGAAGCTTTATGAACTCTTATGTAGATTTATTTTGAAATTCTGTGAAATATTGTCACAAATATAATTTTTCCAATGTCATGCTGTAAAAAAGATGGACTTTTCTTTACTTGACCGCCCCCTGCTGATCAGAACTGATGCTCTGCGGCCCCCAGAAGTCAAGGATTAAAGGTCTTCTAACTCTTTCAGATTATCCTGAGTGTTTGAACCTGGATTATTTTTTATCCTCATCTTGTTTGTGGCTTTTATTTTGTTAATCAGTCCCAGGATAAGAAATGTTAACACAGTGAAGATGATGCAAAAGTCAACAGGAATGTTCATCACTTCATTGAGAACCAAACAGCGGTGAAAACCTGGACCTGGACTCAGGACTCTAAATGTGTGCGTGTGAACCCTGATCGTCCTCTGCTCTGTCCTGACACGCCAACGCCCGAGTGTCTCGTTAAGAGTTCTGATGGGATCTGCAGCAACTGTGTGTGTGTGTGTGTGCTGAGGCGGCAGGAGGACGCAGAGGTGGCTGATGGGAAAATCTCCCTGTTGTATTAACAAAGCACATAACAGCACACGGCAGCGTCTGTGAGCTCCGAGGAAACTTCTCTCCTGATCATTAGAGGGCGACGACGAGTCAGAGGCATCTCCCTGAGGTTCTGACACTGTGTGTGTGTGTGTGTCCAGGTATTACTAATGTTGTGGGGACCTAAACCTGTTTACACTGTTACATTATGGGGACTTAGTCCTCATAACGTAAATGACTACATTTTAAGGTGAAGATATGTTTTAAGGTTAGGTTGAGGTTAGGGTTAGGATTAGGATTAGGCCAGTAGTAATTGTGGTTAAGGTTAGAGTAAGTCTCCAGGAAATGAATGTAAGTCAATGCAATGTCCCCTCAAGTCATGAATGCTGAACGTATGTGTGTGTATGTGCGTGTGTGTGTGTGTGTGTGTGTGTGTGTGTATGTGTGTGTGTGTGTGTGTGTGCGTGCATGTGTGCTCCAGCAGGCAGCTAATGAAGGCTGAGACGACCTGTGGTTCAGTAATTGAACCTCAGGGACATTCTCTCACTCTACATCAGCATCTGCTGCACTCACTGTCATACTGATGATGTCACTGCTGCTGCTCAGAACCCACCTCCATCACACCATCGTCACCATCATCACCATCATCATCACCTCCATCACCATCATCACCTCCATCACCATCATCACCTCCATCATCATCATCATCATCACCTCCATCACACCATCGTCACCATCATCACCTCCATCACCATCATCATCACCTCCATCACCATCATCACCTCCATCACCATCATCACCTCCATCAACATCATCATCACCTCCATCACCATCATCATCACCATCATCATCACCTCCATCACCATCATCATCACCATCATCACCATCACCATCATCACCTCCATCACCATCATCACTATCATCACCTCCATCACTATCATCACCTCCGTCACCATCACCACCTCCATCACCATCATCACCTCCATCACCATCATCACCTCCATCATCATCATCACCTCCATCACCATCATCACCTCCATCATCATCATCATCACCTCCATCACTATCATCACCTCCGTCACCATCATCACCTCCATCATCATCATCATCACCTCCATCACTATCATCACCTCCGTCACCATCATCACCTCCATCACCATCATCACCTCCATCATCATCATCATCACCTCCATCACTATCATCACCTCCGTCACCATCGTCACCTCCATCATCATCATCACCTCCATCACCATCATCACCTCTGTCACCATCATCACCTCCATCACCATCATCACCTCCATCATCATCATCATCACCTCCATCATCATCATCATCACCTCCATCATCATCATCATCACCTCCGTCACCATCATCACCTCCATCACCATCATCACCTCCATCACCATCATCACCTCCATCATCATCATCACCTCCATCACCATCATCACCTCCATCATCATCATCATCACCTCCATCACTATCATCACCTCCGTCACCATCGTCACCTCCATCATCATCATCACCTCCATCACCATCATCACCTCTGTCACCATCATCACCTCCATCACCATCATCACCTCCATCATCATCATCATCACCTCCATCATCATCATCATCACCTCCATCACTATCATCACCTCCGTCACCATCGTCACCTCCATCATCATCATCATCACCTCCATCACCATCATCACCTCTGTCACCATCATCACCTCCATCACCATCATCACCTCCATCATCATCATCATCACCTCCATCACCATCATCGCCTCCATCATCATCATCATCACCTCCATCATCATCATCATCACCTCCATCACCATCATCGCCTCCATCATCATCATCATCACCTCCATCATCATCATCATCACCTCCATCACCATCATCACCTCCATCACCACTTCATCACTAAAGTGTACATTTTCATGAAGAACAAACATTTTGTTCATAGATGTTCATGAACACAATGTTACAGTTTTAAAGTTTACAGTGTGAGTCTGTTGTGTGTCAGTGAAAATCATCATGCAGCTGTTCTCCTGACACCTCCCCCCCCTCCTTCTCCTCCTTCCCCTCCTCCTCCTCGTCCTCAGGCCTTAGGAGACGAGGACACTCTGTGGACGCCTGTTACCTGGCAGCCAGTGCAGCAGAGAGACTGAAGGTCCCTGAACGCACCACGCCTCCTCCTCACTGTCAGCTCCATCTGTGAATGCAGATTCATGTCATTTAGAACTTTAAGTAGAATTTGGAATTATAAGTAGATTGGACTCATGGTTTTTCTGGGGGCGTGGCCTGTATCTATAGAAACCCACATGGAAGACGAGATTTGATCATGTGAGTATGGAGACACAGCAGATGTTCAGGAGGTTTGATCTTTGTGTTTTTGTGACAGTTACGTACTGCAGATGCATTTTTGTGTGGTCAGAGCAGCAGATTATCTCAATAATCTCAGTCTAAATCCCACCACACATTGACTGTTTGTCTCAGACTTTCTCCCTGAGACACACACACACACAGCACTGCAGGACTGAAGGTGTGTGTGTGTGTGTGTGTGTGTCTTGTCTTTAATCCTGGCCTCAGGCTCAGTTCCTCAGTGAGGCCATTTTTAACATGACACCAATTAAAGAGTGAGTGAGTGTGGTTGTCATGGATGCAGCAGCATCTGGTCCTCAGTCCTGGTCCTCACAGTCCTGGTCCTCTTAGCTCTGGTCCTCACAGTCCTGGTCCTCTCAGTCCTGGTCCTCACAGTCCTGGCTCTCACAGTCCTGGTCCTCAACTCCTTCAGCAGCAGCTGCCACTTCCATCACATTAGTGAGTCACTGTAGGTTAATAAAGAGCCCCCCCTCTAAGCCCCGCCCTCCATCTCCTCCTCCTTTAAAACAGATCAATACAAGAAGCTTTTTAAAACTCGTTACAGTTAAGATCCTTCACTGTGTGTGTGTGTGTTAGTGTGTGTGTGCGTGAGTGTGCGTGTGAGTGAGTGTGTGTGTGTGTGCGTGTGCGTGAGTGTGTTTGTGTGTGTGTGTGTGTGTGTGTGTGTGTGTGTGTGTGCGTGTGTGTGAGTGAGTGAGTGTGTGTGTGTGTGCATGTGCTTGTGCGTGAGTGTGTGTGTGGGTGTGTGTGTGAGTGTGTGTGTGTGTGTGCATGCGTGCGCGTGTGTGTGTGTGAGTGAGTGTGTGAGTGTGTGTGAATGAGTGTGTGTGTGTGTGTGCGTGCGTGTGCGTGCGTCCGTGTGTGTGTGTGTGAATGTGTGAGTGAGTGGGTGTGTGTGTGTGTGTGTGTGTGTGTATGCAGTGACATGTAAAAGCTGCTCACCGTCTTTTCTTGGTCTTGTTGAAGCCGCGTTTCTTCGCTCACTTCCTGTTTTTGTTTGTCTTTAAGTGAAAGGCGATGCCTTTTGTTTGTTTGTTGTTGTACGCGCGGCACCGCTGCACGTGCTAACACAAAAGCACATTTTGTGCAACGGGTAATTGCAAAAAGAACATTTGTACAGCAGATCAGGACAGATTAAGAGCCTTTGAAGTGTGTGAAGTGGTGAAAGGATTGAGCTATAAATTATGAATGAGTGAGTGTCTGAGGAGGAATGACATCATCGCTGCACCACAGACATGTTTTCATAATCTTTACAGAAAAAATACATGAAATAAAACAACTTCATTACTAATGCAGTTTTAAACATTTACTCACTGTTAATTCATGTTTTAACTCATTTATTTGTCACTATTTTTATTATGATTGTTGTGCTGTGGCAGCGCCCCCATGTGGTCAGACCTCCACTCTAAAAAACTAATTTCTCCTATAGATCTAAGTCATTATTGTTATGATTATTATTATTATGATTATTGTTATTATTTATAATAAAAACAACATTGACACAAAAATCTAAATCTAAACTAAAATTATACAAATTTCTTTAAGGACCCAAAAAAATCTTGCACGACCCATCTGAGGATCCTGACCCAGTGGTTGGGAACCACTGGATTTACATGGAGGTAATTATTGATGAATAAAAGCATAACTGACGTTTGCTTTAATATACATTTTCTTTTGTATTTTAACTATTAATATTGAGTAATTTCATCCCTAAATTTTCCTTCATATCTGGAAATTTTCGTCTGTTTTACTTAAAGAAAAAAAGTCTTATATTTTATTGCAAATTTATTTTAAAACTTAAAATTTCAATGATAGTTTTGTGACGTTTGAAACTTGTTTTTAAATCTTGTTTAAAAACACATTAATTTGAACACAGAGCTTATTTTTTTATTCTTCTTTTATTGGTTTTTAGCTTCGACTCGTGTTGTTCATCTTGTTGTTGTTGTTGTTGTTGTTGTTGTTGTTTAAAAATGTGCTTTATGAATAAAATTGGATTGGAATCAAACAGAAAGAAACTTGAGAAAAAACTACCACTTTCCAAAAACTCTCCGACTGAAACTTTTCACTGAAAACAAAAATATTAAACTGATACAAATTCTGAACTCGGTCATTTTCTAAAAATGTCCACAAATGTTTCAGCGTCTCTCAGTAAGACGAATCCTCAGCGTCTGAAAGCTGCTTCTCGTTGCCACAACTTCAGAAAATTGCTGCAATTTTCCCAAAATTACCACCAAAATACGAGCGCTTTGTAAAAAACAGCGTCCGTCTCCAAAAACCCACAAAATCAGTCCTAGATTCAAACTCTGCTCCGGAAATGAAAATATTTCTCCTCACTTTTTAACAAACTGTAGCCAAATCCTTGTTTTTTTCATAAATATCCAGATTTTTTTTCGTCTACAAATATCAGAATCTTTGAAAACACGAGGTGTTGAGTTATTTTCAGAGTGTCTGAAAGCTGCTCTTTGCTCCTCCACTTCAAAAAAAATGTCCCAATTTTCCAAAATTACCCAAAAAATACGACCTCTTCTCAAAGATCCTCTCACTCTCCAGATAAAAAACATAAAAAACTAAAACCCAAGTCCATCCTCGCTATAAAACTGTTCACCAACAAAATCTGTTTCCACAACTTTTGGCTCCAAAAAAATGTCCTCACTTAGTAAACACTGGAGGACATTTCTGTCCATGTTTGTCTTTCACACGTCCAAACTGTTTCATCTTTGTTGAGTAACTCCAGAGGGTCCAGAGGATCGGGTCCAGAGGATCGGGTCCAGAGGATCGGGTCCAACATTCAAGTTTACTACCACAGTTGCCACAGTAAACCAGGAAAGGTGAGGGCGCTGTCTGTCTCTAGTGATCTGTCCATCAAAGTGGTCTCTGTCCTCAGTCATGTGACTAAGAGACGACCGGACGTGTATCTGCTGAGTCATGTTTGGTTCTTGTTGGAGAATTGTGTCTTTGAAATGACTCAGCACAAATGTTTGTGATATCACACACACAGTAACACACACACACACACACACACATGTTCGACATTCATGACTTGAGGGGACATTGCATTGACTTACATTCATTTCTTGGAGACTTACTCTAACCTTAACCACAATTACTACTGGCCTAATCCTAACCCTAACCCTAACCCTAACCCTAACCTCAACCTAACCATGAAACATATCTTCACCTTAAAATGTAGTAATTTACGTTATGGGGACTTGCTTTTTGTCCCCACAAGGAGGACAAGTCCCCATAATGTGACTGTGTAAACAGGTTTTGGTCCCCACAACATTAGTAATACCTGGTACAGTAATACACACACACACACAGAGAAGCACATCATTGACATCCCTTAATGCATTTCCTAGAACCTTAGCTTAACTTACATTAACTTACCTTAACCATCACATCTAAGAGACTAAGCTTAAACCTTAACCCTAAAACCAGGTCTTAACCCTGAAGAAGCCCTTTTAAAGTTGAGATAAAGACATAAACACACACACATTTCCCAGCAGACACCTGACACATGCAGCTGCCTGTGACTCTGACATGTTCATACATGTCATTCCAACATGCTGCATCTCCTTAGTGGTATCCTGGAAAACACACATGCGCGCACACACACACGCACACACACACACACACACACACACGCACACACACACACACACACACACACACACACGCACACACACACACACACACACACACACACATGCGCGCACACACACACGCACACACACGTTCAAACATCAGCAGAACAGAACAGATTTTTGCTGACTCATCACTTTCATCCTTCTTCTTCTTCTTCTTCCTGTGTTAATGTTAATTGTTTGTAAACCACTCACTCTCCCACACCAAAGCCCATAGAGAAAATCAGTGATTTTAACACCACAACACACAGGAGCTGCTGGTCCTCTGCTGCCTCGTGTGGTCACTTTGTGTCACTGAGATAAATCTGAACAAAGAATTTCAAAAGCCAAATTGTCAAAATAAGACATGTGAACTTAGTGATGGAGGCAGCAGTGGATCAACAACTCCTGTGTGTGTGATGTTAAAATCACTCATTTTCTCTATGGGCTTTGGTGTGGGAGAGTGAGTGGTTTACAAACTTCAGTTTCCTGTTGGAAAACCTTATAAAATCTACAACAGTCTAAGTCTACGATGTCTTAAGAACATGTTTCACGTCTTTATCTCACCGTGAGACAGACTTTAAACTGAAGTTTATAAACCTCTCACTCTGGATCTATGAATTCCTGTGATGTTTAAATCACTGATTTGTCTCATTATGCAGATGATGGTTCTAATGAGTGGAGTCGTGTGTGTGTGTGTGTGTGTGTGTGTGTGTGTGTGTCCCCACTGGACTGAAGGAGCTGCAGCAGGTCTTGCTGGGAGTCTGACAGCGTTGGGGGAGGGGGGAGACTGGTGTGTGTGTGTGGGGGGGGGGGGTCGTGTGGAACGATGTCTGAGCTGCCAGCAGTGAGTGCTCCTCCACTCTTACTGCAGTGGACACACACACACACACACACACACACACATCTGTCATGCGTGGCAGCGTTGGCTCTGACAGTCTGTTATTGTTGCCTCCTCCATTCACCTCTTCAGCCACTGTTTGGGGTAATTGCTGGTCCTAATTAGTTCACACACACGCACACACACACACACACACAAACATCTGCCAAAAACACTGATTAAAACCCTGAATCCAATTAAAGGGACGCTTCACTGAAACAATGGATGTTTGTGTCATTGTTCCTCTCTACAGTGATACAGGAGGGAGGTTTGTGTTTGACAGCACAATCACGACCATTACGTCATCCCAAACCTTCATTTGCTTCTATTTACAATGAATGAATGAATGAATGAAGGCCTTATTTCAAACATGTGAACACGATACATTTAAAAAGCACTTACAATTCTGAAACATGATGCCTTTAGTTCATTATGGTCCCAAAGTTTGGCCTTAAATAAATGATAAAGGCTAAGGAGAACATACTGCAATCACACGTGGCATTCCACATGGTTCAATACTGGGTCCGTTCCTTTTTTTTTACCCTCAGTTACATTAGAAACTGTGTCTATTAAAAAATAAATGGCAAATTTTATTACATGTGGTGTCCCACAGGGTTCAGTACTGGGCCCACTGTGTTTTTATTTAACATTATAAACTGTGTGTTAAAAATACATAAATGTCGAGGTTTGAAGAGCAGAGGAACTGAACTCTTGTTGCTCTGAGCCTCAGGTCGTCGTTGTCATGGCCACTGTCACCTGACAGTAATCACTGATTCACAGGGGGAAATTCAAGCGAGTGCCTCCACTCCAAATAATCACCAGAGCGTGGCGTCGCTGGCTCCCGGGGGCCCGGTGGCTCCAGCACAGCCCTGATTTTAATCTGCTCATTAAAACGCAGACAAATACAGAGAGAAAACATCAGCAGGTGTGAAGTTTATCCAGGAAACACACAAGAACGTCACTGTTCAAAACCAGAAGATCAGGTCCAGAGGAACAGGTCCAGAAGATCAGGTCTGGTGGATCGGGTGCAGACAAAAAGTTCCAGAGGATCAGGACCAGAGAATCACAGCCCGGAAGACCGGGTCCAGAAGACCAGGTCCAGAAGACCAGGTCCGGTGGATCAGGTCTGGTGGATCGGGTCCAGAGGATCAAAGCCTGAAGACCAGGTCCAGAAAATAAGGTCCACAAGATTTGTACTGGTGGATTGGATCCAGAGGGGTGGAGTGGCTCAGTTGTTAAGACCGCCTGTGGTTAAGACCCTGTGTGCAAACTCCACCCCTGGCAGGTTGTACGCAATGCCCTTGTAAGTTGCTTTGGATAAAAGCATCTGCTAAACGACATGTAATGTAATGTAATGGATCAGGTCCAGAAAATAAGGTCCACAAGATTAGGTCTGGTGTATTGGATCCAGAGGATTGGGTCCAGAGGATGGGGTCCAGAGGACCAGGTCCAGAGGATCAGGTATATCTGTGAATGAGTTTGACAGTGACGGTGAAATCTGTGACGTCATGACTAAGATTCATTGTTTAAACAACAGCGCCATCTCGTGTCGAAACAGGGAAGTTCTGTTTGGCCCGGAGCAGAAAAACAGATTCAGGTTTTGATCTAAAAGCAAATAAAACGTTAAAGTTTATATAAAAATATATGTTTGTAAAAATAACTTCACTGTTCTGGAATTATTAAAAATAATGACATCATATCAAACACACACCTGTTTATTTGTATTATTATAGTAATAGTTATAGTCATTAGTAGTACTTACAGTCATTAGTAGTACTTATAGTCATTGGTAATAGTTATACTCATTAGTAGTACTTACAGTCATTCGTAGTAGTTACATTAGTAGTACTTATAGTCATTGGTAATAGTTATAGTCATTAGTAGTACTTACAGTCATTAGTAGTACTTACAGTCATTAGTAGTACTTATAGTCATTGGTAGTAGGTATAGTCATTAGTAGTACTTATAGTCATTGTAATAGGTATAGTCATTAGTAGTACTTACAGTCATTAGTAGTAGTTATAGTCATTAGTAGTACTTATAGTCATTAGTAATAGTAATAGTTATAGTCATTAGTAGTAGTACTTTTAGTCATTAGTAGTAGTTATAATCATTAGTTGTAGTAAGAGTCATTAGTAGTAGTTATAGTCATTAGTAGTAGTAATAGTTATAGTCATTAGTAGTAGTTATAGTCATTAGTAATAGTAATAGTTATAGTCATTAGTAGTACTTATAGTCATTAGTAATAGTAATAGCTATAGTCATTAGTAGTAGTTATAGTCATTAGTAATAGTTATAGTCATTAGTAATAGTAATAGTTATAGTCATTAGTAGTACATATAGTCATTAGTAGTATTTATAGTCATTAGTAATACTTATAGTCATTAGTAATAGTAATAGTTATAGTCATTAGTAGTACTTATAGTCATTAGTAGTATTTATAGTCATTAGTAATAGTTATAGTCATTAGTGATAGTAATAGTTATAGTCATTAGTAGTACTTACAGTCATTAGTAATATGTATAGTCATTAGTTATACTAATAGTTATAGTCATTAGTAGTACTTATAGTCATTAGTAATAGTTATAGTCATTAGTAATAGTAATAGTCATTAGTAGTACTTATAGTCATTAGTAATAGTTATAGTCATTAGTAATACTTATAGTCATTAGTAGTCTGTATAGTCATTAGTAGTATTTATAGTCATTAGTAATACTTGTAGTCATTAGTAATACTTATAGTCATTAGTAATAGTTATAGTCATTAGTAATAGTAATAGTTATAGTCATTAGTAGTACTTGTAGTCATTAGTAATACTTATAGTCATTAGTAATAGTTATAGTCATTAGTAATAGTATTAGTCATTAGTAGTACTTATAGTCATTAGTAATAGTAATAGTTTTAGTCATTATTAAGAGTAATAGTTATAGTCATTAGTAGTAGTCACCTTGGTAATAGTAGTTAGTAGTAATAGTAATAGTAATCGTAGTAACTGCAGTAGTATTATTGAGCAGAACATACAGTCAGTGCAGAGCTGTCAATTACCAGCAGGTGGCGATAAAAGACCAGGAATGAAACTTAGCAGGAAGTGGATCCACTGCCGTCTTCCTGTTTTTATGTGTGTGCGCGTGCATGTGTGTGTCTGTGTTAGAGCAGGAGTCTCGCGCAGAAATGGTGAGTAGTTTTCTGTTGATTTGAAACATTCACATTCAAACAGAGAAGATTCACGTGTTTCCACTTTGACCCTTGACTCCGCCTTCACTCGTGTGTGTGTGTGTGTGTGTTTGTGTGAAACAGTCACGTGTCATTATTGTTATTATTAGTTTCGCGTTAGTGTCTGGTCACGTGTGTGACTAAATTTAACAAAATAAAAGCTTCAGTGAATCATAATTATGTTGCTGTGGTGACACACACACGAACGCGCACGCACACACAGTTCAGAGGGTTAAAGATGAGCCTTCAATCAAAAATACAGAATATTATAATCAATTTAAAACATTATTAAAAACTTTGTGTTCACCACTCTCATCATTCTTTAATAAGAAAATAGTTTATTACATGAAGGCTGTGATAACTGCAGAAAATAATAATAAGATAACAAACAGTGTCGACAGTGATTACTGTCGACAAGTAACACACAATATTTGACCATTTATAAATTCACTTATATATATGTAACATATAATTTGACTTCATTCTTTTAACAGAAAAACTTTAAATGAAAAAAGAGAACAATATCTGGGAGGAAAAAAAGGGCAAAATAGATTTAAAAGTAACTTTAAAAAAGTAAAAAAATGCATAATTATTAAAAATGAACAACAAACGTGTTGATAATGAGTTAAAACTGACGTATATATGTATGTTTATATGTATACGTGTGTATATATATACACATGCATACATAAATAATTCATGACTAAATGAATCGTCTGCTATTTTGATCATCAATAAAACGATTGTTTTGTTTGTTTTTTAAATAATTAAAACCAAGTTTCAGTGATTTTTCAGCTTCTTAAATGTGAATATTTTCTTCTTTCTGTGATTTTATTTAAAAAATGTTCCCAGAGTTCTTTAGGAGCAGGTTCGTCCCTGCAGGTCCACGTGATCCGCTTGGGTCCAGGTGAGGATCTGGTGTCGTCTCTGCAGGCGTTTGTGCAGGAGAGGAAACTGCGAGCTCCGTTCATCGTCACGTGTGTGGGCAGCGTTACCAAGGCGACGCTGAGACTGGCCAACGCCACGGCAACAAACACAAACGAGGTTCACTTTATTGACTTTGATTTATGATGACACACAAATGTGTTGTTCTTTACAACAGGGGTTCCAAAGGTCTGGGGACGGGACCCACAAAGGAGAATTTTCCCAACCTTTAAATAAGTCATGAAATAAATATGTGTGTGATATTTTGGAGAATTCTGAGACTCTAAAGTGATTTTTTCCTCAGAATTCTGACTTCTTTGCAGAATTTTATCTCGGAATTTTGATTTTCTTTGTAGAAATCCAGTTTTTAATCTCAGAATTCAGAATCCAGTTTCACTTCATTGTGGAAATGATTTTATTTCTTATTTTAGAAATTCAAATTGATTTTAAAATCCGACAAAAGCTGTTTTACAAAGTGAACAAAGAGACTGTTGTCGTCTCCCTCAGGTGATCCACCTGAGCGGACCGCATGAGATCGTGTCTCTGGTTGGGACACTGAACCCCAGCGCTCACCTGCATGTCTGCCTGTCGGACGGTGAGGGCCGGACGGTCGGGGGCCACGTCCTCGGGGACCTGGACGTCTTCACCACGGCCGAGGTTGTCGTTGGCGAAGCACTCGACCTGGAGTTCAGCAGAGAGACGGATGAGCGCACGGGTTTCCCCGAACTCGTGGTGCAGTCGCGTTCACAGACGCAAAAAACTGACTGAGCGCATCGTGTTTTAGCTAAAGCTAAAGCAACGCTGTTTTGTGTTTTAGCTAAAGCAGTATTGTGTTGCGTTTTAGCTAAAGCTAAAGCAGCGTCGTATCGTCTTTTAGCCAAAGCTAAAGCAGCGCCGTATCGTCTTTTAGCTAAAGCTTAAGCAGCGTCGTATCGTCGCCTAAAGCTACAGCAGTGGTGTGTCGTCATATGATTTACTAAAAAATTAAATAAAAACATTTTCATTCTCTTTTGTCGTAATCTGAAGTTTATTGACTCCGCCTACAAACAAACAGACAAAACTATACTTCGCTGAAGCTGTTTTTGTTGTTTTGTTTTCTTGAATAATGTAAAAAGTGCTGAGTCATGAGTGTAGCCGTCTCGTTTGTAGACATTAGCCTGTAGTGATGAAGCTAACGTGGCTAAAAGCAACGTCAGGCACTTTGAACAGCTTTTGTGTGGATGTTTCCATGGCAACACTGTTTCATAAAAAATCAACAACTTTATTTTCAGTACCCAAGTCTGGAGTGTTTTATTTAGTTTTGAAACGTTAGCATGTAGCCACCTGTGATGTCATAGAGCAGAAGCAGCTAGCTGCTCATTAGCATGTTACTTACAAACTGAAAAAAAATAACAAACACACAGACTCACACAGACACACACAGACAGAGACACACACTCACAGTCAGTGGCTGCAGCTCACAGCAGGGGGCGCCGCGTTCTGCTAATCGATGTTAAACTGAGCTGCAGCTTTTCAGAGCCTCTGACCTCGAGGTCACGACCACACACGCGGGGATTAACCGTGACCATGGAGCGGTAATCCGGGGGGGAGGGGTCAGAGGGAGGGGGCGTGGTTACTGCACCGCCTCAATCATCGTCGTTTATCGTCAGCAGCTTCTTTTCTCTCAGATCCTGTGAAAAAAAACAAAATCTGCTCAATTTAGGAAAATTTAAAACATTTTTAAAGGAAAAAAAACATAATTTTGCCTTAAATTAAGTTTTAATTAGCAGTAACAAGATGAAACAATGGTTCGTAAAATGAATTTAGTCTTAATTTAGGAATTTAATTTTCTCCTTTTTTTTCGAAAGAAAGATACATTTTTACTAAACATTTATTACATGACAGATTTTCTTTGCTGGTCTGAAATTTAAATAAATGAAATCATCAGGTGCTGTTGATTACATTTATTTATAATAAATAATAATAATAATAACAATAATAATAATAATATTATAGTGTTTGTACCCTTTTATGGTTTTTATCTCAGAAATACTCACAGATTATTTACTCTCTCTTTTATTTTATTTTTTTTGTTTCTTTCCTAAAATGAAAATGTAAACGTTGATGATCCAGTATTTTTTGATTGAACATAACATTTTATTGATCAAATTCTGTATTAAATTCTCTTGTGAGTGGAGAAGAGATTAGAAGAGGAGGAACACAGATTATGAATAATAATAACATATATATATGATAAATAATAATAATGACCACGATCACTTTAAAGAACGCAAAGAATCATAAATATATAATGTTTAATTATAACTCAATATAACATGTGACAATTATTTGTTTTTACAAAGAACTTTTAAACAAAAAACTCTTTACTAAATAAAATTCAAACTCAATTTAATTTCAATTCTCACTTTATTTTGAATGAATTCTCGATGAATTAACGTGTAAATTATTCATTCAAAGTTCTTTAAAAGCTGAACTTTTTTAACTTTAAATCAACTTCATTCCAGTTCAACATACAAATAAATGAAGTTCAGTCCAAGTTTATATGAACACATGAATCATTCACTTTATTTTGGGATAACGTGTAGTTCATGATGTAAATTAATTCAGATAAAAACGTGTTTCTTCATCAATTGAAGGACATTTGTTTGTCCAAAAAAAATTTTATCAGTGTATTTTTGAGTCCAAGTGTCCAAAATTTTGTTTTTATAAAAGATTTGTTGCCTTTTGAGAATATTTCTATAAAAACTGTCAGAAAATATTGAATTTTTCCTTTTTTGCAGGTTTGCTTGTTTGTCCTGAGGCGTGAGCAGTGCCGGCCCTGAGTAATTTGGTGCCCTAGGCAAGATTTTAGCTGGCGCCCCCTTGCATCGCAGCAGTCAATTTCACAGGAAATTGAACAGGCCTAACGTTAAGTTTCCAAACGTCCCTGATGAATTTAAGGTGGAGTAACATTAACACACGTCGACTCAGCTATTTATTGATTATTAAACAATGTTGCTATCGTCCGAAGTAAGCTAGCAAGCTAACACTCTGCTCCAACAACGGTAACTACGATGCATTAAACTATTAATCACATTGACATTACTGTACCTCTATCTTTTTCACCTTTTTCTTCCTCTTCTTTCCTTCTTTTCCTTCCTTGGGCGCCGGATGGCTTCAGTCTTTTGGACATAATTCCGATACAGTGTCATTAATCTTTTTCTTTGTCTCTGGGTCACTGTCTGGTCAGATTCAGGCAGCTGGCCTCTTGACCCCGCCCCCCTCACAGAGGGCAGGCACAGAGCAACGGCAAATTGCACCCAGAAAAAAGTCTTCTGCCTTATTTAATAGTCTTTGCTATGACTTTATGTCGCTGTGGGCTTATATAATATTATAAGCATAGCAATAGTAATAATGGGACTGGTAAAAAAAGTAGTATTTATATTTTAATTTTTTTTTTTCTCCGTTTTCGGCGCCCCTAGCATTTGCTTATACTGCCTATGCCCAGGGCCGGCTCTGGGCGTGAGGACAGCTGTCGTTAACTTTACTTTGAAATCACTTCATTCTAGTTCAGCGTGTAAATGAATTCACTTAATACAACTCAATTTAACTGAATTATATCAACAATTTCCTTTAACTGTTAATTAAATTAAAAATGAAATTTAACATTAATTAAATGTTATTAATTATCATTAATTTAAAAAATAAGTTTGACCAAACTCTTTTTTTAGTGTATTCTTGACTGCAAATGTCCAAAAGACATTTTTTCTATAAAATGTGTTGCCTTTGACTACATCTCTATAAAAACTGTGTAAGGAAATGTACATGTTTTCCTTAAAGTTTTTTAAGACGATTATATTTCAGTTGTTTTCGTTGTTTTTTTCCCTCTCCTCCAAAGATCCAACTCAATTTAACTAAATCATACGAACAATTTTCTTTAACTAATTTTTATTCATTAATTTAAAAAAAGGTTGACCAAACGTTTTTTTCAGTGTATTCTTGAGTCCAAACGACATTTTTTTCTATAAAATGTGTTGCCTTTTTCCTGAAAGTTTTTAAGTTCTTTTTTGTTTTTTTGTTTTTTTCTTGTCCTCCAGGACGAGGCCTGAGGACGGTGGGACGGCTGCTCCACCGCCACTAAATAATACGTTTGTCCAAACATTTTTTTTCAGTGTATTCTTCAGTCCAAATGTCCAAAAAAAAGACATTTACAAAAAAAAAAAGAAAAACTGTGTGAGAAAATGTTAAATTAATGAATTTTTCCTTAAAGACAATGTGAGGTTTCAAGACAAGACAGGGCCTGAGGACAGCGGGACATTATATGTTTGTCCAAACACATTATTTATTTTTAGTCTTGAGAAAATGTTGACTTTTTCCTTAAAGTTTTTTAAGACAATGATGTTTTTTTCTTGTCCTCCAGGAGGACGAGGCCTGAGGACAGCGGGACAGCCGCTCCACAGCCACATTAAAGCGTCCCCGCTGCAGCTTTGTGCTTTTGTTTGGCAGCATTGGCGCAGCATGGTGGCGCTGAAGCGTTGGTGGTCTGCCCCGCTGTCCCCCCCCCCCCCCCCCCCCCCCCCCCGTCCTCCCCTGGGGGACGGTTTGACACGTCCAACTAAAGCAGCTTTTCTCGTGTCCTTCCTGACAAATTAGGAGGCGACAGAGAGCTGCAGTCTGAGGGCGTTTGATGTAAAGCCGGCGCTCAGTGTTTCGTCTTCTCGCGTCACTGATGCACAGATGATTAAAAACGCTGTCGTCGTCCACACTTGTTAGGATTTCCTGCACAAACACGTGGAAAAGTGATGTTAGTTGTTTATTCATGTTCCCGCTGCAGCGCTCGCTGTTTATCTCCTGCTGCGAGGAGCCAATTTAATCTGGACTGTAACAAAGAGTGGACTTTAATGTGTGTTTGCTCTGAGACATGAAAACACAAACTTTAGCACTAATGAAAACACACATTCTTCTCTCCACAGTTTTGCCGCACACTGCACAAATAAACCACATGTTCTTTCATTTAATTAAGGACAAATAATCTGTCAGTGTGGGGTCAGAAAATTAGCAGATTATTTTGTAATCCCAGACTGTAATGTGCCTTAAAACTAATTTATAATGTGACTTATTTATGTGAAGAATTTATACTTTAGCGTATCTGTGATTACTGGTCATTAACAGTTTATTAAGAGATTATGAGATTATTTTTCTTTATTTTCCCACAAACCAGGCTGATTTCACTTTCTTGAAAATCCAATTTCAAATTTGACAAACATTTTGTCACCTGCATCTTTGAAATGTTTACATTCTGATCCTCTGGTGTTACATTTAGATTGCCACCAAATCCATAATCTGGATCAGATCCACATGAAACTTAATCTGATGGTAGAGGGGCTGCTCCTGCACACACATACCAAATCCCATTTGAATGTGATGTATTTAGACCGAGATATTTAATATTTTCTTTATGGTTTTGCCCATTGTAAGAGAATGGGATATTTTCAAAGTTTGATCGTGTTTTGTGACATCATCAGTGGGCGGAGTCTTACCAAACTTGAATGGCAACATGATCGGGTGATCACCTACCTGTCACAAAACAATCAGACTGAACTGTGAAGTCATCGCTGTGATATACACATCTGAACTTGTTCAATGGGACTGAATAATTGACATCTAATCCATAATCTGGATCAGATTGAATACGCTGAGTTTCTACAGAGACATTTGATGTTTTTTTTTGTCGTTTTGCCCATTCTAAAAAGTTGTGTGAATAGATGAATGGCAGAAAACAGTAGGGGGCAGCGGTGGGCGAGTCGTCCACTGGAAGGTTGAGGGTTGGATTCCTGGCTCTGCTTTGCTACATGCTGATTATGTGTCCTTTGGCACTTGGAGCTCAAGTTGCAGCGAGCGGATGTGTGAGTGAATGGGTGAATGTCATGTTCAGCTCCTCTACGCTACATGATGCAAGACCTTTAACCCGAATGTAGAGATGTGTGAAAGACGTGTGAATGGGTGAATCACAGAGACAGGAAAGACTTTTTAAATTATTTACAGCTGAACACACACACACACACAGGTGATGAAGAAGCTCCTGTGCTCAGGTGAACCTCCTCCTCGTCCTCCTGCAGCAGGACTCAGTGTCAGAGACAGAGAGGACGCTGAGGAGGCTCCATGTTAATTCTCCTCTCTAGTATGTCCTCTTTGTCTCATTAGTGTCTTCCTCCTGTCGTCTCTCGTCCTCGGCCTCTTTCATTTTCACCGTCACAGCTAATGAGTCGCGCGTGTGCTGAGGAACCAGCGGTGAGCGAGTCCAGGCCGGCTCATTTAGAAGTTAAACACCGGGGGGACACGAGTGAAGAAGAGGCGTCTCACACACACACACACACACACACACACACACGGGCGGCCCTGCTTTCATGTGTCTGCAGCCACAGATCTAATGACACAGAGACGCGTTTGAATGTCTCAGCGTGAGACGCCGTTAAAGCACAGATGAAAACATCAGAGCAGAGACAAGTTTGCTGAGTTTGTATTCAAACATGGAGAGAAGCTCGCTGCACACACACACACACACACACACACACACCAACCACAGTCACAGTTCACAACAACAACAACAACAATGAGAAAGTTTCTCTTTAAAGCACCAGTGTGTAACTGCAGATTTTTGTTGTACCTAATATTTTGGTTTCATCGACTGATTCTAATCTGTGTTGTTGAGACTCTGTTGCCTCCTATGTTTTAAACATCATCATAAAAATGCATTTACTTAAAACCTCAACTCAGTTAAGCTGGGTTAATCTGGGTTAATCTGGTTCATGGTTCTATGCAGGGTGCAGAAATGTTGTTCTTCTCATTAAATGAATTCATTTCAAAGCTGTTTATTCATTCAACTGTTTATTCAGTAGCGCTGCTGCTGCTACTGCTGCTGTAACTGCTGCTGCTGCTGCTGCTGCTGTTACTGCTGCTTTAACTGCTGCTGTAACTGTTGCTGTCACTGCTGCTGCTGTTACTGCTGCTGTCACTGCTGCTGCTGCAGTTACTGCTGCTGCTGCTGTTACTGCTGCTGTTAATGTTGCTGTTACTGCTGCTGCTGCTGCTGTTACTGCTGCTGCTGCTGTTACTGCTGTTGCTGCTGTTACTGTTGCTGCTGCTGTAACTGTTGCTGTTACTGCTGCTGTTACTGCTGCTGTAACCTTTGCTGTAACTACTGCTGCTGATGTTACTGCTGCTGCTGCTGTAACTGTTGCTGTTACTGCTGCTGCTGCTGCTGCTGTTACTGCTGCTGTTGTTACTGCTGCTGTTAATGTTGCTGTTACTGCTGCTGCTGTTACTGCTGCTGTTAATGTTGCTGTTACTGCTGCTGCTGTTACTGCTGCTGCTGCTGTTACTGCTGTTGCTGCTGTTACTGTTGCTGCTGCTGTAACTGTTGCTGTTACTGCTGCTGCTGCTGCTGTTGCTGTAACTGTTGCTGTTACTGCTGCTGTTACTGCTGCTGTAACCTTTGCTGTAACTACTGCTGCTGATGTTACTGCTGCTGCTGCTGCTACTGCTACTGCTGCTGTAACTGTTGCTGTTACTGCTGCTGCTGCTGCTGCTGTTACTGCTGCTGTTAATGTTGCTGTTACTGCTGCTGCTGTTACTGCTGCTGCTGTTACTGCTGCTGTTAATGTTGCTGTTACTGCTGCTGCTGCTGCTGTTACTGCTGCTGCTGCTGTTACTGCTGTTGCTGCTGTTACTGTTGCTGCTGCTGTAACTGTTGCTGCTACTGCTGCTGCTGCTGCTGTTGCTGTAACTGTTGCTGTTACTGCTGCTGTAACCTTTGCTGTAACTACTGCTGCTGATGTTACTGCTGCTGCTGCTGCTACTGCTGCTGTAACTGTTGCTGTTACTGCTGCTGCTGCTGCTGTTACTGCTGCTGTTGTTACTGCTGCTGTTAATGTTGCTGTTACTGCTGCTGCTGCTGCTCTTACTGCTGCTGCTGTTACTGCTGCTGTTAATGTTGCTGTTACTGCTGCTGCTGCTGCTGTTACTGCTGCTGCTGCTGTTACTGCTGTTGCTGCTGTTACTGTTGCTGCTGTTACTGTTGCTGCTGCTGTAACTGTTGCTGTTACTGCTGCTGCTGCTGCTGTTGCTGTAACTGTTGCTGTTACTGCTGCTGTTACTGCTGCTGCTGCTGTTACTGCTGTTGCTGCTGTTACTGTTGCTGCTGCTGTAACTGTTGCTGTTAATGTTGCTGTTACTGCTGCTGCTGCTGCTGTTACTGCTGCTGCTGCTGTTACTGCTGTTGCTGCTGTTACTGTTGCTGCTGCTGTAACTGTTGCTGTTACTGCTGCTGCTGCTGCTGTTGCTGTTACTGCTGTTGCTGCTGTTACTGTTGCTGCTGCTGTAACTGTTGCTGTTACTGCTGCTGCTGCTGCTGTTGCTGTTACTGCTGCTGTTACTGCTGCTGTAACCTTTGCTGTAACTACTGCTGCTGATGTTACTGCTGCTGCTGCTGCTGCTGCTGCTACTGCTGCTGTAACTGTTGCTGTTACTGCTGCTGCTGCTGCTGCTGCTGCTGTTACTGCTGCTGTTGTTACTGCTGTTGATGTAACTGCTGCTGCTGCTGTAACTGTTGCTGTCACTGCTGCTGCTGCTGTTACTGTTGCTGTAACTGCTGTAACTGCTACTGCTGCTACTTTTCACCACCAGGGGGCAGCATAAGACAAGACGTCTCAGGGAGGAAGCTGAGAAAGAAAAAAGAAAATACTCTGATTTTCATTTGACTTGAATAAAAACACAAAAATGACAACAATGAAATGAAGTAGATTATAAAACAAAAACAATGTTAAAATTAAAAAATGACTTTGTGCACTTAAAAAAAATCAAAGTAAATTAAGTCTCGTTTTGACCTGAGTTTTTCCTCATTTTAAGGAACATGACAGTTACAGATGATTCTTTGATTCTTTGTCTCAAAACATTTGAGAATATTTGTATTTTTTCGCATAGGATTGTTTTGTTTGTCTTTACAAAAACACTTTTTGTGATCTAAACTCAGCGTCAACATCAGATCGTCTGCAGCCGAAGACGAGGCGAAAAAGATAGATAGATAGATAGATAGATACTTTATTCATCTCACAGAGAAATTCACAGTTCAAATATATATCAAAATAACATTAATGTGCTGAATTTCCATGAGGAGGAGGAGGATGAGGTGTGTGTGTGTGTGTGTGTGTGCAGGGACTCCTCACCGCTCTCTCTCTCTCTCTCGCTTTTATGAAGTGAGAACATTATTGAGACACGTTGAGCTCATTTAACCCACTTTACCTTCACCGAGTGTCTTTTTTCAATCACCGATGCCGTGATTGTTTCAGCTTCTCACCGTGTCAACTTTAAAACCTGGACGTCCATAAAATAACTCAAGGACATTTTCACTCATTAAAAAAACATGTTTTTAAATAAACACAAAATCTTTGCCTGAACGTTGAAAAAGAGAAGTTAGAGCTGTGACCTTCAGAAGCAGAAACATCGCAACAGTCTGTACGATAACATGATAAACACACTCAGGTCATGTGGTTAAACTGCTCTGACTGCTCCTGACCTTTGACCTGGAAATAATAGAGAAAAACATGCATGTGCCCAGGACTGTGTCTGTTCACTCTCCCACACCAAAGCCCATAGAGAAAATCAGTAATTTTAACATCACTCACACAGGAGTTGTTGATCCACTGCTGCATCCATCACTCAGTTCAAATGTCTGATTTTGTCAATTCTGCATTTGAAATTCTTCACTTTGATCAACTTCAGTGACACAAAGTGACCACACGAGGCAGCAGTCGACCAGCAGCTCCTGTGTCCCCGCGAGCTAAAATCACTGGTTTTCTCTATGGGCTTTGGTGTGGGAGAGTGAGTGGTTTACAAACGTCAGTTTCCTGTGTGAAAAGTCTGTCTCACAGTGAGATAAAGACGTGAACGTGTTCTTCATGTTCATGTGACACAAACCTGCGTCCTCGCGGTCAACAGTCCAGTTTGTGTTGTGGTGTGTGGACTCTGTGGCCTGCTGCGCTGTGGTTACCTGAAAGTGTTTTCCACAGCAGAACAAAAGAGCGGTGAGAAGCATGAAAAACTGGAACCCAGCCGCTGCTTCTTTCTCTCTGCCGCACGGCGGGCAGAATTTGACTCAAAGAGGCTCAGACACGAGCTGAAGACACAGCGACACGGCCGCGGACACACAAATTGCTGCATTATGCCATGTGACTTCCCGCTGAGCTTTTCATGTGCAGGCTAAAGGGAGCGGCTAATGAAAGCTTCCACGTTCAGCCAGTGTCTTTGTGAGCATGAGACCACACTGCAGTGTGGACTGGACTCAACGCAACGGGAAAGAGAGATGTCCTTTTTTATTCTGTGAAGATTCTCTCGCTTTAATAATGCTGATCGTTGGTGTTGTGCGTCCACGTGTCGCTCCTCATGCGACATTCAACGCACAAAGACACACATTAGATTCTGAAAAGAGAAATGTGTTTGAATCATTCAGCGAAAGCTGCGAAATTCTAAACTTTTCTTTTGTTTCTTTTGTCCTATGTATGTATGTATGTATGTATGTGTACATATACATATAAATGTATATATATATACATATATGTACAGATATCACTTTTCTCGAGTGACCTGACCAAGAAGACCTGTCTGTAAAGTGTTTAATTCATTCATTCATTCATTCATTCATCTTCTACTGCTTTATCCTATAATGTTGTAAAAGCATTAAATGAAAGAAAAGAACTAAGAACATAACACATCATCGTTAGCTGTGACTGACGACAAAACCTGAGGCAACCTTTGTTTTTGAACCAGTGAAATGATGATCTTCATCATTCATTAGTTCCTGGTTTGTTCGCTTAGTCGTTTAAATCCATAAAATGTTGGAAAATTGTATGAAAAATATACACGTTCATCTGTGCTTTACGTCTCTGGATAGCTAGCTAATGCTAATTAGCAAGTTTATGTGTTTATTTCTGCATTATGTGCTGTTTACTTTTTGGTTTACATGTTGTGTCACTCATCCATCCATCCATCCATCATCCATCCATCCATCTATCTATCTATCTAGTTGGTAGCTAGCTAGCTAACCCTAGCTAATGAATCTCCAGGTTTTCAGAATTATTCTTGATTTTTTGAAACAGGAATTTAGAGCAGAACATAATGAATCCATTAGTTGATTGTTGGAAGTATATGATAATGAGGTAATCACACAGGTCAGTGTTTGATTAAAAAAAGCTAATTATTCTGATTTTCTTCACAATTTTGCTTTGTTTACGTGGTCATTAATTTACAGTAATAAAACAATGAAACTGACAAAAAGAAAACAATTACATGCAGACTGAAATAATTTTCTTAGCTTTTCGTCTTCATGTAATGACATGAAGACGAAGAAGAAGAAACGGTGAAAGAAGATTGAGTCACTGCGGAAACAGAGATGCAGGAATTCTTTCAAATGTAAAATTCAGATGATGATAAACTTTGTTCTATTATTTTACTGAAGTTTTCCTGGTGTTTTCACAGTAAGTGAGAGTAGTTTTCATATTTAAGAGAAACAAAAATGTGATGTATGTACAAGTCTTGTCATCAAAGAGAATGACGTGTGAGATCAGGCTGTTTTCATTTAAAAAGTCTACAAATGTGTATTTTTCAGTCCGTCAGCTAAATGACAATAACATTTAAAACAAAACCTAAAAAAAAGGGAAATCCACTATATATATTCAGTTGATTTCAAATGATAACATTTTCTAAATGTAAAAATTCACTCTGTCACATAAGAATGTTTCTGTGTGATTTAACGTTTAGAGCAAAAGTAGCTTTAAAAATGTGATTATAATAGAATCACTAAAATAAATGTTGCCGTTTACACACAAACACACACTGTCTAGTGTCTCACGGGTGATAATAGTGATCTTCCACCAGGTGAGGGCGCTCTCCCTCTGCACAGAATCCTCTCACACACACACCATGTTTTCATTTGATTCCAGGTTGTTTTTTAATGAAGTCAAACAGTTTCTGCTGATTTTCACAGGTTTTAATCAAATGTTTGAATTTTTTTGCTCAAAGGTGCTTTTATAATTATATTTATATAATTATATAATTATCCAATAAATTCCCTGAACCTGAGAAAAAGTTTCAGATACTGAATAATAAACACATCACATGTAGTTTATGTTTGTTTTTAATCGACATTCCAACTTAGTTTTTCCCAAACACTGGGACGGACTCCACAGGTGGGTCATGGGAGATTTTTTTAGATGTATGTAATTAAATTCTATTAATGATGATTAAATAATAGATTATGAGCTAGAGGAATGATGATGGTTTGTGTTGCGCAGGGTTTTTGAATATTAATTCATAGTTTGTTTGCTTTATTAGTGACCGTTATTTTATGAATATAAAGAGACAAACACAAATTACTTCATACCTCAAGATCCCAAATGTCCTTTGATATACCAATAAGAGAAACATAACTGTGCAGGAGAAAATATGAGAATATGGTTTCATAATTAAAAGATTACATAGTAAATGAAAGGCAGACAATATCGTACACAAATCAAAGGCATCGTCATTCCCAATTTTCTGCTCATGTTGTTTTTTTTGTTGTTTTATTTTATTTTTTGCTCTTGGTGTCAAATTATTTAACACTTTTTTTTTTCTTCAAAAATCACGAGAGACAGACATTTAAAAAACAGTTTTAAACACTCCCAACACTTCGCCACTTGCAGTACCTCTGTTAGCCATTGTTGTCGCTGTAGATCGAGACTGACCGGATAAAGCCACCATGAACCGGAAACACTAGACCATGGCCGTGGCTAGCAGCATGTATCTGCGGCGTTAGACTCCACAATTGTCTCGCATTTTTAAATTAAGCTGTTTTTAATCTGTTTTGTACGGTTACGCGTGTTTTATAAACGCACAGAAAGCATCCGTCTCGTCACCGGAGATGGGAGTCCCGGCGTTTTTCCGCTGGCTGAGCCGGAAGTATCCGTCTATCATTGTTCACTGTGTAGAAGAGAAGGTAAGCGGCTGTTAGCATGTTAGCATATGTCTGAATGTGTTTGCGCCACAAGTGTGACGCTTTAAAAACAGCGGGGTTATATTTTGTGTATGCGTTGTTTCAGAAATAAACCGACTGATGCGTATTTTTGTCTTACACTGGATGTCGCGTTGTCTTTAAATTAGTTTGTTTTCATCAAATCATCCGCAAAACATGGGAAGTTTGTGGACTCCGCCGTGTAAACAAACCCGCCTCTTTAGTTCAACGACAACTATTTTTGAAACGATCAGTTGACTAATCGTATCATATCACACAATAGTCATCCAGTCGCCATATTTTCAATTCACCTCGAGGTTGTTTTAGCCACGTGCCAACTGAAAAGTGTTTGATTCAATAATATTTATTTTGTCAAACATTGCCGACTACAAATGATGAATAAATTAGAATAAACTCGAGTTGATGATGCCTGTGTCTATAAAACGTCCAAATCGTAAGTTAAGGCACGTACATTGTATTATTTTCCTCGCAGTGGCAAGAACGAGAATAAAGTAAGTTCTAGCCAGGACATGTCATACTTGTATATACATACGATATACATACATACGAGAAACTCAGTGCCGAATTCCCGGGAAACGGTGTTTGTCAACTCCTCAGTAAGCACGCTAGCCATTGGCTGTCCTAGAAGCCGCCAAATGACGTCATCACCAAATCTGCATAATTGGTCGTGTGCATGTAATTGCAGAGAAGAATGGACAGGAAGTGTCTGTGTTTAGAAATACAAATTAACTAACTTCTGTCAATTCAAGTTTTTTTTGTGTGTTTTTAAATGAGACACTGGACTGAAAAGACATTTAAGAAGCCAAAACAATCACACAAACTTGTTTTAATTGGTAAGAAAGACACTGACTAATCATTTACTAAAATAGTGTCTGTGTATGTGCCGAGATAATAACGTGACAACCCAGCTTCAGCAAGACGGAGCAGTTTTTATTTTCCAAGCACCACAGCAATACGCCATCCCTTTATCTACGGTGGCCTGTAGTAACTTATCACTGTATTTAATTTTGTGTGCTTTTCTTGGCCTTTTGACCCACTCTGGTATATTTATATAAACATGTATTAATGTGTTGTCTATGTGAAACAAACCAGTAAGTGAGTGTTTATTTACATATTTGATGTTTTTTTTGTTTTGCCGACACAGGGAAGAGAATCTAATGGAGTCCGTGTTCCTGTCGACACGACGAAGCCCAATCCCAACGAGGTGGAATTTGACAACTTGTACTTGGACATGAATGGGATCATTCATCCTTGTACACATCCTGAAGACAAGTGAGGACATATAAGACACTTCTGTCAACACTGCTACATTTTTCTAGAGTTTTAATAGTTTTTTTTAAACTTGTTCTGTCCTGTTTTCACAGACCTCCCCCCAAAAATGAAGATGAGATGATGGTGGCCATTTTCGAGTACATTGACCGTCTCTATAATATCGTGCGGCCCAGGAGAGTTCTGTACATGGCCATCGATGGCGTCGTAAGTAACTTACAGTAACAGAAACCCAACAGTTACTTTATCAGAAACTGAAATGTCCACCAGAGTCTGATAATGAACCAAAGACTGTTTCATCTGTGGGCAAACATTGATCATTTTCATTTCTTATGTAATGTATTCGATGTGGTTGACCAGAACTCAGCTGCTGTACAGTAGAAATAATTCACCCTCTCACCGCCTTCAGGCCCCGCGCGCCAAAATGAACCAGCAGCGCTCTCGCCGTTTCCGTGCCTCCAAAGAAGGAGTGGAGCTGACGGACGAGAAGCATCGCATCAGGGAGGAGATCATCCAGAGAGGTCGGCGTGTGTTTGTGCACCTGTAATTACAAACGGCAAAGAGAGGACACAGATATTTTCTCCTATAATCTGGGACTCATTTAAACTTGTTTGAAAGAGAAAAACACTCCTTTCTTTGTGACATTATTTGAACCCAGAACAGCCAGTATCTCTGTTCTCTTCAGTCCAGTCGATCTGTCCCCTTTGAGTCAAAATTTGATGGGGGTGCAATGGCTCAGTGGTTAAGACCGCCTGTGGTTAAGATCATGTGTGCATTGACTTCATGGTCGCAAGTTCGCTAGATTGTACTCAATTCCCTTGTAAGTCACTTTGGATAAAAGCGTCTGCTAAATGACATGTAATGTAATGATGGAGTTTATAAATGACTGAACTGTAGTTATCTACTCATAATCATCTCATAAGTGTGGGGGGCTGTTCAGATTTATTCAAACAAATTATAACTTTAAATTACAGCCCTGCAGGAGATGCCGTGGCATGATAAATGAATCCTTTACGAGTTAGAGCTGGAAATGTACAGATTTAACTCTTAATTGTTCTGTTTGTTTTACTCCTCAGGAGGTTACCTTCCACCTGAGGAGATTAAAGAGAGGTTTGACAGCAACTGCATCACTCCAGTAAGAAACCAAACCTCAAAAGCATTTTTTACACATGAATTTTGGCAGATTAACCTTTTTTTTTTTTGCAAATCTTATACAAGTTTTTGTTTCTTCAGGGAACAGAGTTCATGGACAACCTGGCACATTGTCTTCGATACTATGTCGCAGACAGACTCAGCAATGATCCGGGGTGGAAGAATGTTACCGTGAGTGAAACTGCCACTCTGTGGTTGTAGAAACCAGAGTTGTGTGCTGATGAACGGCTCGGTCACTGATGTTGTGTCTGATGCAGGTCCTTCTGTCTGACGCCAGTGTTCCGGGTGAAGGCGAGCACAAGATCATGGACTACATCCGCAGACAGAGAGGTACAATCATTACAAACAAGTACAATTAATACAGAGGTTCTCAATCACCCTGTGCTCGGGTCCAGCATCAGGCCCTGGACCGGACCCACACACACTGTACCACATTTATGTTCTCATTTAATGTCGAATGTCTGAAATGAAACCGACTCGTGTTTGTGATTCACAGCTCAACCCAACCACGACCCCAACACTCACCACTGCCTGTGTGGAGCCGACGGTGAGTGGAACTCTGTCTGAACTCGTGTTCAGTTCTGCGTTAAACTCACTCGTCTTTTGTTTTTGTTTTATTTCTCCCTCCCCCGATCAGCTGACCTGATCATGCTGGGCCTCGCCACGCACGAGCCAAACTTCACCATCATCCGAGAAGAGTTCAAACCAAACAAACCGCGGCCGTGTGCTCTCTGCGGACAGATGGGCCACGAAATCAAAGACTGTCAGGGGACGGCCAGAGAGAAGCAGGGAGAGGTGAGGAGTCCAGCTCACACAGTATGGAAGTACCGTGTCCATGTGTCTGTCTGTCAGTCACATAACTGTCCAGCCATTCACTCAGCGAGCTTCAAATGTTAGGTTTGGTTGAGAAATGTGACAGATTAGGGCTTAGCTTTGCTCCAGAGCTACAAATAAAAGCGTTTGTCATTGTCAACAATAGGATGAAGATGAATTATGAATGTAATGGAAACAAAAATAAACACAAGAAGCCTGGGGAGAAACGAACAGCTTCAGGTTTTCTGTGATTAAATATTGTGGTTATAACAGGAATACATTTAATATCACTGTCGTTTTTTTTAAATGCGACTGTAATGTATGTGATAGAATGTGAGTATTTTCTTTTGTGCTTTAAAATGTCTTGAATGAGGTTTCCACCTCTGCCTCTGTGTCTTTTTCAGCACGACGAGTTTGCCGGCACGGTGCCGGTCTCTGAGCAGGAGTTCATCTTCATCAGACTGTGTGTTCTGAGAGAGGTCAGTTTGTGTTTCTGTGTTCCTTTTATTCAAAATATGAAAGACGGGTGATTTTTAGTCAGGAAGGATTTGATGATTTAAAGCTTCAGCTTCCCAGAGTTTGAGGGTATTTGAAAAACTTTGACTCGTCATGTGTTTTTAGTATCTGACCAGAGAACTGACCATGGCCAGTTTGCCATTTCCCTTTGACTTTGAGAGGAGCGTTGACGACTGGGTCTTCATGTGCTTCTTTGTCGGGAACGACTTCTTACCTCACCTGCCATCCTTGGAGATCAGGTGAGCTGCCGTCTCTTTGTTTGTTTCTGTCGTGGAGCTAAAGCAGCGTCCAAACATCTCACCAGTTACAGCGCGGATTTCCATCTCTCGGTTTTCTCATAATAATCGTGCTTGTTTGTGAAAGTTTCATTATAAATGAACCAGAACCACACACGATAACGCTGAATATGTCCAGCCTACGACCACCAGCAGACATTTTACAGTCATTTGACCAGCAGAGGGTGCTGTGAGCGCAGTGTGCCCTCTTTGCTCATCAGACGAAGACAGGGATGCGACGTTATTTTTGAATTCTTCACCAGCAGATGTTGGCTCACCGTTATCTAATCCAGTGATTTTTGACGATATTGGACTGACACTAAATCTGTCGGCTCTCAGTCTCAGAAGAGAGTCTTTACCCTTCGTCACTGACTTTAACCTTCATCACTGATCTGTCTGATCTGAAACGCGGCAGCAGAAGCAGCCAAATCTGCTGCTGCTGTTGACGTTGTTTAAATCAAAAGCTAAAACGTCCCCTCGCGTCGTGTCTTTTCAGAGAAGGAGCGATCGATCGACTGGTCAGAATCTACAAAGACGTCGTGCACAAAACTGGGGTGAGAATCCTCGTAAATCTGAGCGACGCCCCCTGCAGGCTCGTCTGGAGAGAACACAGAAGACTTCATAGTTGTTGTTTTTTTTCTTCAGGGTTACCTGACGGAGAACGGCTACGTCAACCTGGAGCGGGTGGAGCTGATCATGCAGGCGGTGGGCGTGGCTGAGGATAACATCTTCAAGAAACGCAAAGACGACGACGTGAGATGTTTCCTTCCTTCCTTCCTTCCTTCCTTCCTTCCTCTCATCCCCTTGTTGTCATTTCACTGTCTCACACTAAGACGTCTGTTTTCAGGAAAGCTTCAAGAGGAGAATGAAAGACAAAAAGAAGCGGATGAAAGTGAGTCAAACTCATGCAGTGACTTTTCTTTCGGTTTTTTGTGCACGGCGTCCTTTACAGATGTTTTGTCTCCTCTCTCTCTGTGTGTGTGTAGGCGGAGCAGCGAGGCCCTGCCTACCTGACCACGGGCCAGTTCGCCCCACAGGCTCTGGGGAGAAGAGACCGACCCGACGCGGTCCAGAACGCTCGCCATCAGGCGTACGACATGAGGATGCAGAGGGAGCAGCACAACATGGTGCCGCCTTCATCTGATGTTTTAGGATTTGGAGTGTGTTCATTCAACCTTTCACTTATTGTTTGTTTGTTTGTTTGTTTTCCTGCAGGATGCAGCTCAGTCTTTGAAGGCCATGATGAAGAACGGAGGCAACGTAAGGAAATCATATCTCATAGCTAATGTTTACACACCTTCATGGTCACGTTAACGTCTTTGTGCATGCAATGTTTTTGTCCAGTCGTCTGCGGGGACGAGTGACAGCGCAGACAACAGGGGGGTGAAGAGGAAAGCCGACGACGACGACAGCGAACCTGAGCCTGAAGACAACGTCAGGTAAGTGTGTGTGTGTGTGTGTTAGAGGTGGGAGCAGAGTTTATGTTAGCCGCTATATGTCATGGGAATTTGGCTGGCAAAAAAAATGGAAAAAATGCCGGATGATTAAATCGATGATTAAGGATCCGTCCACAAGGAAACCGGTTTAGGTGAACATGCAGACTTTTTTTGCCGTTGCGTCCATGCGGTGTTTTTGAAAACGCCTCCCGGAGTTTGGAAAATATCGTGTTTCCATGTAAACGGAGAATTCAGGAGAACGATGATGTCACATTCCCAGCTCTCTCTTGTGCTTTCATTCATTGTCTTGTGTTTTGGAGATTGTTTAGTTTAGAGCTGAAACCAATAATCAGTTCTTCATCGATTACTAAATTAACTATTTTGATAATCGATTCATCGGTTTGAAGCTTTTTTTTCATGATTAAAACAAGATTTCTAAAAGTTTAAGCTTCTTTAATATGAGTATTTTCTTCATTTCTTTGCTCTGGATAAAAAAGAATTCATTAAAAATTAACCATTTTGGTTTGCCTACAAAACAAGACATTTGAGAACATCATCATTTCCAGGTTTGACGAACAATGATCAACATTTTTTACGGTTTTCTGATATTTAATCGACCAAACGATTAATCGAGAAAATATCGACAGATGAATCGATGATGAAAATAATCGTTAGTCGCAGCTCTAGTTTAGTTTGACACTTTTACCAACTACTGTCAATGAAAAGTAACTAAAGTTGGTGTGAAAAAACGCTAGATATCACTGCAACGTGTGTGTGTGTGTTGTGCTCGGCCCAACGTCTGTGTCATTGTGTCCAATACATCACACGGTGTAAATGTTTGTGTAATTCCACCAGCATAATCTGGATTAAGAGCTGACGTGTGGGGAACAATGTCACGTTAGCGGAGGATTCACAAACAACCAGAGAGAGAATTAAACAAGTGATTATGAATCTTGCAGAAAACTGAGAAACAAACTAACCTGACCTCCTGCTCGTGTTATAAATGAGTTCTAACTTAATTTTTGCAGTCGTTATAAATTCATACAGTTTTCATACAAATTTTCTTTATATTACTAAACATTCTTTCCATATATTTTTTATATATATATATATATATATATATTTTTAAGGATATTGGCTAAATATCGATATCGTCAAAAAAAACACGGCCAACATCATTGCTGAGGAATAATTGTTTGAAATAATCGCGATTATGATCGAGCAGAACCTGCGTTAAAATGCAATTATTTAATAATCACTTTTGAATCATTTAAGAATCATAAATTGAATGCAATCACTTGGATTCCTTCTGCGTGTGTGTCATTAAAATTCCTCTTTAAATCAGTCTTTCCCGCTTCCTCCTCCTCAGAGTCAGTGATGCTGGTGTTAAACAGAAGCAGTGAGATGAACTCATTAATGCCTCAGTGCTGCAACACACACACACACACACACGCTGTGATTAACATGTAAAGCAGGAACACTGGAGTAAATTCCTCTGCGACGCACTCGTCAAAGCCGCTAAATCCGTCGGGCTAAATTGGTATTCATGGAGGCTTTCTGCTCTCAGGAGCCGGCCGGCGCTCCCTGCAGGCCGCCGCGAGGATCTGCCACACAGATGCCGCCACTGCTTTGATTATGTGTCAAAGCGTCGTTTCTTTTTATTTACCTTATAAACTGTGCACCAGAGAGTTAAAGGCAACGCGTGGAATTCTCAGACTGAAATTTAAAAGGATGTTGAATGCGTTTCTAAAAAAATGGAAAAAATGTTGTTTTTGTTTTCCTCATCCTCTCATTCTATCCCCTGGGATCTTTCAGTTTTCTTTGATTCATAAAACAAAGAAGATCATTCAAAGTGACTTTTTGTGTTTGTGGACAAAAACGAGACGTTTGTCAAACACTTTATGGGCAAAACAACACAGAGATTAATGAAGAAAATAATGGACAGAAACGTATGAAGACAAGTCCAAACAAATACTTTTTTACATATGTTGGTGCCTCAAAGACAGAATATGAAATGAACATGTTATTCATTATTTCCTTATTTTGAGACTGGAATGGCAATAATAAATTGATTATGAATCAATTACTAAAAAAACCAGATTTTTTTCATCTTCTTTAAATGTGAATATGCTCCGAATATGAAAGAAATCATTCAAACTGAATCGTTTTCTCAAAGACATTTGAGAACGTCATCATTTCCAGAGTTTGACAAACACGGATGAATATTTTTCAACATTTGAAACGACAACATTTGACGTTTTCTTGCAGGCTGTGGGAGGACGGCTGGAAACAGCGATACTACAAGACCAAGTTTGACGTGGACGTGAGCGACGAAGACTTCAGGAAGAAGGTGGTGAAGTCGTACGTAGAGGGACTGTGCTGGGTGCTGCGCTACTACTACCAGGTCAGCTGATACCCTCATCACACACACACACACACTGAGATTTATATGGTATGGTATTGTATTGTTGAGCTAACGAGATGCATTCAAAGACCCTGGTAAATTTCCAAACTTCTGCAAACATGAACCCATAAAGTCGACGATCTCAATACTTGCTGCTGTCTCCTTGTGCTCATAAATCCACCACAACTGAGGTTGTCATTGGAGCAGAAAGATTTGTTTTTATTCGTTTTTAATTTTACAAACAACCATCGTAACTGATCGACTTTAATAATCAAGCAAATAATTGAACACTCATGTCCATCACTAAGTAATTATTTACTAAATGACTCACCAGCGACTTCCATCAGCGACTGAATATCTTTGGTTTCTGGAAGAAGAAAGAAAAAACCTAAACGTTTGAGGGCGTCACCATTTTGAAGATGGAAAACAAATTATTCGAAATTCACAGTAATGACTGTCCTGTCCGTCAAAACGTACAAGTTGACATTGAAAATAAAGGCGAGGCACTTTAATGCTGAAAATGTATTAATTTTCACTGAAATGGATATTTTTATCCATCTTTATAAATCGCTCACTCTCCCACACCAAAGCCCATAGAGAAAATCAGTGATTTGAACATCACACACACAGTTGTTGATCCACTGCTGCCTCCATCACTAAGTTCAAATCTTATTTTGTCAATTCGGCTTTAAAAATCCTTCATTCAGATCTACTCCAGTGACACAAAGTGACCACACGAGGCAGCACTAGACCAGCAGCTCCTGTGTCCCTGCGAGCTAAAATCACTGGTTTTCTCTATGGGCTTTGGTGTGGGAGAGTGAGTGGTTTACAAACTTCAGTTTCCTGTTGGAAAAGTCTGTCTCACAGTAAGATAAAGACGTGAAACATGTTCTTAAAGATATTCTTAAGAGTTATTTCTTTAATATTGTGGAGTTTTTGTGTGACTCCTCCTCCTCTATACTCCGTTCACTGTTTGCCGTGGGCTTAAACACTATTTCATTTCAAGATTAAGATCAATATTTTAGCACAGAGAATGATTTAATCAGCTGTGTGGCCTCTTCAGTTGAGCCGGGGGGGATTTGTTCAGGCTCACCGTGAACGCACGCTCGCTGCTAACTCCGCATGCTCGACAATCCCCCGGGGTGGGGGCCGCGCTGTGGATGAATTCATTAACTGGCCCCTCAGTGGACGGGGGACGTGTCTGCTCTGTGCTGTCGCACATTCACGGTTGTGTCCGCTATCGTAACACACACACACACACACACACACGAAAAAACCAGAGAGAGGGAGAGAGAGGGTGGTGTTTATCCAAAACACAAAAGAGCCAATGAAAGAGTCACACTTCATTTCTGTCTCTTCTCAGCCTTTGTTTTCACAGTTTTTACTGTTTTAAATGTTAAATTCTGTCAGTTTAGCCATAAAAAATATTGTAACGTCTTTCAGAAATATCTAATATATAAATAATATATAAATCAAGTGTTGGAATTGGGCTGAAACTAATCATATTGTCTGAGTAAGTTAACAATGTCAGAAAATTGTTGTTTTGTCATTAAGAACATTAATTTACATCAAATTACGACAAAAACTTAAAAAAAAAAACATTAAAACTGTCACTAATAAGAGGAGACGAACACGGTTTTGGTGTTTTTTTTTAATCTTACAGGAGAATATTTTTTTGGTTGAAATATTTTGTTGAGGTGTTGAAAAAATAAAAATGGACAAATGATGAATAACTGGACTAAAAAGAGTTAGTGGCAGCACGCGCTGTCATCGATGGTAGTGCTAGTATCGGTAATGCCGTCATTTGTTTACAAAATTAACTCTTTTGATAATCGATTATTCAGGTTGAGTGGCTTTTTTTTAAAAAAAATGATTAGAACCAGTTGTGTGATTTTTTTTATTTTTTTTTCAGCTTCTTAAATGTGAATATTTTCTGGTTTCTTTGCTCCTTTTTAAATGTCTCAACAGATTATTTTTTTCATTTCTGGTTATCAAGTCACAGAGGGAAGACGAGACCAGGAAATATTCACATTTTTATCTTTTTTATCTCATCATTGGTGATTTAGTTTAGTAATGTTACATAAAGAAAAACAAGCATTACAGTCCACTAGAGTTTAATAGATTTAAAATTACAAGTAGTTTTCTTTCTAAACAAGATCGTTGTACAGATTATTCATGATTCACAGCAAGCCACACAATGTCAGGTGCAGGATTTGAGCTGCTGATGGAGTTACAGTGGAGTAACAAGCCCCTCCCCCTTCCAAACACCTCTCTAACTGTCCAAAACCAGGGGAAAAACTGAGAAAGCGACGTGTTCTTAAAGTTGTCGTCTTTCAGGAACGGTTGATGACGGAGTAAATGTTTGGTGTGTGAGCGTCAGGAGGCTTTAAGCCACGCCCTAGTTTACATCTGTGACAAAAGGCTGTGGAGTGTCAGAGAAACGACAGTTTTAAAAACACCCTCGTCTTCATGTTTAAAAAAACTCCAGAGCTGAGTTTTAACATGGGAGTGAATGAGAGGTTTGAGCAGAACTCTCTGTGCTTTTAGGTGATCTTAAGAAAAACTGAAGTCTACACTGAGGCTCTAAAGTAGGCGGGGTCGTGATTGTTTTCCATTGGTGTGTATGTGAAAATGATTCATTTCGCTCACCATTCACGATGAAACGGACACGTTTCATGGCGAAATTTGGGTGGAAGAGGAAAAAATGAAAGCTCAGATGTGTCTTTGTGTGATTAACAGACTGGATCATCATCAGCAGTTGATTAGTTACACGCAGTCATAACTAACGTGACTTAATTCATTGCAGTTGTCTTTAATCTCCACAAGTTAATCCCCAAATTTCCACAGTGTGAAATTTATGGAGTTTTTTTTGTTGTTTTTTTTGAATATTGATGATGTAGAGAGGAAAGACAAAGCAGTGGATGAAACCGCAGCTGAAACTCATCGAGATCATTTTCTTCTTCTCATTCAGAGTTTTACGTCGACTCTTTAAAGCTTTTTGTTCTCTGCAGCGTCAGAAATCAGCAGAAACCTTGAAGTGAACACAAAGTGCCGCAGTTTAAATACAGTGAGCAACGTTTAACAAATTAACTTATATTTAACCTAACCGGTCTCACCCCAGTCCCATTATTCACTTTACATCAGATATGGAAAGTGTCTGGATTTATGCCTTTTTCAATTGTATCTAACATTTCTGTCCATTAGGACTGAACAGTTTTCACAAAAACACAAAGAAACTTGTTCATTTTCCGTCAAACACAAATGAAACGCCCACAAAATTTTAATTTATGCTTCAAATGTGTATAATCACCATATTTAAAAATATGTTTATACCGTGATTAAATTAGATTTTTTTTCCCCTGTCACAATTGACCAATTTAAGGACTTTGTTTTAATAAAATGTGAAAATAATATGAATTGAATGAAATCAAATATTTAATAAGAACTTTTCACTAATATGTTATAATGAATAAAGTAAAAAAAATGAGTATCTGGAGTTCACTTTACAAGGTGGAGTCAAAATAGTGTGCTTGTGTGTGTGTCTGTCTTTTCTTTTAGATTTTTGGCCTCACTGCACAATTTATATCAAAAATAATCTGAAGAAGTTAAAGAAACTACCGTTTAATAAAAGATTAAAAAATTTTGTTAATTTATTAACTCACTAAAATAAATGTGAATTCATCACAATTTTCTATGTATTTACGTTTACAATGTCAATTATGATTATTATTGGTCCAAATATTCACATTATGATTATTGACGCCAGTCGCCACAGATTTGATCGGGTCGTGTTTATTTACTCGGAGTTGTTTTCTCTCGTTGTTTATCGGGGATGGTCAACGTTGTGGTTTGTGACCTTTGACCTCTCGCCGGCCACAGTCACAAATGAGTTCCTCCTCTCGGACAAAAGCATGTCGTTGCATTAGCATAAATGATGTGTGCGATTATTGTAATGTGCGGCACGGCGCCCCCTGCGGCTTTTCTCATGGTAAAGTCCCATATTATCATGTGAATGAGCGCCTTTGATAACAGAGTGGCTCTCTCTGAATGACGCGGATTTGGATTCAGCAGAGGTGCATTGTGGGAAGTGAAGGTCCTCGTTTTGGTGCGAGGGCCGTGTTTGCTCAGGAAGGATAAGTGGTCCACACACGGTTATTTATTTATGCTTTATTTTAATGTCTGTCTTCTGTCCTCCTTATATAATTATGAAAAAACATTTTTTACTTTTTCTGCTTCATTTTTTTTCCTCTTTTTGACTCTTTACTGTAAATATTGATCTTTCTAGAGCAGCAGTTTAAGTGTAAAAAGGTTTAAAGCGGGTTTTTAAATGTGTTTCAGAAGCAGTCCATGTTCCTGTCGCCTTGTACTCGATCAGCTGTCGTCTGTTGCTCTTCTTGTCTTGAATTCTGTCCTTTTGATCCCTTTTTCTCGTGCTGAGCTTCCTTTACTCTGAGCTTTGTGTCATCTTCTTCATTATGTAGACTCACTCTAAAATCTGTGTCCACTGATCCTTTATCACCAAGTATTTTCACGAAAGAATCGTGCGTCATTTCCAGTGGCTTGCGTCCATCCGTCTCATATTTGAACACTAGACACTAGACTTTTTTGCCGCTGTAGTTTGAGGCTTTTTAACTCTAAAATCTGCTCTGAAACAAAATTCCTATGTAAGAGTTAGACACACTAACGACTTTATGATTGACAGGGCTGTGCCTCGTGGAAATGGTACTTCCCGTTCCACTACGCCCCGTTCGCCTCCGACTTCAAAGACATCAAAGAGATGTTCACTGAGTTTGAGACGGACACCAAACCGGTAAGAACAGACCATAATAACCATGTTGGAGCCATGTTTAACAGATGCAGGAGAGAAAATTACCTTGTTGGTAACGTGTGTGTGTGTGTGTAGTTTAAGCCTCTGGAGCAGCTGATGGGAGTGTTTCCTGCCGCCAGCGGTAACTTCCTGCCCCCGACATGGCGGAATCTGATGAGCAGCCCTGTGAGTTTATGAAAGTCCAGAACCAGACTTTTGACCCTCGCCTTTAAACGTCTAGATCATTTTAGCTTCTTACTAACGTCGTGGTAACCACAGTAACCGTGTGTCTTTGACGCAGGATTCCTCCATCATTGACTTTTACCCCGACGACTTTGCCATCGATCTCAACGGCAAGAAGTACGCGTGGCAAGGTGAGTGTTGAGGTTTCACACGTGGGTCACAACGTCAGTGTCTGATTGTTTTTGTTCCTCTAATGTGTGTGTGTGTGTGTGTGTTTGTAGGCGTGGCTTTGTTGCCGTTCGTGGATGAGCGGCGGTTGAGGGCGGCGCTGGCTGACGTTTATCCCGACCTCTCAGCAGTGGAAGGTGAGTCCATGATGGAAGTTTAAGTTGATTTGATTTTCCTTTGCTTTTTTCCCCCTAACTTCCTTTCATCACCTTGACTCCTTTCCTTGTCTTCTGTTTTTTCCTTGTCTTTCCTTTCCTCATCTTTCCTTTTTAATTTCCTTGTCTTTCCTTCACTTCATTTCTTTTTGTTTCCTTGAATCCTTTGCTTTCTTTCATTCCATGGTTATTTCTCATCCTACTTTCAACATCTCTCCTTTCCTCGTCTTTCCTTTGCCCGTCTCTCCTTTCCTTGTCTTTCCTTTGCCCGTCTCTCCTTTCCTTGTCTTTCCTTTGCCCGTCTCTCCTTTCCTCTTCTTGTATGTTTTCTCTCACATGTCCTTTCCTTCCTCTCCTCCCTTGTGGACCCTGCTGATTGTCTCCGTCCTGTGTTGCAGTGAAGAGGAACAGTCTGGGAAGTGACATCATGTTCCTCAGTAAATCTCACCCGCTCTTCGACTTCATCCATGAACTTTATCGCACAGAAGCTCGAGAGGTAACAAAGCTCAATGTCAGACTTAACCTGTGTTTTACTCACAGATCCTCCTCCTCACAGTCTCTGGACGTTGATTTTGCATCTGTGAACTGAAGCGTCACATGTTTATTAATCAAACTCGTCTGCACAGTTACAGCCGAGTTGTACCACATGCTCAAGTGTTTTATGCCCCTTTGACCTTAAAAACAGGAACATTTCACTAATACGAATACCAAACATGTAGTTCTTTTAGTTACTGACTCAGGTGGTGCTGATTGTGCGGTGAGCGTCCCCCTGTGTTGAGAACCGGTGTAAGACGAGAGGAGTCACTCATGGCAGAGAAACAGGAAAAAAACTAAGATTATCCACGTTAAAAAAAAGACGTCAGTGTAAGTCTACAACGTCTTCAGAACATATTTCACGTCTTTATCTCACTGTGAGACAGACTTTTATAAACCACTCACTCTCCCACACCAAAGCCCAGAGAGAAAATCAGTGATTTCAACATCACACACAGGAGTTGTTGATCCACTGCTGCCTCCATCACTAAGTTTAAATGTTTTATTTTGTCAATTCAGCATTTGAAAATCTTCATTTAGATTTACTTGTTAATTTCCCAGAGGGAACCTCCCAAAGGGATCAATAAAGTCGTCTGTCTGTCTGTCTGTCTGTCTGTCTGTCTGTCTACTTCAGTGACACAAAGTGACCACATGAGGCAGCAGTAGACCAGCAGCTCCTGTGTCCCCGTGAGCTAAAATCACTGGTTTTCTTTATGGGCTTTGGTGTGGGACACAAACCCCACTCCACAGTTGGGAAGACTGTTACTGCTAAATAAAATGACAATAAGACATTGTTGATTTAAGCAGGTGTTTATTTGTATAGTCTTACCCACTGGCAGCTGTTTTCAGTGTGTCTGTGTGTCTGTGTGTCTGTGTGTGTGTGTGTGTGTGTGTGTGTGTGTGTGTGTGTGTGTGTGTGTGTGTGTCTCAGTACTTCACACAAGCACACTTCAAAAACCCTGACCTTTCATTTTTACGTTTAATCATCTGTTTAACCCGCAAAACAACAGAATATTTAAATGTTTTTTTAATCTTTCATGTTATGAAAGATGAGGTTAACGGAAAGTTCTGAGAACATTTCAAGGACGTTTTCCTCTAACGCCGTGCGTCTTCACAGCAGCTGAAGAAAAGCGGCTGTTCCTATTATCCAGAGTCTTAACGCCTCATCACTCAAGTCGCTGGAGGAAAAATGAGAAGTCAAAGTGTTTCCGAGTTATAGTTAAATATAACGTGTGCAGCTGTTTGTTAAAAAAGGATTTACTGATTAAAATCAAAGGTGTGTGTGTGGATGTGACGTTGAATAAGACGTTGTTTTGGGGGGAACTCAAATGTGTGACCATCGTGGATGACAAACTCTGTAACCTGAGTTTTCATTTGGTTATTTTTACAATAACGATGTTCTCAAAAAAACTAAAAAATATTCATATAAGAAGCTGAAAAATCACAGAAACTTGTTTTTAATTATTTTAAATAGCACTCAAACTGATTAATTGATTATGGAAGTTGTCCACAATGAGTTCAGTAATTGATTTATAATCATGATTTCTGTTGAGTACAGTGTGAGTATCACCTGCTGGTGGTTTTTGATTCTTTGTCTTTTGTTTTACTCTCGTTCAGGGAACTGAGATTCCTGCAGAGCTTTGCCATGGAATCCAAGGTACATTAAATCTTGATGACGACCCTATTCTACCAGATAAGTAAGGAAGGCCTACGTTACTCTCACTCACTCTGACTTTTGCCGTGTTTCTAAGCGACGCTCTCGGCAGCAGAGCCGCTCCACTGTCACCGCCGCTCAGCCTTTATTTAACTCATTTATCTGTTTATTCTCCAGTCCAGTGACGTCGCCCATCCCGATGCTGCGGGACATCTCACAGAACAGCGCCATCGGGTGAGAACTTTGAACTATTCAGAATGACTGGTTTAAATGACACAATATGATAGTGATGCGTTTGTTAATAATTCATTCATTTGACTCAAAGGGTGATTGTCAAACAAAGTTCAGTTAATGGGAAAGTACAATAATCTAAACAAGTGTCTAACAGTGAGATGAAGACGTGAACGTGTTCTTAAGATATCGCAGATTTCATTAGGTTTTCCAACAGGAAACTGAAGTCTGACAGTGAGATAAAGACGTGAACATGTTCTTAAGATATCGTCGACTTTTATTTTGTGACTAAAATCAGTTTTTCCTTGTGCCTGTGCTGGCAGCTTTAATCTCAGTCGGTGAATATGCATACATGTTATTCATGAATGACAACAAACCATCTCTCATATATAGTTTGGTTTCCTTTGTTTGTGTGTGTGTGTGTGTGTGTGTGTAATCTGCTCCAGTGATGGTGTGGTATTGTGTGGAGCAGGCGTTTTCAGTGCAGATTGGTTTTGCCTGCAGTCTTTCATTAGAACAATGTCAGTGTGCCGGCGTGTTTTCCTGACAGAGACGCTGGGAAATGAAGGGGTGAAGCAGACGGGAAGAAAATGACGGCATATACTCGTGGACATTAAACACCTCAAACTCCGTCTCTGTGTTTTGAAGGGGGAGGTTTTTTCCCTCCAGCCTTTGAGACACACGTGAGCTAATGGAACTCTTGACTCATTGAAAATGATTTTCCTCTTGTTTCCAGAGTGAAGTTCAAGGATCCGCAGTATGCAGATGCCTTTGTGTTTAAGGCGGTTCTCCTGCCTGACGCCAAGTGAGGCTTTTCACACACACACACACACTTCTTTTTCCAGCTCTTCCTCATTGCTAAAGAATATGTTTTGGTGTTTTTCCTTTTTCTCAGTTTTTCCAACCACCAACAAATCCCTTTTATTTCATGTATTAAATCCAACAATCACTTCTTACTTTTCTGGCCTCAAACAAATGTAAAGTTTCCTCCATAAAGAGAAACGGCTGTTTGCTGTAGTTTTGACAAACATTATTCTCCATTAGAGATGTGAAGTCCATGTAATGTCCTCACCTGTGTCTGTCGTTATTTAAGTTATTGATTTAATTTTTAGACGACTTTACACCACAACCACTGCACTAACCCTACATCCACACCACGGTACGATATTATCACAATATTAAAGTCGCAATACGATATAACGATATTTAAGTCACCATACGATATTTAAGATATACAATATTATCGTGATATTTAAGTCACGATATGATCAACATACGATATTATCACGATATTGCAAAAATACTGTTTTTTTGTGAAATCATATATTGCTGTATACTCGAACAATGGTAGTTTTGAAAGCGATATAAAGTATATTGAAACGATATGAAAGTGTCATGTTTCGATGACGCTGCGCTCCTTTTAAATTGTCTAAACATGCAAATGAAGAAGAACGACATAGTGATATTGATTCAAGTTAATTTTGTTTGTTTGTTTGTTTGTTTTTCAGGATGCCGACCAAGGTTCTGAGACCAGACGAGTGGGTGAAAGGAAACGGGGAATCATGGAGACCTCAGCTGGGCTTCAACCCAAACCGGCAGCAGGTTCACCTGGACCAGTCAGGCTTCAGAGCTCTGGGGTCAGTTTACTCTTTCTCTTTGTTTTTTACCTCCAACAAAGAGCTTCTGTGGGTTTGTGGGATCAATGTGAATTTTATGTGATGGGTAGATGATCACTGAAGTATGTATATCTGCCCACTGATGACGTCACAAGAAATCCCATTCACTTATAATGGTGAACACCTAAAATATCTCTGTCAAAACTAATCTGATTGAAACCTAATTTGGCATGTGTGTGAAGGTGGATACACTCTACTGTAATCTAGATCTGATACAGATTACGGTTTTGGTGTTTGTTTGTGATTGGTAGGTGATCACTGAAGTGTGTTCCCATTTAAATTTGGTAAGAATCTGCCCTCTGATGACTTCACAAAGTACTTGTGGATTTTCAAGAAATCCCATTCACTTATAATGGGCAAAACGGTCAAAAAACATAAACATTCTCTGTCAAAACCAGACATTCTCTGTCGGATTTAAACCAAATTTGGCATATGTGTGCGGGATGAGACACTCTACCACCAGACTAAGTTTCATCCAGATCTGATCCAGATTAGTCTGAATTTTGTCATGTTTATTTTAGATTGTAAATGCTGGAAGCAGGTAAAGTTCTATACAGTGGATCAAAATATAAAGAGTCCCGGTGCTGGTTTGACTCCGTAAAGAGGCAGAAACACACACACACACACACACACACACACACACACACCTGTCTGTGAGACACACTGCTGTGTGTTGTTAAACAATAGCTGCTGATTCTGCAACGACTCAAAGACTCAGATTTGGGTGAAGATGAATTTAAAATGTGTTTAAATGTTTGTTAACACACAGACACAGACACACAAACGGTCCCCATTAACCAGCCGTCCTTGATTATGATCCACACATTGATATTATCATTAAGGAAATGTGAATAATTGAACATCTGGCTCGGGGTTTGCAGCAGAAACGTTTGCAGCTTTAGCTTCAGACGAGTAAATGAGGCAGTTTGGTGTTTTTTTTGGGATGGAGGTTAAACAGGCAGCTGCTCTGAGGGGGAAAAAACAAACGTGTTTTTAAAGAAAATCAGGAACAAAGTTTCTATATGATGTTCTAACTCTAGTGTTGTGTATATGTCTTTATATATTGATAACATTTGGGGTTATAGTTATTATTTTTGTGCACAAAAAAATCTTTACTAATGAGAAACAACCTTAACTCGTGTCTGCACACGGTTTTATTTTTTAATAAATTGTTAACTTAACACACCTGACCTTTTGAAAAATGACCAAATTATCGAAAACTATTATATATAACTATTATTTTATTTTAAAGCACAATTGTTTTTCTAAAAACATTTAATTTTCTGAATCAACTCTGATTCTCAAGGTCCCTGTTCAATTTAATTTAATATCTATTCATTTAGAAATAGACACAGAGTTAATGCTGCAAGTTACTCTCTCTAACCTGGTGATTCATATAAATATGAATTTATATAAATAGAATTGTTACCTTCATGCACTTTTTATGTGATATTCAGTTGTAGATGATAATTCACACTCTGAACCTGGTCAAGTTTGGAAAATATACGGCGAGATTGGGCAGAAAATGGCCTCAAATCCATCTTTAATCCAAATAAAAAGTGGATTTTCCTCTGCCCTGCCCTCCCTTTAATGAGAGATTAGTTCCTTCCCTGTAAAGATTATCTAAATTATTAAGCTATTATCAGAATTCAGAGGGATTTCTGATCTTTTTCTCCCTGCAGTCACAGCATGAACAGAAACCAAGGCAGAGGACAGTACAGCAACGCTCCACCACCAAACACCTACCAGCACGGAAACTACCGTTCTTCAGCCAGCGGCGGCCACCAACGTAAGAACACACACACACACACACCCACGTGTCACGTTGTTTTCCATGACTTCATCGCTCTTCCTCAATGTGAGCATGGTTATTGTGAGTTAAATATACTAAAAGTGAGTTAAATATATGACTTAAATATTGTTTTGTGACTTAAATATCGGGACTTAAATAACATGTTGTGACTTATATATCGCGACTTAAATATCCCATTGTGACTTAAATATTTTGATAATATCGTATCTTAAATATCCTATTGTGACTTTACTCTCGTGGTAATATCGTAGCGTGACTTAAATATCATATTGTGTCTTTACTCTTGTGGTAATATCATGTTAAGTATTGACATTGCCTTTGCTAAATGTTGGAGATGAACGCATGTTTTCAGGATATTGAAGTCTTTTTAACTTTGATCTACAGTTGAACATTGTTGCCTTTGATTCTTGTCGGACATTGCACTCATCACTCTTCAGTGATGACACTCTGAAGTAGAAGTTTCTAATCTGGTTTAAAAGTCTCACACATCACATCTCCTGCCTGATAATCACTCCTGTTTCGTCTGTTCTGTGAATATTATTAATATCAAAAACAGCTTTGCAGCGTTTCTCACACTCACCGTCGCCTCCGCTCGTTTTTCAGCTGCTTTCACTTCACACACACACACACAAGGATGACCTGAAAGTTCAGTGCACACAGGTGAATGTGTTGTTGACCTTGTACTCGACACAGTGAGACGTTTAACATCAGTCCTCAGCTTTTCTTCTGCCTGTCGTGACTAGATGAGTCGATGTTGTTCACACACACACACACTGATATTTTGTCACACCGTATCCTCTCACTTTCACTTCATTGATTTAAATTCTACAAAATCCCTGCATGTTAAGTCTGATTGTAGCCAAAGACTAAGCCAATAATTCAGGTTTCTTCATGTCACATAAATGCCTTAATCCGACTGTAATCCAGCTAGTCTTAGTCAGACCTGTGTACCTAGATCATGTGATTCATACTCCTGCATCTGTACACTTAGTCAGACTTGTCCAAAATGTCCTCCCTGGTCTTTGACGCTGAAGTAGGAGACGACGTATAAACTGCAGGAAGTGTAAACTGATTCAATACATAGTATCTTATAGAGAGATACAGCGCCACCTACGGAGGCGGAGTCACATGTACACAGCCAATAAATCCATTTTGTCCTCTGCGTGTAAACTCGGACTCTGTCTCTTAGTCGGACTACGGCGTTAGCTGGATTAAACTGCGTGTAAACGTTTTGTCATTTTAGAAGGTATATCAGAAACTCAGATTTACTTAGACTCATAAACAAAGTGTTTTTAAGTGAAGATGAAGACATTTCTTGAAACATTGCCATGTTTTATGGAAAGCTTTGTCAGTGTGGACCTTGAGACCTGTATTGATTACCCGATCCATTTCTACCAGGTTTTCAGAGTTTCTCCGTGTTTATAAACAAATGTGCTGGTTTTGTTGTAAAAGAAGGCGTATTAGCAGATGGAGGTCAATGATATTAGTGACTGTAGGAATGTGATTATGCAGAGGAGGAGGAGGAGGAGGAGGAGGTCTAAATCTGCAGCAGGAGGCCTCAGACCTGCTTTTGTCCCCTAACACTTTCTCAGGGCCAGTCCTCTGCTTGGCCAGTAATCACCGCAGGCTTTGCTGCTCTGTGCTTTTGTGGGCTTTTTTATTTTATTCTGGGGGGGGCAGGGTTTAGTTGGTGATTAGCGTTGTGGGAGATCGGGGGCCAGTAATGAGACTGTGGAGTGGCTCCGCTGGACACAGTGGCCCCTCCTGATGAAAGCCTGCGGGAGGATCCCTGTTTGATTGGGAGTGTGATGCACTGCTGCTGTGAAGAGGGTTGAAACCAAAGTTAACTTGGTCCTTTGACAGCACGGCTCCCTCCTGCAGTGATGTGTCAACACGCCGCCTCTGGAACACGCCGCCGGGCTTTGTGAGGCGCGGCCGCAGCAGCTGGTGTTTAATAACCAGCCGCTGGACGCTCTGCTGGTGGCCATTATTGTCTTTACTCGCCCTGACACCACGTTTGAACCGGGTCAGCAGAGTAACGCATTGATGCGGCGGCAACAGACACCGATAAGCCACTCGAGCACAACAACAGGCTCACACTGACACTGTTTCATTCTCACCAAACTTCTCTCTGGTGTCAGAATATGTACGTGTAATAATCCCAGGAATGATTTGGTCTTTTCTGGTGATTTAACTTCACTCGGCCCCCGATGAAGCTATTTTAATTGCGTGCTTTTTATTTCAGTTCTCTTTTCCTTGTACTTCTTGTAAAACTTTTGCTGCAGTAACAATGTGAATTTTCCCAGTGTGGGATCAATATAATCTGATCTAATCCAACACAGTTAGTGAATCAGGGACAAAAAAACACTGGAGATTTGAAATACGTGCACATAGAGATGAACTCAAATTTCAAATCAAAATCACAATTTGAAACAAAGCAGAGAGACTTTTCCAACAGGAAACTGAAGTCTGTAAACCACTCACTCTCCCACACCAAAGCCCATAGAGAAAATCAGTGATTTTAACATCACACACACAGGAGTTGTTGATCCACTGCTGCCTCCATCACTAAGTTCAAATGTCTGATTCTGTCAATTCGGCTTTAGAAAACCTTCATTCAGACTTCCCTCAGTGACACAAAGTGACCACACGAGGCAACAGTAGACCAGCAGCTCCTGTGTCCCCGCAAGTTAAAATCACTGATCTTCTCTATGGGCTTTGGTGTGTGAGAGTGAGTGGTTTACAAACTTCAGTTTCCTGTTGGAAAAGTCTAACAGTGAGAAAAAGACGCAAACACGTTATTTAGATATCATAGACTTAAACTGACGTAGATTTTATAACACAAATCTTTTGATGAGTGGCATAGTTAGGTTTTTCTTGTCCCTGTTGACAGCCATATTTTCGGTCTTTGTGTCATTTCCTCATAAAACCATGCTTCAGTGAACCTTAAATCACTTTAGAGTGTGATTATTAATCAGTAGGAAAGATACGGAGGTATTAATTAAGTTTATATTTATGTAACCATTTAGTAATTTTCTTGTCGTTTAGCACCATTTTATTGACCAAACATAAATTGATACAATACTAATCAAACATGCAGTTCTTTTAGCAGCTGTTTATGTTGATGTAGAAAAAGAAGAGGGATACGCTGATTTGTTGCGTACACTGCGAGTCCATCTTTCACTGGGAGCTTTAGATCTTTTCTGAAATTGATTATTGATTTGAGGAAGCCGCTGAGGTCCTGCTCTGTGCTCTTTGTGTGGCGGACAGAAGCGACTCTGTGTGCAGACCTGAGCTCGCCGGACGGGAGCTGAGTCAAATAGTTGCCGCACTAATTGAAAAGAGGTGGAGAGAGACGTTTAGTTGTTTAGCGCGGTTGTAATCCCGGCGTTAATACAGTGGACACAGCGTCTTTTAAGGATTTAAAGCGTAATCCTTTGTTGGCCTTTGTGCGGCGCAGACTGCAGGTCTATACACTTTCAGATCATTGTTAATTAAGGAGATTGACAGGTGTCCACTTGTAATTCTCTCTTTTGAGTCGCGGCCGGCGATGAGGAAAAGACGACCAGAATGTTGTGGACTTATAATTGGAGGCTGGCTGGGTGGTCCACTTAAAGTTTGTTGGTGGAGGAGATAATCAAACATGAAACCTGAATGACAAGAAACAAAATGATAATGTGGCGACAGCAGTCTGCCTGCTGGAAGATAATTGTCTCTACTTTTTAATCGTTGTTGCAGCTGACACCAGTCGAGCTGCAACAAATAATCGATGACTGGATTTGTGTGATTAATATTCTTGTAATTAAATCTGTGATTTCTTCGCTCCAACATTGGTGGGAAAACACTTTTTATGCATTTTTACAGACTGAACCAGCAAAGATTAATCACACGGATAATGAACAGATTAATCCATAATCAAGATTATTTCTGTTGCAGAAAATGGTGGAATATTTCCCTAATTTACTGTAAATTATAATTCATGACTTTTCAAATGGTTTTCTACAACCAGCCTTTCTATATAACACATTTGTTTAGATTAGATTTTAGATAATTTTTTTACAGCCTGAGCTGTACCTGTCTCTGAAGTCACTGTGAGACAGACTTTTCCCACTTCAGTTTCCACTCACTCTCCCACACCAAACCCCATAGAGAAAATCAGTGATTTTAACATCACAGCACACAGGAGTTGTTGATCCACTGCTGCCTCCATCACTAAGTTCAAATGTCTTATTTTGTCATTTCGTCTTTTGAAAATCTTAATTTAGATTTATTGAAGTGACACAAAGTGACCACACGAGGCAGCAGAGGACCAGCAGTTCCCGTGTCCCTGTGAGCTTAAATCACTGATTTTCTCTATGGGGTTTGGTGTGGGAGAGTGAGTGGTTTACAAATTTCAGTTTCCTGTTGTCTCACAGTGAGATGAAGACACGAACATGTCTCCTAATATGGATTTGAATCACATACTGCACCTTTAAACGTATATGCTGTTCAGTTATGAATGTTTGTTCTTGTCCAGTCCTGCTACAATTAACTATTCTTTTAATCCTCAATTAATTGGTTGTTTGAAGAAAGAAAGAAACAAAGTCTTGACGGAATACAATACTGAGGAAATAAAACGTCTTTTGAACATAAAAGATGTTTCGCTCAGTGTGAGCACAGTGACTCGGGTCGTGGTGAATTATACCAGATACGGTTCTAAATGGAGTGGATAATTGAACTGAATGCGTTTAAATGTAATGTCATGTGCTTTATATTTCTATAGCCCTTTACAACACCCAACAGGTGAGCAAAGGGCTTTTCAAAATAAAAGCATGACAGAGGCGCGGCATTAAAACCAAAGCCTGAAAACACACGAGAATAAAAGCCATTCTGAATGAATGTGTTTGAAGTTTGATTTAGAAAGACCAGGTCAGACTAAGGCGAAACCTGGATGTAGCAAGCCAAAATTAAGTTGCTCCAAATTCCATGAAACTTGGTGTGAACGTGTTAAAGCCCAAAACGAACAAAAAAGTAAATTGGGACCATGACCTCAACACAACAGGAAGTCGGCCATTTTGAATTTGGCATCCCATCCCACCAACGACAAACACGACTCTGCCATCTCCACTGTCTCTGCTGTCTATCCCGTCTCTACTGTCAATGCTGTCTATGCCGTCTCTACTTTCTCTACTGTCTATGCCGTCTTTACTGTCTATGCCGTCTTTACTGTCTATGCCGTCTCTACCGTCTCGACTGTCCCTGCCTTCTCTGCCGTCTCTGCCGTCTTAAGTGTTTCTATACATCAGTGATGGGTCTGTAGCTGTGTTCACGTGAACCAGGTTACAGTTTGATCAATAATCAGAAGTATGAGTGGGATAGTATTTTGATCATGATCCCCTGATGCTGATAATCAATATTCATTCTTGTGTGTGTGTTTAATCCACATTTGTGCAGCGGTGTTGTCGTCAGGTTTGTTAACGTGAACCTGCAGCTCCTTAACCCACAGAGGAGCTCAGGCCCCGATAAATAAACAAGTCCGCAGCTCGCAGCTGGTCATCGCCTTGGCAACGGTGAATCTGGAAGAAGCCTTTTTTTCTTTTCTTTTCTTTTTTTTTTTTTTAAGTGTGTCTTTGTGAAGAGCTCACAGCGATGGAACCGCGGTACTTGAGTCGACCACAATGCTGCCGGCTGAATACTTATTTCATTCCCCCCGAAACAAAAAATGCAAATGTGGAGGAGCCGCTCTTCCTCCTCCTCTGCACCTCCACCTCCACAGTCAGCTGCCGTTTCCATCATCACAACACATTTGTTCTGTATCCGTGACACAAATTAAAAGCGTTTTTTAATCTGGGAGTTTACAGCTGACATGAAATGGGTTTAATTATTTGCCAGGTTTAAAGTCTGGTTAAACCTCGATTCACTGAATTATGACTCAAAAGTTTGACTGAATTTCAGCAGAATTCCTCCTTTTTTTCCTGTTTAAACTGAAGCACTTGTGAAAATTATCTCTGTGTGTGTGTGTGTTTTTGTTCTCTGCAGATTCCAGGCAGAACAGTCTGCTCGGAGCTCCGCCCTCTTTCCACCAGCCACAGTATCCGAGGTGAGTTTGTGTCTGTGGTTTGAGTTTGTTTGTTTCTGGCATTCGATCCTTCCGTCCATGCGGAGACGGACATGTAGGACCTGAGACAGTGAGACGGTGTGTGTGAGTGTGAAAATCCTCGTCTCCTCAGGTCTAACGTGGATGGAGCACGCCAAAATAAAGTTGGACCAAATTTCCTGAAACTTGGTGTGAACGTGTCAAAGCCCAAGACGAACACAAAAGTAAATTGGGACCACAGCCTCAACTCAACAGAAAGTGGGCCATTTTGAATTTGGCGTGCATGGTGGCGATTTGCAAGCTTTCGTAAATGAACAAACTCATCTGAGCGCGTTTATCGTAACTGACACAAAAAACACGACAGTTTTTATTAGACACATCAAAGCCAAAAAGTTATGGATGAGTTGAGGTTGTTTCTGCCGACTCTGTCTTCTCTGTCTCTGCCGCTGAACTGAGATTTGTCTCCGTCGCTCTAAAAACAAATTTCTCTCGAGGACGTTTGTGCAGCTTAATGAGGCAGAACTAATGCAGCGGGGACACACACACACACACACAGGGTACGAACTCTTCAGGCCCATTGTGGCTCCGTGTCACTGCAGGTCACGTGTCATTAGCAGTGAGCGAAAACCGTTTCTGTAGCGAATGAAACGCTGACGTGGGAGGAGGGGGGCGGAGCCTGGAGAAGAGAGCGAGGATTAAAGATTCCAGCGCTCGGCCTGAGTGTGACATGGTTCAGTAATCAGGGCTGACGACGAGGAGACGTTTGAATCCTCACTCACGGCCGTGTCTCGCGGTGGATCAGTGGCGTGTGGTTCTGATCCAGAACACATGTGAGTGTGGTTCATGTCGTCACGTGTGAGGGGATGAGCTCTCATCTCTGAGAGTTCCAGAGGTCGCGTCACTTTGTGCTGTTATGAATAAATATTCATTTATAATAAGTTTTAATAAAATAAAATAAAACCTTTGATCCAGGATTTCACAATAAAGGTCAAATAAATGTTCACATTTCCGGAAACTGACGATAATAAAAAGTTTCTAAAAACAATCAAATTGAAGAGTCAAACTCTAAATGCAACAACTGTTATCAATGTTTTTAGTAATTCATTATTTGTAGTATTTTTTTATTACATTTTTTCACATCAATATTTTTAGTGACACAATTTTGTTTTTGTTGACATTTTAGTAAAATCAGTTTGATCTGTTTCCTTTTAATATCCCGACAAATTTGTCCCTGACTGCAGAAAATGTCCCAAAAACAGCTGTTAAATTATTACATCATATTTTCTTCAACTTTAAAGGAAGGCCTGAAATATACATATCAAATATGAATTATACATTTGGGATTTTAACCCTTTAAAGATCTTTTTTTAAACTCCAAGAAACCCAAAAGTGAGTATTTGATTATTATTACGAGGCCCTGGTCAAAGATTGGCAGAAACATTGATTTTTGTTTTAGATTTAAGAATAAAAAAAGTGACACATTTGTTCCTGAGGACAAATTTCACCTTCCAAAAATCTGCTGTAAAATTATTGTATATTAAAAATGATTTTCCACTTTTAACGAGTCAATCTTTAAAAACATCTTCAGCCTGAAATGTACTTATCAATGAATTATACTTTGGAAAAAACTAAACTACAATTTCCATAAAATATATTTCCAAGTATTTGATTATTTTGATTATTGTTATTATTATTATTATTATTATTATTATTATTATTATTATTATTGTTGTTGTTGGGCCCTGAAACGAGTCAATGATTGGCTGAAACATTAATTTTTGCAGTTTCAGAAGAAAACGCGACACATTTGTTCCTAAGGACAAAAATCTGCTGAATATTAACATTTTTTTTTCCACTTTAAATTAGTAAGACAATTTCGGTCACAATTGTGTCATTTTTCGTAAAAAAAAAAGTGTAAAAAAATATCCTTCAAAAGGTGGAGCTTACTGTCTGTTTTACGGAACAGGAAAAATACGTGTCTTTCTAAGACATTTTCATGAGCATTTTTACGTGAAAATTATAAAATACGATCGCGATTAGCCATGACTGGAAAGATGTCTACTCCCCCTTGTGGTGCCTCTGAGTAAATCCCTACGTCTGAACGGTGCGACCTCGACGATGTTGTAAATTCAAAAATTCGCCATCATCCAGTTATCGCGAGTGATTTAATTTTCATGGGTTTTTTCCCTTTTTGACTCCAGAGGACAACGTGTAAAAAGACGCAGAAGCTTAACGTAACGTTGTTGTTTTGTTTCCAGGCAACAACAACAACAACAACAACAACAACAACAACAGCAGCAGCAGCAGCAGCAGCGCGGAGGTCACGGCTGGGATCGAGCCGTTCAGTCACAACAATCTGCGTACCAGCAGAACATGAACCGTGGCTGGGGAGGCGGAGCCACCAGTGGTGGGGGCGGGGCGACCCCTGGTGGCGGTGGTGGTTACCAACAGCAGCAGCACTACGATCAGCGCCGTGACGACTGGCACGATCGCAGAGACAACAGGGGGCAGCACCAACAGGTAACATCCTGTCATTGAAGTGTGTGGGTGGAGCCTACATTTCAAAAACAGATTTTCTAAAAAAAAAATCAGGATTGAGGTTTAACATTTTACATTTTTATAAAAGTTTCACTCTGACGTTGCAGCTAATTTGCTTTTTTTTTTTTTTGTTGACTTTGATGTAAAAAAAAGTTTATTTGTAAACATGTGATTCAAACTTTCACTCAGATTTTTTTTTTCTTTTCACATTTTTTTTCATGGTACAATATTTTTCATGTTTACAAAGAAAAAAACAAAAACCACAAAGTTTTAACTACATATTAGAAATTTTGCGATGGCGATTTTTTCTTTTTTTATGTTTTTAAAAAAGAAGAGAAAAATCATATTTTTCACAGGAAACTGAACGTCTCTCTTTTTGTGTTATTTTTCAGTTTTAATCATTTATTTCTTATTCATTCATGTTTTCAGTCTTTTATGAGGAGCAGTATTTTTAATTGAAATCAATTTAGTCTTAATTATTGTAGTGAATTTTTTTTAATGTGAATAAAACATAAAATCACACAAAGTTCATCTCCAAATTAAATGAATTGTTAATAATCTGTGGTTTTAATCTAATCTAAATCTGTTTTTTTATCTCATATGTTGGGTGTTTTAAGCTTTGTTTTAAACTGTTTTGTTTTTTAAATTCGTGAAATTGACAAAAGTCTTTGCATCAAAAGTTAAAACGTGAATAAAACCGAAATTCTTCTTTAATTTAAAGGTTTTTTTAGTTTGCAGGTTGTTAAATGGTTTGATTTTTAAGACCTGAAGAAAAAAAACAAAAACTGAACATGTTTGTTGAAAGTTTTTTCAGTTGTGTGTTTTAACGTGTGTGTGTGTGTGTGTGTGTGTGTGTGTTTCAGGGTTACGGCTCAGGCCGAGGTTTCCCGCCTCCTCCTCCGTCAAGAAGATACAACTGGAAATAAAAAGACGGAGCAAGCTTTTCTTTTTTTAAAGAAAATCAAAAGAATGAGTTCTTTTTCTTCTTTTTCTTTTTTATCGTCTTGTACACTGATTTTTTCTTCTTTTTTTTTTTTCCTTTTTATCCTACTTTGAACAGAGGAAACACACGTGTGTAACTTGTGATTTTTAAGCCAAACGACCTGTAAAACTTGTCCAAAACAAGTGAGTCAAAAATGTTTGTTTCTGAGAGAAATCTCAAAAAAAAGCTTCTGTGTTCAAACAAATCAACGAATAAAAACCGTGGAGGAAACGAAACTTTGATTTCCTGTCAGATTTGATTTAGAATCCAAAAAATATCTATCTGAGGCAGTGAACATCTCAAGGAGAAAATATCGTGATGCGTTCAAGTGCAAACGTGTTTTTTTCTGTTATTGCTTTAAATATTTTGTAAAACAAAAAATTAAGTTAATTTAAAAAGTTTGTTATTTCTAATGTGAATGTGTTTTGTTTTGTGTTGGGAACAGTTTTAGTTCAAATAATTAGAGTTGAGTCCAATTTCAAATTTTGACGTAAATTTAAAAAAAAAACAAGAAAAAATAAATTCTAAAGCATTAAAGTGTCAGAATATAAAATTATATATAAAAGTTTTTAATTTACATCAGATTTTAAGCTGAAATAAATATATTTTATTAAAAATGAATAAACTGTTTCCAAAAAACCTCAAACAAAACATGTTTAAATCGCTTTAATTAGACAAATAAAAATGTTGAATTTAAAGAATTGATTTTGATTCTAAAACAACGATGTGGACAAAAAAGTCAGAGAAGAGAAGATCAATTCCTTTGAGGGTGTGAACTGAACTATAAAAGTTTTCATTTTATATCAGAATTTAAAATTGTTTCTTAAAATAAACAAAACTTGTTTAAATTGTAAGGAAACTTCATATTTATAAAAAAAAAACCTGAAATGTTCAAAATGAAAATATTTCTTCAGTAGAGAACAATTCACTTGAAACAAAAATGTTTGTAAATATAGTTTTGCTTCTTCATATAAATCCTGCAATAATTTAAATTATTAGTAGAAAACATGAAAAACAAACTCCTGAATCTTCTCAGATTAGATTTAATGACGTTTGTTTTTGTTTGTTTTTATGTTTAAAAAGCAGCAGCGGAGTCAAATTCATTTACAAAAACAAAACCAAATATACATTAATAATCTAACGAATGTCATTTTTTCTTTTAAAACAAGAAAATAATCTGCGGAGAATCTGAGAGTTGTAAACATCCGGGACTTTACCGCCAAAAGTGTTTTTATCAACGGTTTTAGAAAGAATCCCAACCAGGCCCGGTGTGTCCTCGGTCCTGTCTCCGGTCTGTCCCCGGTGAGTCCTCTGTCCTGTCACCGGTGTGTCCTCGGTCCTGTCTCCGGTCTGTCCCCGGTGAGTCCTCTGTCCTGTCCCCGGTGAGTCTCCTTGCTGTCCCCGGTGAACTACCATGTCCTCCCGTACAGTAAGCTGGAGCTGATCATGTTGTTGGTGTAATCGATCAGCGCCACGTCACTCTGCGTCATGTTGATGTGACTGTGGATTCCCATCATCATCACGGGAGTTGGACTCGGGGACATGTCCTCCAGCTCGTCGGTGGACGAGGACACCGGGTTCAGCGGCTGCGACTGCGGTGGACCGTTCACGGCCTCCCGCTGTCTCCCGCCGCTCTGGCCCTGGTTCTGGTTTAACCCGCTGGTGTCGCTGTGGCAGCTTTTTTCGTTCTTGGACATAACCGGGGACAAGGAGGACGAGCGGCGGCTCGGGTCACACCCTCCTCCGGTTCCTCCGGTTCCGTCCTGCGGCGGCGGCGGCGGGGCCTTGTCCTTGGACTGCCGCTTCAGTTTGTAGCGGTGGTTCTGGAACCAGATCTTGACCTGGTTCGGGCTCAGGTGGATCAGTCCGGCCAGGTGCTCCCTCTCCGGTGCCGACAGGTATTTCTGCTGCTTGAAGCGTCGCTCGAGCTCAAACACCTGCGCCTGTGAGAACAGAACCCGCCGCTTCCGGCGCGGCGCGGCGGCGGCGGCAGCGGCGGCCGCGGCAGCATGAAGCGACACCACGGATTTAGCTGCGGAGTCCATGCCGGTGAGAGAGCTCATCATCCCGGGCACGTTCATCCCGGCGGCCGCGGAGGGGCCCATGAATCTGGAAACTTGGAACAAAAAAAGAGTTTACCAAATGGGTGAATTATTATTATTATTATTATTATTATTATTGTTATTATTATTATTATTATTGTTATTATTATTATTAATAATAATAATAATAATAACAAGCGTCTATATTAATTATATTCATTAATTACTATAATTAATGAAATTCAAACATTTGAGAACTTTGTCCTCTCGCAGCCTTTTTGTAAATTAAATCTCGAGATTTAAAAAGTCAAATAAAACTAAATATAAGATTAAAAATCGAATTAACTGGAGATTCGCATTTTTTTTTTTAAATAAAAAAAAGTTTAAAACGAATTTTAATGTCAAACATTTACATTTTAAAATGTATCGTTTTATGGTGATTTCAAATAATATTTTTATCGCAGATTTATTTATTCCACAAAAATAGAAATTTGATTTGTCAGATTTGTCCGAAAATATTTGACTTTATATTTAAATGTTTGTTTCTTTGAGGTCTTTTTATAAACAAGAAAACATCAGTTTGTGATTAGACATTTTTATTTAAGTTTTTTAAAGGTTTACAAATGTAACTCATAAAAAAAGTCAAAATTTACATTTAAAGTAAATTCAGAAACGGTTTAGTTCAAATGTTTTATTGTAGAATGTTGGTTTTGCTCCACACATTTAATTATAATTGGTATTTTAAAAAAAGTTCTACGGTTTAAATTAAAGTTTTACATGTGAAAAAATTTAAATTATTTAAAACAAGATAAAGTTCTCATGATTGAGACTTTTATATTAAAATCATAACATAATAAAATCATGTTTTCTTTTTCTACAGACATTTAAAACGTATCTTAATATCTGTAAATCAAAGTTTTAATATTTCCATCACTTTTTAAAAACGTGGAGATGATAAATAATATAAAGTTTACCACGTTAATCGTAACAACCGTAACGGTATTTTTTAAACTGATAAAATCCTATTTTCATATTAAATGTTCTTTTCTGAAGGAAAGAAAATCACATTTTAAAAAACTTTTCTCGTCATTTTTAGTTCGTGTTAAAGTTTCCACTTTTTAATTTTAATGTTTTTCACCAATAAGAAATTTAAAACTAAACTTAAGTGAAGTTTTCAGAGAACTTTAGTGGTTTGTCTGTTCTTACTTGTGCTGTATCTGGGCTCCGGGCCGCTGTACCACGCTGCTCCTCCTCCTCCTCCTCCTCCTCCTCCTCCTCCTCCTCCTCCTCTCCCCGTGTCCTGGTAGGACGGAAGTTCTCCTCCGTTACAGAATCCACCCACGGCCCCGGAGAACTGCGGCACCGCGTGGGAAACATGATGATGAGGGTGGTGGTGGTGGAAAGTTCCGCCGGGTCCCAGCGCGGCTGCAGCGGAGGCCGAGGAAGAGGAGCAGGAGGAGGATGAAGATGATGATGAGGAGGAGGACAGGTGGTGGTGATGGTGGTGAAGATGTGGAGGCAGCGGCGGCTGGTGATGATGGTGATGGTGGTGATGAAGGTGCTGCGGCTGGTGCTGGTGCTGGTTCTGGTGCTGCGCGCCGGCCTGATGGACCTGCGGCTGCCGGTACGAGGTTAGCGGGGAACCGAGGCTTCCCGCGGCGGCGTCCACGCCCCCAAACCTCCGGTAAGTTTCCTCCATGGGACTGAGGATGTCAGAGACGGAGAAGGGAGTGGAGGACGCTTTAGGGCTAAAGGACATGATGCAGCTGCGGCACCGAGACCTGTCTCACCGACCGACCCCGGCTCCTGATCCTGGTCCTGATGAAGCTGAAGCTCCTCTGATGATCCTCTGACACGGTCTCTCTCTCTCCCCCCGTGTGTGTGTGTGTATCAGAGGAGTTTGTTCTTATCCCACTAAACTCACTCCGTCACATGGAAGCAGGGGGCGGAGCCACGTGGATACACACACATGTTTGCACAGCATCCTTACTGAGGACCCTCACAGACACAATGCATTCCTGAGGCCCCTTACCTTAACCTTAAAACCAGGTCTTAACCCTGAAAATAGGACCAGACAAGATGTCCTCACACACACACACAGTCTGGTTTCCATGACTACAGAGGACATTACTTTGACTTACATGAACTTTAACTTTAACTTTAACTTTAACTTAAACTTAAACCAAACAATATTTCTTCACCTTATAATCTAATCATTGACGTCAGAGGACTTTTGTCCTCATGTGACTGAGTGAATAATAAACACTTTCTGAAACAAAGATCTTCACTCTTTCACGTTGATTTACACTTAGACTCATTCACCCCTTCTCTCCTTCACTTCTTCACTCTTTCACTCATTCACTTCATCACTCCTTCACTCATTCACATCCACTCCTTTACTTAACTCCTCTCACTCCTTAACTCTTCTCACTCCTTCACTCTTCTCACTCCACTCTTCTCACTCATTCACTCCTTCACTCTTTCACTTCACCCCATTACTTATTCTCTTCTTCACTCCTTCACTCATTCACTCACTCATTCACTCCTTCACTTCTTTATAATAAAAGCGACGTCCACACATAATAATAATAATGACGATGATGATGAAATAAAGTATATTTTAAATGTAAAGTTACTCTGTAACGATGTCTGTGAGACACAGAGTTCAGTCAGAGGTCAGAGGTCACAGGTTCTGAAGTGTTCTTCAGTGAAGGCTGAGTGAGTTTGTGAGGAGGTCACTGAGGTCAAGACGCTGCACACACACAGCTAACGACATGTCTGTGTGTGTGTGTGTGTGTGTGACACACTCCACAGCGCCATCATGAGGTTAATCCCGGTGTTTTCTTCTTCTGAATTAAAATTCAAAAACATTGACTGAGATTATTTTCTAAAACGATTAAAAATCTGTTTGAAGAACATTATTAAAATATTTCTGTGGTAAACACAGTCATTCACTCACTCACCCACCTATAGTCATTCACTCCCTCACCTATGGTCATTCACTCGCTCACCTATAGTCATTCACTCCCTCACCTATAGTCATTCACTCGCTCAACAACTATAGTCATTCACTCGCTCACCTATAGTCATTCACTCCCTCACCTATAGTCATTCACTCGCTCACCTATAGTCATTCACTCGCTCACCTATAATCATTCCCTCCCTCACCTATAGTCATTCACTCGCTCACCTATAGTCATTCACTGGCTCACCAACTATAGTCATTCACTGGCTCGCCTATAGTCATTCACTCGCTCACCTATAGTCATTCACTCGCTCACCTATAGTCATTCACTCGCTCATCTATAGTCATTCACTCCCTCACTTATAGTTATTCACTCGCTCACCTATAGTCATTCACTCGCTCACCAACTATAGTCATTCACTCGCTCACCTATAGTCATTCACTCGCTCACCTATAATCATTCCCTCCCTCACCTATAGTCATTCACTCGCTCATCTATAGTCATTCACCGGCTCACCAACTATAGTCATTCACTCGCTCACCTATAGTCATTCACTCCCTCACCTATAGTCATTCACTCCCTCACCTATAGTTATTCACTCGCTCACCTATAGTCATTCACTCGCTCACCAACTATAGTCATTCACTCGCTCACCTATAGTCATTCACTCGCTCACCTATAATCATTCCCTCCCTCACCTATAGTCATTCACTCGCTCACCTATAGTCATTCACTGGCTCACCAACTATAGTCATTCACTCGCTCGCCTATAGTCATTCACTCGCTCACCTATAGTCATTCACTCGCTCACCTATAATCATTCCCTCCCTCACCTATAGTCATTCACTCGCTCGCCTATAGTCATTCACTCGCTCACCTATAGTCATGCACTCCCTCACCTATAGTCATTCACTCGCTCACCTATAGTCATTCACTCGCTCACCAACTATAGTCATTCACTCGCTCACCTATAGTCATTCACTCGCTCACCTATAATCATTCCCTCCCTCACCTATAGTCATTCACTCGCTCATCTATAGTCATTCACTCGCTCACCTATAGTCATTCACTGGCTCACCAACTATAGTCATTCACTCGCTCGCCTATAGTCATTCACTCGCTCACCTATAGCCATTCACTCGCTCACCTATAGTCATTAATTCGCTCACCAACTATAGTCATTCACTCGCTCAGCTATAATCATTCACTCGCTCACAACTATAGTCATTCACTCGCTCACCTATAGTCATTCACTCGCTCACCAACTATAGTCATTCACTCGCTCAGCTATAGTCATTCACTCGCTCACCTATAGTCATTCACTCCCTCACCTATAGTCATTCACTCGCTCACCTATAGTTATTCACTCGCTCACCTATAGTCATTCACTCCCTCACCTATAGTTATTCACTCGCTCACCTATAGTCATTCACTCGCTCACCAACTATAGTCATTCACTCGCTCACCTATAGTCATTCACTCCCTCACCTATAGTTATTCACTCGCTCACCTATGGTCATTCACTCGCTCACCTATAATCATTCCCTCCCTCACCTATAGTCATTCACTCGCTCACCTATAGTCATTCACTGGCTCACCAACTATAGTCATTCACTGGCTCGCCTATAGTCATTCACTCGCTCACCTATAGTCATTCACTCGCTCATCTATAGTCATTCACTCGCTCATCTATAGTCATTCACTCCCTCACTTAGTTATTCACTCGCTCACCTATAGTCATTCACTCGCTCACCAACTATAGTCATTCACTCGCTCACCTATAATCATTCCCTCGCTCATCTATAGTCATTCACTCGCTCACCTATAGTCATTCACTCGCTCACCAACTATAGTCATTCACTCGCTCAGCTATAGTCATTCACTCGCTCACCTATAGTCATTCACTCCCTCACCTATAGTCATTCACTCGCTCACCAACTATAGTCATTCACTCGCTCACCTATAGTCATTCACTCGCTCACCCATCGTCATTCACTCACTCAGCTATAGTCATTCACTCGCTCACCTATAGTCATTCTCTAGCTCACCAACTATAGTCATTCACTCGCTCACCTATAGTCATTCACTCGCTCGCCTGTAGTCATTCACTCGCTCACCAATGTTATTTGTATAGGGCCAAATCATAACATCTGTACATAGACAACATCAAGGAGAGCAGAGAAACACAACAGTTCACACAATGAGCAAACACTTGGCATCAGTGGAGAGAAAAAACTCCTCTTAACAGAAGAAGAAATCTCTGACCAGACTCAGAGATGTGCAGTCATCTGCCTCGAGAGGAGATGGAGGAGAGGTGGGGGACAGAAAGGGGGGAGAGAAAGGACAAGAGGGAGATGAGGTAGAGACAGAAGAGAGAGAGAGACACTAGGAGCAGATACACAACGACTGTATCAAGTTACAAGTTTATACAGTTAATGATATCGACTTTTAATTATAGCACAATAATAATGGTGATGATATGGGTAGCCTCAAAAACTGGATCTGGATCCTGCAACCTGCATGATGAGAATACATACATACTCATACTGCAAGATGAGCGTGCACCACAATAAAATCCCCCAGCAGTCTAGTTCTATAGCAGCATAACCAAGAGCTGGTCCAGGTTTCCCTGAACCAGCACTAACTATAAGCTTTATCAAAAAGGAAAGTTTTAAGTCTAACTTTAAATACAGAGAGAGGCTCCGCCTCCCGAACTGTCATTGGAATCTGGTTCCACAGGAGAGGAGGAGCCTGGTAACTGAATGCTCTGCCTCCCATTCTACTCTTACAGACTCTTGGAACCACAAGTAAACCTGTATTTTGTGACCTAAGTGGTCTATTAGGGTGATAAGGTAAGACTAGATCTTTCAGGTATGAATGGACCTGACCATTAAGTGCTTTGTACGTGAGGAGGAGAATTTTAAATTGAATTCTAAACTGTACGGGGAGCCAGTGTAGAGAAGCTAACACTGGAGTTATATGGTCTCTCTTTCTCGTTCCTGTCAGAACTCGTGCTGCAGCATTTTGAATGAACTGAAGGGTTCTAACAGACTTGTTGGCACATCCTGATAATAAGGAGTTACAGTAATCTAATCTAGATGTAACAAAAGCATGAACTAGTTTTTCAGCATCCTGTAAGGACAGAATGTTTCTAATGTTCATAATGTTCCGCAGGTGGAAGAAGGCTGTTCTGGAAATGAGTTTTATGTGTGAATCAAATGACATTTCCTGGTCAAAAGTAACTCCAATGTTCCTCACAGTGGAACTGGAAGCCAGGGTGATGTCATCTAAAGTGACAATGTGATCGGAAAGTTTTTCTCTGAGGTGTTTAGGGCCGAGTATAAAAGTTTAAAAGAAGAAAGTTACAGGTCATCCAGGACTTAATGTCTCTGAGACATTCCTGGAGTTTCACTTGTTCACCTATAGTCAGTCATTTACTCACTCACCTATAGTCATTCACTCGCTCAACTATAGTCATTCACTCGCTCAACTATAGTCATTCACTCACTCACCTACAGTCATTCACTCGCTCAACTATAGTCATTCACTCGCTCAACTATAGTCATTCACTCGCTCACCTACAGTCATTCACCTATAATCATTCACTCGCTCACCTACAGCCATTCACTCACTCACCTATAATCATTCACTTGCTCACCTATAGTCATTCACTCGCTCAACTATAGTCATTCACTCGCTCACCTACAGTCATTCACTCGCTCAACTATAGTCATTCACTCGCTCACCTACAGTCATTCACTCGCTCACCTACAGTCATTCACTCGCTCACCTATAATCATTCACTTGCTCACCTATAGTCATTCACTCGCTCAACTATAGTCATTCACTCGCTCACCTATAGTCATTCACTCACTCACCTATAATCATTCACTCGCTCACCTACAGTCATTCACTCGCTCACCTACAGTCATTCACTCGTTCAACTATAGTCATTCACTCGCTCGACTATAGTCATTCACTCGCTCACCTACAGTCATTCACTCACTCACCTATAATCATTCACTTGCTCACCAACTATAGTCATTCACTCGCTCAACTATAGTCATTCACTCGCTCACCTATAGTCATTCACTCGCTCAACTATAGTCATTCACTCGCTCACCTACAGTCATTCACTCACTCACCTATAATCATTCACTTGCTCACCTATAGTCATTCACTCGCTCAACTATAGTCATTCACTCGCTCAACTATAGTCATTCACTCGCTCACCTATATTCATTCACTCACTCACCTATAATCATTCACTCGCTCACCTACAGCCATTCACTCACTCACCTATAATCATTCACTTGCTCACCTATAGTCATTCACTCGCTCAACTATAGCTCAGCAGGAAAAAACATCTTCACAGACTGTAACAGAGGTGGTCAGAGGTCACATGGTCCAGGTCAGTTTTTGTCACAGTTTGCTAATGTTAGCATTTACAGCTGTGTGGCTAATGTTTGCTAACTTCCTGTCTGTTGCTGCTGTTAGCATTCACAGTTTCAACAAAAGGCGTAACTGAATCTGTGTTTTTACGTTAAAGTAATGACAGCATGAATGTTTTAGAGGCTAACACGTTAGCAAGCTTACAGCTAGCTGCCCATGTGCTATAAGTGACTTCCTGTTGTTTGTTGGGACTTCCTGTTGTGAGAAGTTTCTCCTCAAAAACCTCCATGTAGGATTCTAAGATGGCCGCCACTCGTACGTTAATTTCACTTCTGTTGTTTTTGTTTCGCAGTAAATCATTCATTCATTCATCACATAGAACTGTTTACTAACCATTCACATATGGTCATATATCACTCACTCACTCACGTTTGTTTGATAAAACTACAACATTAAAGCTTCAGACATTTTGATTTGAAAACAGTTTAAATGTTTTATTTTAAAAATCAGTTCATTCTTTAAACTGTGTGTGTGTGTGATTTTAATCAAGCTTGTGCTGCCACCTGCTGGCTGTTGATGAATGTACAAAGAAATATGAAACATATGAGCGTGTTTACATTCAAACGTGAGATTTAATCATTTCTAAATATCTTTTTTTATGTACATTTGAGTGTAAACCACTGAAGTTCATATATTTACATTTATGTTACTAATACTGTACTATATGATATTAAAATGTAAAAAAGTATTGAGAATTTGTAAAAAAAGAAAAAAAAGAAGATTCAATCATTATCATGACGTCATGATCATGGTAAGTTTAATTTTGCCGCTTAATGAGTTTCATTTAAAATCATTATAATATAATAAGATTATTTGGATAATTGTAAATTCAGCTCAGTTTAACAATATTTTTACTTCTAATAACTTTTTTACATATTTTTAAATGTCTTGATTTTCTTTATCTAAAATAATAATAATGAAGATTTATATGTAGAAAGTTATGTAATGATTTATGGAAAGAAACTCGGTGTTTTCTGATCACATTAATGAAACTTTTATTCACCTCATAATCATCAATATCAAGTTTGTTACAAAACACGTGACGTCATCAACAGAATAAATAAAAACACAGACATCAAAGTGACTTCTGCAGCAAAAACAACACGTTAACACCAAACTCCGTTCAAAAACACTGCAGTTTTCCCGGCTTCACACGTGCGCCCCATGCTGTGCGTCAACATTTAGTTTTTTATGACTCAGAAATGTTTGGTTTGTCTCATTTTAATAAAACCTGATTTAAAAAATGTTATTTGACGAGTGAGGATATTTTTGTATTATTATTATTATTGTTTCCTTATTTCAAAACACTTATTTTGGACCAGTTAAACCCAAACTCAGTTAAAAAATAATCAATTTTCTCACTCATGGTTGTGTGAGTGTTAGCTGTCGCCCTATAGCAGCCATATATTGTTGTTGTTTTCTACGACTCACACATTTGAATGAATCTAATATTTTAATAGATTCAGTCATTTAAACATTTTAGTTGAATTATGGTAAAAAGTTTGACTCTCTTTTGTTTATTTTGGAGCACTTTTTCAAATTAAAACCAAACTCCGTTAAAATAAATCCGAGCCGTTGAATCATTCATGATTGTGTGAGTGCTGTCATCATTTTTAAATGTCTCAGTCAAAGTCTTTTGCTCCGGCTTCACGAGCTCCGGATGCACGCGCGCGCCCCCTGCTGCAGGCCTGCATTTCTCGTGCGGGTCAACTGGTATATTGTTTTTTGTTGTTTTTTTATGACTCACAGAATTTGATTTAATTTAATTTGAACGTAAATCAGTTAAATGTTTTAGTTGAAGAATGATAGTGAAAGTTTTTATTTATTTTGGGACGAATTCTTCCGATTAAAACCAAACTCCGTTTAAGAAATCCGGACTTTTCTCAGTTTTTGAGCAGAATCGCTGGATCCCTCGTTGTTGCGTGTGTGTCGTGATGGTTTTTCAGTGTCTCAGTTAAAGTTCTCTGCTCCGGCTTCACCAGCTCCGGCTTCACCAGCTCCAGCTCCACATGTGCGCCTGCAGCTGCGGCTGCAGCCCCGGGTGCTGCGGCTGCTGTAGGCCCGGCTGCTCGGGACCGTAGGCGGCGTGTAGCAGAGGCGCGTAGGCGCACAGGTTCAGGCTCAGGCCGCTCCTCAGCTGCGCCGCCGCCTCCAGGTCCTGCGCTGTAATCCGCTCGCAGGTCTTCATGTCCCGCATCAGCAGCGGGATGGCGACGCGGCGCGGCGGCGGCAGCAGCTGCAGCGCCTCCAGGCTGCGCTCTGTCCGCGCGCGCTTCATCTTGTAGCGGTGGTTCTGGAACCAGATCTTTACCTGGTTCGGGGTGAGGCGGATCAGACCCGCCAGGTGCTCCCGCTCCGGCGCGGACAGGTAGCGCTGCTGCCGGAAGCGACGTTCCAGCTCGAAGGTCTGCGCTTTGGAGAACAGAACGCGCCGCTTCCGGCCGCGGCTCTTCTGCGTCTCTGCGCCTGCGCAGTCCCGCTCTGCGTCCGCGAGGGATTTAGGCTCGGACCGGGACTTTAAGGGGAGACCGTGTACTGTGGGGTGAGATGAGAAGTAATCTGATTACTCTCCTGAATCCGATCACTGTGGATCAGATCAAACTTTATGGTTAAAAGCTCCACAAACAACAACACATTATTTAAATAAGTGTAAAAATAGACTTTAGCCATTTTACGCGCGGGTGTGCGTGTCCGCGCGTGTCCGTGCGTGGACAGTGATGATGAGCTCATGGTCTGAGGTCACTTTTATTTCCTTAATTAGGGAAAACTAGAGATAATTGTCATATATTTTCAGATAATATTAATATTATTATTATAGCTCAAAGTCTCTCAGAATAATCGTTAATCTCTAATCAGAATAATCTCCACTGACAAAACATAGTAAAGAAACACAAAGCGTCTGATTGTGTTTAACAATTGAAAAGAACTCGATAAACAATATTACAGTTCTAAATTGTCTCCATAAAAGGAGGAAAAAATTTACTTTATCCATTTTACGCGCGTGTCTGTGTGTGTCTGTGCGTGTCTGTGTGTCTCTGTGTGTGTGTCTCTGCGTGTGTCTGTGTGTGTGTCTCTGTTTGTGTCTCTGTGTGTGTGTGTCTGTGTGTCTCTGTGTGTGTATGTGTGTGTGTGTCCCTGTGTGTGTCTCTGCGTGTGTCTCTGTTTGTGTCTCTGTGTGTGTCTCTGTGTGTGTCTCTGTGTGTGTATGTGTGTGTGTGTCCCTGTGTGTGTCTCTGCGTGTGTCTGTGTGTGTGTGTCTCCGTGTGTGTGTCTGTTTGGACACAGCGATGATGACCTGATGTCTGAGGTCATTTTTCTAAACTTTAATCATGAATCTGAATATTTCGTAAATATCGTAACAGTTTTTACGCGCGAGTTTTCTGTGAGTTTTTATCTTAAATCTTTTTTTTAAAAAGGCTTAAACGTCCTCACAGGAGAAGTTGATGTTCCCGCGGCTCCACCTGCTGAGGCCGCCGGTAAATCCCAGTGTCTGCTGCGGTGTCTCCGCGCCTGGAGCCTCGGTGTCCTCCTCCTCCGTCTCCTCGGTCCCTGACCCGGCACCGCAGCGGCTCGCCGGGTCAGGCAGGTCCAGGAGGTCCCGAACTGAAAATCCCGTTTTTGTGTTTGTGCCAAAAGACATGATGAAGAAAGACAGAGACAGAGAGAGAGAGACAGCAGCGGGCCGTTAAAGAGCTGAACACAGCGGAGGGTTCGAGTCCATGAATGTCCGGTAAACCGGAGCAGCTCACACTGGACCGGAGAGAGAGGAGCGCGCGCCCTGTGTCCTTTAAACACGTGCGTGTGTGTGTGTGTGTGTGTGTGTGTGAGTGTGTGTATGTGTGTGTGTGTGTGGGCGGGTCCCGGGAGTCTAGAGAAAAAAACATCATGAAGAAATAAATGTTTAATGATGGAGGATTAAACACTCGCGCGCGCGCTCTCTCTCTCTCTCTCTCTCTCACACACACACACACACACACACACACACACACACACACACACACACACACACACACACACACACACACACACACACACACACACACACACAGGATCAGAGGTTTCATGTCACTAATACAAAAATAGAAAATAAACGAAACGAAAGTCCACGGTTTAAAACATGCGATGAAAAACAATAACAACATTAAACATAGTTAACAATTCATAATGAAAATGTGACAATAGAAGCAAAAACATTTTTTATTTAAGCAAATACATATAAAACATTAACAGATTTAACAAAACATGACACAAAAAACAGCAGCGTTTAAAAATAACTGCACATTATATTTGTTTAAGTTTAAATAAGATTAATAATTAAATGATTAAGAAAGTCTTTTTTTACAACAATAAAAAATGTCAACACATAGAAGCAATTGATGTAAAATAATTCAGAATTAAATAAAAGAACGAAGAAAAATACAAAACATTTTTGAAATATGAACAGAAATGACATCAGGTTATTTATAATTAGTCCAAATATTTAAATGAAACGGGTGAATAAAAGAAACGGCTCACTTTTATGAATAATTATTATATTATTATTATTATTATATTATTTTACAGCAGAAACACATGATTATTAAAACTTTGATTGACTAAAAATCAGGAAAGTATTAAAAATTAAACATTCTTCGCTGCTGATGAACAAAAAATATTTTTATATCCTTATAAAACCAGATCATTTATGTACTGTTTTTTTGTACTTTATGTATATATGTGTGTGTGTCTATGTGTGTATCTATATATATACATATATATGTATATATGTATATATATCTTTAGATATATATATATCTTTAGATATATATAGAGAGCGAGAGAGAGCGAGAGAGAGAGCAGCTTGTCTACCCTGAGCTCACACTGCCCCCTGCTGTCTGACAGAGGAACTGCATGTAGACGCCAAAAACTAAATCTGAAAAACAAAAAAAAAATGTTTTCATTGTACATTTTCATGAGTTGGTAAAACATTATTTAATCTTATATTTTTTAGTTTTTATTTTCTATACATTCCTAGTTTTACATTTCTTTTTCCAATAATGGACATATTATGTGTAAAAAAAAAGCACTTACTTGTACGACGCACTTATGACGAGCACTTTATAGTGTAGCTTACTTGAAGCACTTACTTAATTCTAGCTCTTGTTTGTGTTTAAATCCACTTATTGTAAGTCTGCTAAATGACATGTAATGTAACATATTTAGATTTTTTTTTGGGAAAACTGAATGAACATTTTCAGTAAGTTTGTGAATTATTGGAAAATATGGATTTGTATTTGAGTTGTTTGGACAAACGTTGAATGAATAATACTAATCATTTATTCTCAGTTATAAATCTATGATTCATTTATTAACAGATAAATTAAAGGCCTGTAAAATTAAAAAGTGATTTATTTAGGTATTTAGTGAAATGATGTTTCCAGGAATAAAGAGAAAGAGTAATGTAGGGATTAGGCCATCAGGGGGCAGCATTGTATTAAAAATAAGATGGTTTCATTTACTTTTTAAATGGGTCAAAGAAACGAAGAGATCTGAAAAACTAAAAAACGGATCGACTAAAAAGTCAATCCGTTTATATTCATTTTTATATTGACTCAACTTTGAATGCTTTTTTAAGTATTTTATTCCTCAATCTTTAAAGAGATTTGTGCAGGACTGTGGTCGTTTGAAATAAAGTTTTGTGACACTTTTTTAAATTTTCAATAATCTCATAAATGTTTTCAGATTAAAATGTAAAAAACTCAGATTTACATTCACACGTCACTTTAAAACAGTTTTATTTGCTTTTTATGACAGAATTAACTCACAGAAACAAACGCCTTTAAATATTAAGGTTTTTTTTACTCCAGTTTAAAGCAACAACGCGATACAGAGACTATCAAAATAAAAGTCCACACAATTTTACATCTGTCACTGCCGCTGCTGCTGTGTCACTTTATTATTGTTGTGACAGTTTTCAAACCTCCCTGAGGTCCATTGTGCAAATACTGGCTCCACAAACGATAAATAAACAGAAAAACAACGACTCAGAAACGTACGCTGTTTAGATTCGAAGCAGGGGACGACAGCTCTGCGAGCAGCTCTGCGGTCATTTCCCAGCATGCACCTTGGGACGACTACAGCTGCGACAGGAAAACTTGTTACGACGTGAGAATCATTTTTCTCACGTTTTAATAAATTAACTTTCACGCAAACGGATTCAGCTCAAATCTCCGCAGACTAAACCGCGTTTACAGTGTTTCGACGAGACGATCGCGATCTCTGTCGCAATTTCCCTCCATCCTAATTCTTTTACCATGAATCACTAACTAGCATTTCCGTTGCCTAGCAACTCAGTTCTCTGGACTCCTCCCCATTGAACATCAATCACTAAGAGTTCGCAGTTGTTTACTTTTTTCACCAGACTCATTTGTTTCCCCTCTGTCTTTCATTCTTTGTTTTTACGATGATGTAATGAAAAATGGTTGCCTAGCAACCATTTTGTCTTTTTTTTTTTGTTTGAATAAAAAAAAAAAAACGAGATCACAAATCCCATTTAAAGGCACTAAAAATAAAAGGAGAGGTTTTTGGTCATGCAGGACGAGGACATGCACTTGCGATGTTTTCTCACGTGCGATGAGCTCGACTGGTTACGTTACTACGTCGCGATGTCTGTCTTCTTCCTCTACGGCAGTTTAACGTCAGCTGGTGTCCACGATGTCGCCGTCGTCAAGCCACTAAATCACACGGTGCGACAAAAACACGAACTCTCACAGGAGCACTAACATGAAACGGCGTGAGTGTAAATGTTAGACGTCGACTGAAGCTACTTTTAAAATTCACTTTGGCATAAAAGAAGAAGACACGTTAGCGTGGATAGAGAGTGTTAAATGATCACGTGACTACATGAAGGACAAGACGCTGCTGTCGCGGCTGCGTGGCCAGCAGGGGGCGCTCAGTTGGAGATGTCGGCGCTGTTGTTGCGGTTGCCGTACTTGTGGTGGATGAGGAGCAGGACGATGCCCAGGAAGAAGCAGACAGAGCCCACGGTGATGTAGGCGATGCCCAGGAACGGGTTCTTCCCTCCCATCCAGGAGATGGTGCTCAAGATCATCCGCTTCCTGCCCTCGAAGCTGCGGACGGGGAAATCTGAAGGTTCAGCAAGTTAAGGACAAAACTGGAAAACCTGCCGAGTCATGAGAGTCAGGATTATCCTCACCACAATAATTGCGATATTATCACAATATTTAAGCCCCAATATTATCACAATACTTAAGCCACGATATTATCGCGATACTTAAGTCACAATATTATCACGCTACTTAAACCCCGATACTATCACGATACTTAAGTCACAATATTATCACGACACTTAAAGCTCCCATAGCCCGGAAGTGCCAATTCACGCTGCATTTTTGTGTGTATCTGTGTCATGACCTCGTCTATGAAGCCCTAAAAGTCCATAACAATCAGTTCAGTCACTGCTCAGAGTGCAGGGTTTGATTGTTTTCCTGAGCTCTATGAAGAGGAACGGCACTTCCGTTGACTAGTTACGTCACTGGTGAATTTCACCACTCCTCTGAACAGCAGCGCCTCCTAGTCTGTGCACTAGAGTCCGGACAAATCCGGGGACGTACTTTCAACCATAGAAGAAGAAGAACTACTCTCGTTGTAGCTGCTGAGCTCCTTACAAGAAGAAGAGTAGTTCTTCTTCAATATAAAGCAGGACACAGCACCAAACTTCACCTAAAGGAAGGAGCAGTGCCAACAATACGTATATAACTGTCTTTGTGTGCTTGTTTTGTCATTAACATTAGCGATAGCCGGCTACACGCTAAGCTACAGGCTACGCTGGTGTTTCATTTGCATGTGTGTTTATCATCTCGGTAACCACAACGTTATCCAAGCTCCAGGCGTCCTGCAGCAGTCTTTCACTGTCACAGTGTCTTCTGACTCTGGCTCAGACTCTGGATCAAAGAGAGACCATGCTATGGCCGCTTTAAGCCACGATATTATCCCGATACTTAAGTCACGATATTATCACGATACTTAAGTCACGATATTATCACGATACTTAAGTCACGATATTATCCCGATACTTAAGTCACAATATTATCACGATACTTAAGTCACGATATTATCCCGATACTTAAGTCACGATATTATTACTATACTTAAGTCACAATATTATCACGATACTTAAGTCACAATATTATTACGATACTTAAGTCACGATATTATCACGATACTTAAGTCACGATATTATCCCGATACTTAAGTCACGATATTATTACTATACTTAAGTCACAATATTATCACGATACTTAAGTCACAATATTATCACGATACTTAAGCCACGATATTATCACGATACTTAAGTCACGATATTATCAAAATAATTAAATCACAATATATTTTTGCAATATTAAAGTCACGATACGATAACGATATTTAAGTCTCGAAATCACGATATTTAAGTCAAAAGCCGATATTATCATGATATTTAAGCCTCTCATGAGCGTCATGATAATCAGGCCGTCTGGATTTATTTAGATTTTATGGCATAAAATGTTTTGCTCCATATCTTGCAGTAACTCAAGCATTTATAACCAACATGATATTTAGTGACGGTATCGCTCTGGATCAGATATCGTAGAAGATAAAACCTTCCTACATATCAATATGAATAAACATTAAAAGTGTTTTAGCTGAGTCATGTTGGAGGATACTGTAGACGACCTCCAGCGTGTAGTTTCCTCGCTGCAGGGTCGGCACCATGTTGTCCTTCTTGTTGATGATGCGGTAGAGTTTGCGGAAGGTGGGCAGAGCCGCGGTGCGCATCCACACGATGAAGTCCTCATTGATGAAGCCGTTGTTCAGGGGGTCGGAGTCCAGCTCGTAGACGGGCCGGCGCCAGTTCACCGGCTTTGACGTTCCTGAAACACAGACACGCCCAAGTCCATTTCATTCACTGTCAGTTACAAGTCGACGATGTCTTTAAGAACATGTTCACGTCGTTGTAAACGTTTGTAAACCACTCACTCTCCCACACCAAAGCCCATAGAGAAATTCAGTGATTTTAGCTCACGGGGACACAGGAGCTGCTGGTCTACTGCTGCCTCGTGTGGTCACTTTGTGTCACTGAAGTAAATCTGAGTGAAGGATTTTAAAAGCCGAATTTTACAAAATAGTACATTTGAACTTAGTGATGGAGGCAGCAGTGGATCAACAACTCCTCACGCTATGGTGTTTGGTGTGGGAGAGTGAGTGGTTTACAAACTCCTCATGCTCAAGTAAAAATTATCCTTTTTTGGCATTTAATTTTTTTAATTACAGACTTTGATGATGACATTTCTAACATTTCTGTGGCTTAAGTCTGACATTTTATTCTGTTTTTGTTTTCGTCGACAACAAATTCCATTAAAACGAGACCAAATACCACGAGTGTGGTGATTTGTTTGTCGACACTTCCTGACGCCGTGTGTGGCTCTCAGCTCGCCGACTCCTGCTGAGGACGCAAATCTTTAAAGAACTGTCGTCTTTACCCAAACAACGGAGAACATAAACATGTGCTGCTTCAGTTAGGACTTCAGACGCGTACACACCTTGGAAAACTGCCGTAAGGTTTTGGTTTTCTCCCGGGTTCCTGAACTTGACGTGTTTGTCCGCCCACCAGGCAATTCCTGTCGCCGTCAGAGGAACCGGAACCTTTGTGCCGTTGGGGTGGTAAAAAAGCTCCAGTGTGTCTGCGACAGATGTAAAGATGAGGATCATTAACAATATTATTATTATAATAATAATAATAATAATAATAATAAAAATAATAATAATAAATAAGGAGATGAAGTTGCTTTAGTGAAGGAAACCTTCTCACCGTTGAACATGCTGTTGGCGATGGCGCCACACGGTGCGATGGGCTTGTTGTCGTGATAAGCGTACGGCTCACATTCCTTACTGGGTAACTGTGAATGACATTAAAGATTAAAAGACGCCACCTTCTGGTCACAGTGAAAGCTGCAGCCAAAACCACTAAATGTTCAAAATGGACATAATGTCTGTGTTTTAAATGTTTGAAGCGAATGTGGAAGCATTTAAAAGGGTGCATTCTCTTACATGTCCACCAGGGGGCGACTGATTCTAACTCTCTCTTCGTTTTATAATGTCAGTAAACATTTTCCAGAGGAGTTCGAGTTTCCGCTCTTTTTCAACACTATGTGACGTCCATTTTGTGAATAATGGACCCATTTAGAGTCAATAAAGACCTAAAAGAGATGGTACGGCTAGAACGGAACCATTTTGGGGTTCACTATGATTGACAGCTCGTTTCATTCAAACGTTGTATGGTTTTGGGCAGAAGTGAGCGAGTTCTCAGTCAGGCTCCGCCCCCAAACGTCCAAATATGGTTCTGGTTTCAAAAAACCAACAGCAGCACTCATCTGTGGACCACGGTGGAAACAATAAATCCAGCACTGATTTTTTTTGAATACTTTCTAGTTTCTATGATTTTTCAGCTTCCAAATTGGGTTTAGAGTAATTGGTTATCAAGAGTGGACGACTGATTTAGTAATCAATGAATTTTTTCACCTCACTGACTCGAAACACGAGAAAAGGAGAGAAGTCTCCTGCTTTGTTCTTAGACCTCAGCAGATGCGGATTCATGCAAACGTTGTTCTGTTGCTTTTTTCCGGGTTGTTTGTTAAAAGCTTCAGACGATCAGTAGGTTTAATGTTGCTGTAAAAGCTGTTTGTGCAGCAGCAGATGATGCATTTACTGATTTAATGTGGCGATTCCTCCAGAGACAGAGACATAAAGTCAAAGCAGATCTTCACTGAATGAACCGTTTCAGGTTAGGACACCTTTCCACTAACGCTTCGATGATGACGTTTAGTTTTCAGACCTGGAGCGAGTTGACGTCTCCGTTCAGCTGGCTGTCGTCTCTCGACTTGACGTAGCGACGGTGGTTCTGGTAGAAGTTGGAGAGGCCGTAATACATGAAGACGTTGTTCTGTGGATTCAGATTAAAAACAGTTTGTTTGTGATGCAGAAACTAGCGACTGTCTCCGTGTGTATCGCTGCGACGCGCTGACCTCGTACGACTGCTCCAGGTAGAAGGGGATTGTGCAGGTGCAGGGCCTGGTGCTGTTCCAGCTGAAGTTCTGTGAGCAGTTGAAGCAGGGACTGGACATGTCCACGCCTGTGTAATCAATCTGTCACACAGAGACAAGTCCAACAACCGTTACAGCAAGAAAAGACAGAAAACAACACTGGAAGTAAGCTTCTTTTGAATCTGCAAATCATTTAATCCATCTAAAAGTCAAAGATACTAAATTAATGTCGTGTGCGATGGTGAAAAAAAATCATTAAATCTTCACATTTTATCATTGGGAGCATCATTTTCAGGGAGATAATTGTGCATGAAAGTGTTTAATAGACATTTTGTCAAAGCAGAAAGAAATGAACATCATATACAAGTATATATTCATTTGATACGAGTCACATTATTCATTTTTAAAAACGCTTTTATTTACCAATTCACTGTGTAAAAATGTACACGTAAACACAGGACATACACGAGCAAAGTTATTAAACTAAGAAGAAGAAGAACTTTATAATTAAATAAACCTGTTTGGGTGCATTTTATTTGTGTGAGGTTTTGAGTGACACACATAGAAATAAATATAAACGAAACAAAAACACAACTTGCATTAGGATTTATGGTATTAACTCATCCTAATGTCCATCGCTTGTAACATGTTTCAATGTTTAAAACATGTATGCCGAATTTTAGAGATGGACATTGACGTCACAGAAATACCTGTGAAATTGGACGAAATTCGTAAAACACCGTAAATACAGGACCGTTTTATTCTAAAATCCACTTAAGCGAACGGGATTTGGTTCAAGTGACCAGAGAAGTGAATCGCAGCTTGATTCAGTGAAGAACAGGATGATTATTGATGATTAGTTTTACTTTTAAACATTTACAATGTGACACAGTAAATAAATAAATAAATAAATAGACCAGCGTCACCTCAAACTCCTTGATGTTGTTGGAGGTGACGTAGAGGCCGATGCCGATGGGGATGAAGATGAGTCCGATGATGAAGAAGGCGGGCAGCACGGTGCCCGCGGTCAGGATGGGCTGCCACGCCGGGAGTCTCTGCTGTTTGAAGGCCGTGTTTTCGGGCTTCTTGCTCCGCAGGGCTCCGCCGCCGGGCCCGCTCACACTAATGTGTCCGTCCTCGTCTTTAGCGTTGTAACTGGACGCCATCATGACTGCGGCTGCTGCTGAAGATGATGCTGCTGCTAGCGTTAGCCTGCTAACACAGTTAACTGCTCGCTGTCACCGACTTTATATTAATTAAAAACGCTCCAAACTGAGCGCGTTCACGGATGACGACGGATGGCTTCTGTTTATAAATAACACGGACGACGTCACGTCATATGCGTTGTTTAAACCCAACTGGCGATGTATTCCATATTTAAGTGCTCTACGTCCTAGCTGCGAGCCTAGCTACGGCTGCTCCTTCCGGAAGTTTACATCCAGTGTCCGCAACACATGGTGACGTCACTGCTGCGTTTGCTGTTGCCTTCACGGCTGTCGGAAATATCAGTTGATACAGCGATGTATATTTATGATTTAATCGTCATCCACCGCGGTTATTTCAGTCGCTATCTCTTCCCACATTTCTAATCAGATTTTAAAAACTATTACACAGCAACGAATGGTCCTGTCAGCGTATTGGCAGGACTTAATAGTACTTTTTGAAGTATTGCGCTTTCCAGCTATATTTCTCCCATGTGAAATCAAAGGCAACTGCTTGAGTTGAACGCATTGTTAATAAAACAGTGTTTATGAGATCAAAGGTGAAAAAAAGGAACCAAAAAGTGAGTAGAAATGAGAACAGAAGCAAAATATATAGAATAAATGAGACAATATACTGTAAACAATAATGATTTGCATTGTACAATATATTCCAGAGGTCTCAAACCTGTGGTTGCAGTCCCTCAATCTATTTCATGTGGCCCTCAGTTAAAATATCTGTTTTTGATATTTATAAATTAATTTTGCATCATAAATCCTTTTTTAAAATTGTGAACCACATGTATATATGAATACAGTACATAGTACATACTGTATATAATAGTTTTTGTAACTTAAAGGTAGACGTGTGAGCTCTTATTTTGTGCTAACAAATACGTGAGCACTGATTATACATCTTTAATCTCTATTAATCTGAGGAGCGTCTGTCTGTCTGTTAATCATCACGTTTTGTTGACTGGCTTGAAACTTGGTAGGTGACGTACTGAGGGCACCAGTGTGACCTGTGATGACTTATGTGGTGTTTGGATGAGAAATGCAACAGATAACAAAATTATTTACTATAATAATCCCTTAGGGAAATTCTCTCTCTGCATTTAACCCATCCTCTACTAGGAACCTAGAATTAGGAGAATTAGGATGACACACACACACACACACACAGAGTTGGCTCAAAGATAAATAGCTTTTATTTTTGGTTCCAGTGGCAAATGATGACAAATTCATACTCTGCACACAGTTCACAGCGACTGGAAAACCTCCATAACCTGACATGCTGTGAAAATATGACCGCGTCTCGACCTACAGTGAGAAAACATGAATTGAATCAAAATCCAGCGTTGACATGCAAAGATATAAAACCCTAAAAAAATTAAGCTCTGCTCTTTAACGTCAAAGTGACGTAAAAACTAAGCGTCTCACACGCACAGTTCCTCAGTTCTTGTGCTTTTTCAAATAGCCGTCGTTTCGGTGGCGAAGGCAATCTGAACCACCGTGAAGGTTCGCGCTGAGCGGTTGCCATGACGGCAAGCGTGTTCGACCTCCTCAGTTCTTGCCTCCCGCCGCAGAGGTAGAGTGTGCGGACACCGTCGACTTCCTCAGCTCGATTTTCATCGACTGGTTCTCGGCCCGCGACTCTAACCTCGTCACCGCCGACACGCCCAGAACTGCCTTGCTGGTGGGTTTCAAACCTTTTGATACAGGGATCCGTGTGGTCGCGATCCGAGCCGACTGCACATCCGGACTGGGCTGGAAAACAAACAGCAAAACAACATAAGGACACAGGAAATGACATTAAGGACAATGTGTGTACTGGTTTTACGTAGCTGTGTTTCACTACAATGAACCATCTCCACCAAGTCAAAAGACCATGTTCAGACCAGGTGTCATCCAGCCTGAGTGGGATCTGATCTCCAAGGATTTGGATGTAGGCAACTGGGCTGTTGCTCACACTTTACTCCGAAAATAATTAGCTCTAGCATTTGAAAGTAGCATTTTGTAATGGAGAAATACAAGGGAATACTAATTATATGGTGAGCTGCTGGTCTACTGCTGCCTCGTGTGGTCACTTTGTGTCACTGAGGTAAATCTAAATGAAGGATTTTAAATGCTGAATTAAGAAAATAAGACATTGGAACTTACTGACTGTGTGCTGTGGTGTTAAAATCACTGATTTTCTCTATGGGGTTTGGTGTGGGAGCGTGAAATCACAGTTTTCACCTTCTCACTGTAAGTTTGAAAAGGGAGCTGCATTTCTGCAGTTTGTGAAAACGTCAAACTCTTTGTAGCTGTGATTCGTTAAAAGGGAGGAAATTATGTCAGTTGGGAAATTTGTGAATTTGTAAATGAGACCAGTAGGAGGTGTTCTCTTCAGAGTGGGATCAGGTCATTCCAGTGTTAGCTCATACCAGTGACATCACGTTAGTGTAACGTTGCTGTTTTATACCTGGAGATAGTGCTATCTAGGGAGCACACACCACGCGATTTCATTTTTACACATTTCAGAAGCAACTGAAACATAAAACAAAAATCATCCAGTCATTGATTTGTTTGTCAATCAAAGAGGAAAATGCGGTTCATGCTGCTTTAAATCGTTTGCACATGTCCACAATGTTTGATGCAGACCTTTATGAAAATAGACGTTTCATGACCTCTCTGACTATGACTGGCCCATGTAGCACACGTTCCAGTCCAGTAGGTGGTGCACTCTTTTGTTTTTGGTCGAAAAAGAAGACGAGCAAAGAGGGGCCACTCCCCACACCTTTATAACCCAACACTCGAAAGAATACAAGGATGAACACAGGAACTGGACATCCTGAAGCAAGCATCTATGGTTACCATCTTAAACTTTTGACTAAAAGAAGAGTGCGCCAAACAACTGGCCTGGAAAGTGTTGTGAGACAGTGGCATGTGCAGCCAGCAGGTACAGTCCACGCAGTCCTTGCAAGCAACACTGCAGACATGAGCAGATAAAGACATTTACATGAAGACCCTAGCTGTACTCTTTGGACATATGGAAGCAGAATGTATGACCCAGACTAACAAGAATCCTAATGACTGAAAATGTCTGTACACACATTTTCTGGTGCTTTTCCTCTAGTCTCATTTCCAGAGGACTTGAAATGAGTCCACAGGAGAGAACAGTAGGAAAATCTCCAGAAAATTCACAGCAAGATTGTGGGCAAGTGTCCCGTCTCCCAGGTGCCATCGTTTGCCAGAATGTTCTGGAAAGATTCCTCCTGCGTCTGAACCCCCGAAAACCCCTTGCTGCATTCTTTACATGCTATAGAAAGTGGATTTGCTATGACTCACCACTGACTGTGTCGGCCTGGAGGCTGCAGAGGTGATGGGTGTGATCGTTATGCTGCTCGTCATTTTGCCTGGAGTTGTCTTTCCCATCGAGGTCTGGTGTGGGGAGCGCAAAACCGTCCCTGTGGAGGCTTCTTTGCTTTCTGAGTTCATACCAAGAGTTCTGAGCGTCACCATGGGACTGCTGCGTCCATCAGAAGGTCTTTTAAACTGCGGACCCAGGTGGATGTGGATCTTATTGTCCTCTGTTGTGATGATGTTGCTGTTGCCATTGTATTTCCGGACATTTGAAGGCACAGGTTGCTTCTCTGGGGTCATTTTGATCACAGTTCGGCCTGAAGTCATTTCGTGAGGCTCGGATGATGCGCACGCTTCTGCCACAGGTGTGGTGCTGACTGTGATGATGGATACCGGAGATTGAAGGCCTCCAGATCTGCTGCTGTTTGTCTTCTCCGGACTCCGGGCCTTGGAGATGGTAGTTATTGTGACAGGAGATTTTGCTCGATTAAGACTTCCCGTCATGTCGCAGGCTTTGCTCTTTGACATCACAGTTGTGGGCTTAGGGACGATTGTAATGCGAGGTTTCTGGAGACCGAGAGTTGGGATGATGGTGGTGCTTGAGAAGAAATCTTCAGCTCCAGGGCTGGTGATTTCCAAAGTGGCAGTGCTGTTTTCATGATCTGGGGTCACTCGGATGTGTAGTGGATGGCCTGGGTGTGATGCCCCGTTGGTCTTTACCGATGTCATCTGATTGAGGGTGATGGCCTCTTTCTTTTTCATCCAAGGAACCCATGATTTACTTGCCCCAAGTTCTGCAGATGCTGGAGGGTATCGTTCAAGGACGGTTGGCTTCTTCAGACCCCGTTGTCGGAGGTTACTCATCAAGTGGTTTTCCTCAAGTACTGATTTTCTGATAAAGCCTGCTGTCGTCTCATCCTCAGAAAAGTCACCAGCTATAGCATCAGTCTGAACCGCTGTAGAAGTAACCTGGACATCAACCATCCTCCTACCGTTCATGCTAGGCCGCAATGCACGGCTGTAGCACTTGGTGGCTTCCAGCTCCTTGGTAAGGCAGGCCACTTCCAGGGTCATGCTCTTCCTCTTCTCCTCCTCTTCCATGAATCTCTGCTGGAGCACAGAGTAGTCCACCTGCAGCTGGGAGAGCTGGTCCTCCTTGTTCATCAGCTCATGAATCTTCTCCTTCAGGGCCAGAACATCTGCCCGCAGCTCTCTGGTTTTAGTCTCCTCCATCTTGTAGCGAAGTCTCAGTTCGGCCTCAGGACTCTGAACCTCGCCTTTCTCTATTGCTTTGTTTCTGGCAATCTGACTTTTCATTTCTTCCAGCAGCTTAGAGAGTGTGTTTGCTTTGTCCTGCTCTGTTCGGAATTTCTTCTCCAGTAAATCGTACTCATCCTCTGTTTTCATCAAATCTCCCTCCACCACCTCCAGCTGTTTGAGCCTGCTCTTAAGTCTTTCGATTTCCAGTGTTAGCTCTTTTACTTTGTTGTCTTCATCCAGATTCTTGTTGGCCCACTTCCTCTGCAGTTCCCCCCCCGACTCCTCCAGTCCGTCCATTCTTATTTTCATACCACTTAGCTTGCTATTTAGAGCTGTACACTTCTCCTCTTCACTTGCAAGTTTAGTTTTCAACTCCTCCTTCTCTTTGGTCAGAGCTGATATTTTCACTTCCATTTCTGACTTGAATTTGAGAAGTTTTTTGCTCTCGTCAATCAGCTTCTCAGTGACCTCTGTGACCTTGCCTTGCTCTGTTTTCAACATTTTATTCGTATCGTCACTTTTCTGCTCTTCCTGTTTGAGTCTCTCTGCCATGTTTTTCCTCTCATCGACCAGTATGACAGTGAAGGATTTCAACTTCACAAGATCGTCTTTGAGGACCATTTCTGTCCTTTCAAACTGTGACTCCGATGATTCCAGTTCTTTCAGTCGGGTTTTCACTTTCTCCAGCTCTCCGGCCAGATCCTTCACAACACGTTTCTCTCTCTCCAGGTTGGTGTGAAGCTGAGAGCACTCGCCTTTGCTCCTGCTGAATGCCTCCTCCAGTTTCTCCAGTTCAACCATCCTCTTCTGCAGCTTGTCCACCTCCAGCCTCAGCTCTCTGCTGTGGTTCTCCTCATCCTGCAGCTTCTTTCTCAGCTCTCTGCACTGAGTCTCAGTTTTGGTGATCTCCTCATCCTTGCCCTCCATTTCCAGCACCCTCTTCCTCAGTTTCTCCAGCTCCGCCATGAGAGATGAGTTGCCACACTCCCCTTTGCTGATCTTCTCCCTCAGCTCCTGCAGGTCCTCGTCCGATTTCTGCAGCACTCTGTTGTTCTCCTCCAGCTCTTCGATCTTGTTTGAAAGTCCTGCCAGCTTCAGCCTCAGCTGTCGGCTATGTGACTCCTGGTAGGCCAGCTTTGTGCTCATCTCTTCGTGCTCCTGAGCAAACTTGGCTGCCCTGTGCTCCAGCTCGGTCTCCAGCTTGAGGACCTTCTGGCCGTCCTCCTTGGCAGCGTCAGAGACAGCTGCCAGTCGCTGCTCTCTTTCCTGCAGCTTCTGGGTGAGTTCCTGGACCTTCTGGCTCTGCTGGTCGATCTGCTCGATGTGCAGCTGCCGCTCGTCCACCAACATCAGGGCAAAGGACTTGAGCTTCACCAGCTCAGCTCTGACCTTCTCCAGCCTCCTGCTGTGGTCCTTGTCCCTACGAGCTTGGTAGGCCTTTTCCTGCTCCAGCAGCCTCTTGAGTCTAAGAACCAGACAGAACAAAAGACAACGTTATGTGAGTTTTGAAAGCTAACATCAAACATATTGTTCCAGTGCAGATGTCAACAATCCTGAATCCATTTTGCGTCAAGGATGTTGGCAAATGTGCTCACAATCATGAATGATTAGATGCAGGAAAAGTTATTTTTGAGTGCTCCGACGTCCTCGGGCTCATTTTTTTAATGAGCCCTGCAAACACATCTGGTTAACAAGACCGGGCTAATGAGACCAGGCGAGCAGAACAAACGCGGTAAGCAGGACGGAGGAGGGAAAACAAAGCAGATCACAGCTGCAGGTCAGTGAGGTGAGAGCGTATGAGACTCAGCAGAAGCTGATGATTTTGATTTATGGTTTTAAAAATGGATAAGAAAGTTGATTCAGAAGTTTTCTAACTTGAAATATTTTTGGTATTATTAGAGATGTTACATAGGTACGATTTTTGGAACAATGACTGAACTGTTACTGACAGGAAGTGTCACAAATGTTTTGGTAACAATAACCAGTGAGGAACAGAATCTGTTATATTTTTGTCAACGCTAAAACACAACCCCTGCAGTTTGCAAAATAAAAGTCTCAGTTTTCTCTTCATCCACACTAAAAAACAACCTCACAGTTTTCAAAGTAAAAGTATTTCTTTTATTTGTGTCCACACTAAAACACAACTCTGCACTTTTCATAATAAAAGTCTCAGTGTTCATCCATACTGTAACACCACTCCCACAGATTTCAAGATAAAGGTTCCAGTTCCCATTTGTCTACACTAAACACACACTAAACACAAGCCTACATTTTACAAAATAAAAGTCTCCGTTTTCTGTTCATCAACACTAAAACTCAACCCCTGCAGATTTTAAAGGTCCCATATAATACCTTATTTCTCCAAGTTAAACTAGTTCCCTGGTGTCCTAATGAACATGTCTGTGACATGCTTTGGTCAAAATACCATAAGGATGAAGCACCATAGCAGTTCAATAACCCTGCTAAACCCGCCCTTTTCAGAACGCTCGGTTTTGTGCCTTGTCCCTTTATATGCAAATGAGACACAGGCAAACACACACCCACTTCTTCCAGGGGGGGTGTCGACGCCGACACGCTCACACTACAATGTTGAACGTTGAACGTGAACCATGGGAAGAACGTGGCTGGTGGAGGAAACTTTGCGGTTCAACCATATGTTTGAACCAGAGTCCGACCCTGAACAAGAGGAAGCTACGGAAGAAGTTGTTGTATGTAGACTGCAACAGGACGTGTCAGAATGGTCAGTTATGAGCTCTATTTGACCTTTTCCTAAAAATTTGTGTGTTTGTACGTCGGTTAAATACGGTCGCTGACTAAATACGGCGACCGCTGGCCGCTGTTTGTGTAACTCACTGCTTATAAAACTCTAGATTTGTTTCAGTAACTAGCATGCTACTCCTGTGTTCTCCACAGCTGTGGGAATGTAAAAGCACCGATTATTAATCTTCTGATCAGTCCAGAATTGTACTGACCAAGGTTCATAAAACAGTCTGATGTGAGGTGGTGCGAACACACAAACACACGTTTGATGACTTTATCCTGCTTCATATATAAAATCCTCTGAGGCTGGAAGTTTGTGTAAAACACTGTGCTCCACTGTGCAGCCACCAACAGCACACTTGTCCCTCCGTGTTGACATAATACCGCTCGTCCTCCCTCGCCTGCACTCTCGCATTTTATAGGGACAAGGTGGAGCTAAGGTGGAGCTCTCAAAGTAAACTTCCTGCTGGGGTGGCAACATTTGCGGTGAAATTCGCATTGTGTCGTCACAATCGCAGGGAATTCAACATCACGTGTTTTATCGCCTATACTTACACTAAGGGGGACCACGAAAACATGACTGAGTATTCTTTTTCCACACTTTGGCGGCTGGTAGGGCCTCCAGAGTCCCAAATATAAGTATTAAAATGATTAAAACGTTGATTTTGCATAATAAAATAAAAGTTTCAGCTTTTTGTTCATCCACACTAAAGCACAACCCCTGCATATTTCAAAATAAGTCTCAGTTTTCGGTTCATCCACACTTAAACCAAACCTCTGCATATTTCAAAATAAATGTCACAGTTTTCTCTTCATCCACACTAAAACCAACCCCTGCAGATTTCAAAATAAAAGTCTCAGTTTTCTGTTCATCCACAATAAACTAAAACCCACTTATCAGTTTTCTTTTGTATTTTCAGTTGAGCTTGTTAAAGATAATTCCTGTTACTGACAAGATCAAATTGGACTGAAAATATCACTGGGTGTTTGAACCTGAAGTCAGATAATTGGCAAATAAATATAGTTGTTTCAACACAGTTCCTGAATCTTTACACCATCACAGATTTTTAGAGTTGCATCTGCAAATAATTTAGCCTTGGTGTGGACACTGTTGACACTGGAGCTCTGCCAACACACTTCTGAGAACTTGACACGCCTGCGCTAATGTGCTGCTGGTGGATGTTTAGCTAATCTCTGCAGGAGATGCGAGACACCAATGGTCACATGTGACAAAAATGTAAAAGTCAGAGTGTCAAAGTCACTCTGCTCCTGCAAAAGACTCTGCTCAACTTACCAACGCGATAGGATGCAGGAAGGATTTCATCCATATCCGAGAAGCTTTTTAAAGCTCAGCAAGGGACCAGAACCAGGACCAGAGCCAGAGCTGCTGCTGCTCCTGCTGCTGCTGCTGCTCTGAGTCTCACAGGATCAGAGGGAAGCGACTCTGCTGGGAATTAGCCATCACATTCCAAACATGTCATCAGAGGACAATGAAAAAGGTGGATGTTGTGCAAAACAGCACTGCTCCACTGCCTGATGATGTCACCCATGTCTCCATATATGGTGCCCAGGAGTGAGGACACTGAGGAGGAGGACGAGGACATGTCCTCCTCTTCTTTCTAACATTTGCTGTTTTTCCTCCTCGGGGAGAATAAAAGGACAACTGTGCAGCAGGTGTGACACTGACAACACTGTTGTTTTTCTTTTTGGATAAAAACTTTTACCCATTTGTCTCCATGCATGTGGCTCTTGCGGGGCCCCAGCCGTGTTTCCATGGCAACGCGGCAGCAACAATACAGGGCGAGACGTTTTGCTTTTGGACAGGAAAATACCAGAACTTATCTGATGCTCATAAACATCAGCAGGACAAGAGAGAAGAACGTGAAGAACATCACGTTTTCTGTGAGTTAGAGGATGAAAACCCTGGACGATGTCGTCAGCGCTGACATGACACTTCCTGTCCCCAGAGAGGGCGTGGCCTCAAGAAAAGACAAGGACCTTCCTGAGAAAACGATCTCTGTTGATGAGCATTCAGTGCGTTCACACCACAGATCGTAAACAGAAAAGGACCTCCAGGTTCTTCCTGAAGCCAAATAGGAAGTGACAATATATTCAGTGTCCACTAGAGGGCGGCTCCACCGGTTCCGGAGTTTAAAAGGAAGTTTATCGTACAATGAGCTTCTCATTCGATTCATAACATCAAAAAAAGAAATTAAGAGTTAATGGTCTCAGTCCCACAGTTTTCAAAATAAAAGTCCCTAATTCTATTCATCCACACTAAAACACAACCCAGCCATTTTCAAAATAAGGGTCCTATTTTCCGTATGTCCACCTTAAAAAGAAACCTCAGTTTTCAAAATAAAAGTATTCTTTACATCCACACTAAAACACAACCCAGCAGATTTCAAAATAAAAGTCCTGTTTTCTTTTCATCCACACTAAAACACAACCCAGCAGATTTCAAAATAAAAGTCCTGCTCTCTTTTCATCCACACTAAAACACGACCCAGCTGATTTCAAAATAAAAGTCCTGTTTTCCTTCTTATCCACACTAAAACACAACCCAGCAGATTTCAAAATAAAAGTCCTGCTTTCTTTTCATCCACACTAAAACACAACCAAGCAGATTTCAAAATAAAAGTCCTGCTTTCTTTTCATCCACACTAAAACACTACAGCGCAGCAGTTTTCAAAATAACACATTGATAATAATACTAATCTTGTGTGGATGAACAGAAATGAGTGGATTCTGATACAAACGTGTATATGAATTCTTCTGACGTCACTCACATTCTTCCTCTAGTGTCTGTCATTAAAACCTTGTTGGCAGATGATGAAGCTGCAGAAAGATTCTTCCTGTTCAGATTTATTCATAGCCTCAGTGATGACAGAAGCTCATCACACAGAGTTAGAATTAGAGGGAGGAGGAGGAGGAGGAGGAGGAAGCCACAAACACTCTGAGCCCACAGCAAACACAATCACACCAGGAGGCGCTGATCTGCAGCTAATTATAGTCACACTCAGATTCTGCTGTTTGTCTCATTTTTAACTGCGTCCACTAACATTAAAGCTGCAGTAGGCAGCATGTTTTTATGGTAATTGATAAATAAAGTCTCACTTTCTGTCCGTCCACACTAAATCACATCCTTACAATTTTCATAATAACTGGTTGTTTCTGTTCAACAGTGCTAAAACACAAACCCAAATCTTTCAAAATAAAAGTCTCACTTTCTCTTCATCCATACTAAAAACAAAACTCCCCAGTTTTCAAAATGGCACGTAATGATGTTATCATTATTAATCTTCATCCACACAAAAACGCATCCTAACTTTTCAAAATAAAAGTCTCACTTTCTTTCCGTCCACACTAAAACACATCCTCACAGTTTTCATCATAACCTGTTGTTTCTGTTCAACCGTGCTAAAACCCAATCCCAGTTTTTTCAAAATAAAGCTCTCAGTGTGAAACACAACCCCCACAGTTTCCAAAATGAATGTCTTACTCTCTGTCTCACAACACTAAAACAAATCCTCACAGTTTTCAAAATAACACGTAATAATGATGATGATGGATAAAAGAAATTAGTTTAAAAAAAATCTTCATCCACACTAAAACGCAACCCCACAATTTTCTAAATAAAAGTTTAACTTTCTGTCTATCCACCTAAAAAATGCAACCCTGCAGTTTTCAAAATAAAACTTTCACTTTCTGTCTATCCACCTAAAAAAATGCAACCCTGCAGTTTTTAAAATGAAAGTCCCAATTTCTGTCTGTCCACACTAAAGTGCAACCCCATAGTTTTCAGAACCACGCTAAAACAGAAATACAATTTTAAAACATTATTTCACCTAGATTTTAACACAATGGACCTTTAACGTTCAGTTTCTCTTGATGCCGTTTGTTTCTCAAAGACGTTAACTGAACTGCCAGATCATTTCTGACGATGATGATAATGTGTGAAAACACATTCCTGTCGGCTGCAGTCAGTGTGCAGGAGTGAGTCGACCCTGAACTCACACAGAGAGAGTGATGTCATTCCCCGCAGAGATCCTGCTGCGTGATTACAACCTCTGTTTACTCAACAACTGTCATGGACTAATACATCGACGCCACAAACACTCTCTGCTTGTTATCAGGCGTTTATTACGACCACACTGATTTGTACTCGAGAGTTAGACAATGATTAATAAAAAACAGGAAACTGAAGTTTGTAAACTGCTCACAGTTTACACACCAAAGCCCAGAGAGAAAATCAGTGATTTTAACATCACAGCACACAGGAGTTGTTGATCCACTGCTGCCTTGTGTGGTCACTTTGTGTCACTGAGGTCAATCTGAACAAAGGATTTTAAAAGCAGAATTAAACAAAATATGACATTAGAACTTAGTGATGGAGGCAGCAGTGGACCAGCAGCTCCTGTGTGCTGTGATGTTAAAATCACTGATTTTCTCTATGGGCTTTGGTGTGGGAGAGTGAGTGCTTTACAAACACAACTTTACTTTATCGTTAGAAAAGTCTGTCTGAGTTGAGCCTCTGTGTCCCAGGCTGATTGTCAGCAGCAGGGGGCGCTCACAGGCCAGTGCGTGAGCGGCGTTCGCTCACCTCTCTCGCTCCTGCTCCAACAGGCCGGTGAAGTCGTCGCTCTTGTTCATGAAGTCGGCGTGTTTGCGCTTCTCGTTGTCCAGCTCGGTGATGGTGCGGCGGTGAAACTTCTCCGCCAGCAGCAGCTGCTCCAGCATCCGTCTGTACGTCTCCTTCTGTTTGTCCTCCAGACGCTCCAACTGACGACGACACGAGCACAACAACACAACTCAAAACACACAGATTATCCACGCCGACTGTACGAGTGTGTGTGTGTGTGTGTGTGTGAGAAAGTGTCCACACTGAGCTTCACTCTGAATACTTTCACGCTCAATGGACTTTTGTTCGAAGCAGAAAATCATGTTCCCGTCACAGAACTGCTGCGACTCATCGCAGAAAGGACGATTTCACGCTCACATGTCATTCTTCTCTTTCATGAATGAAAAGCACCAACAAAATAAAAGATTACACCTCCACATACATCATCTGCTGCTGCGGCTTTAAAACCCTTGAAAATCTGTTTAATACACACGATGTTTGTGTGTATAATCATATATATTTTGCAATTTTTTGGGTAAGTTTTTACGTCATAGAATTTTATTTTTTACATTACAACTTTTAGGAAGCACAGGCTAATTATGTTAAGTATTTTTGTTGCTGTTTCACACATAATTTAAGATGGTTTAGGCTTAGATTTCACTCTCCTCTTACATTATCCAAAGGCACCGCCAAAATAAAAGCTTAGGCCACATTGTGTGTTGCAGCTTTAAAACTCTTTAAAATATGTTTAAATACAAAAAAGGGGTTCACTGAATAGCCGGCTGTTTCTGCTTTATAATTTTTTACATTCTTTATATAATTATTACATGTAATAAATGTATAATCAGTATTTCTCCTGTCAAATATCAATGTTTACACCACGTTGTGCCTTTGTATTAATCATATTTTGCAGTGAAAACACCCTTTGGTTTTTTTGGGTTTTTTTTATTCTCAATTTCTGTAAATATATTTGTTTATAATAACTATAATATAAAAGTCAGTCAGTCATCATCTACCGCTTTATCCTCCACCAGAGGGTCGCGGGGGGTGCTGTGCCAATCTCAGCTACATCGGGCGATAGGCGGGGTACACCCTGGACAGTTCGCCAGTCCATCGCAGGGCCACACACAGATAGAGACAAACAACCATTCACTCTCACACTCACTCCTATGGTCAATTTGGAGTGTCCAATTTACCTAATCCCCACATTGCATGTTTTTGGACTGTGGGAGGAAGCCGGAGTACCCGGAGAGAACCCACACACACACGGGGAGAACATGCAAACTCCATGCAGAAAGGCCCTTGTTCCAACCGGGGATCGAACCCGGGTCTTCTCGCTGCAAGGCGAGAGTGCTAACCACTACACCACCGTGTGGCCCTATAATATAAAAGTATAAAATAGAATTGTTAATGGGAGCTGCTAATTATGTTTCTCCTCAGGATTCACTGTTTCTATACATTCACAATGATTGTGAATGAACAAAACTGAACAATACTATGAAAGTAAATGTCCGCAGCAGGTGTTTCCATACTCTTGAAAAGCACCAGGGGGCAGTAATAGGACCATATATATATTTAGTCTGTCAAATGATGGGACGTATCACTCAATCTTTGTGGATTTAAAGTGCACAGTGAACTCTTCTCCTGCCAACATGGCGGCGTAAACAAAATCCTTCTCTAAAATGTCATTTTACTGTACGTGATTTTTGTGCGGCGTCTAACTTCCCGTCCTCACCTCGGCCATGGGTTTCTCGTACACGTCGTCCGTGCTGCTGCTGCCGCCGCCGTGGACGAGGACGCCGTCTCTCTGCAGCGCCTGCAGAGGTTTGATAGGGGCGGCCGAACCGTAGTGAGCCTCCAGAGTCTCAGGTCTGGTTCTATCTGACTTCAGCAGACCGATGACGTCTTCTCTGGCCTGAGGACGAACATTTGTATGACATTCAGTCACAGCAACGTTTGATTTCAGACGCGATAAACTGTACGATTTCAATAAACGACAATACGGTCAAATCTAATGTGACACAAAGCGAAACAATTCATCATCAGATGCGCTGCTCTCTGTCTGCTCGAGGTGGAACTGCAGCTGTTTGACGACCATGTTAGCTCTGTTAGCTTGTGTTTAGCTCTGTTAGCTTGTGTATACCTCTGTTAGCTTGTCTGTTAAGCTCTTTCAGCTTGAGTTTAGCTCTGTTAGCTTGTCTGTTTAGCACTTTCAGCTTGTGTTTAGCTCTGTTAGCTTGTCTGTGTAGCTCTATTAGTGCGTGCTTAGCTCTGTCAGCTTGTATTTAGCTATGGTAGCTTATGTTTAGCTCTTTTAGCTTGTTGTTAGCTCTGTTAGAATGTGCTTAGCTCTCTAAGCTTGTCTGTTTAGCTCTGTTAGCTTAGGTTTAACTCTGTTAGCTTGTCTGTTTAGCACTGTTAGCTTGTGTTGAGCTCCATTAGCTTGTGATTAGCTCTGTTAGCTTATGTCTGACTCTGTTAGCTTATGTTTATCTCTTTTAGCTTGTCTGTTTAGCTTTGTTAGCTTGTTTTGGAGCTACAATGTGAACGTATGAACATATGAAGGATGGTTTAAGCTCCAGAAGAAGCAGAAAGTTCTCACCTGAACTTCTCCTTCCATGATTCCCAGCAGGTGAAGCAGCTCCTTCTTTGACAGATTTGGCGTTGGCGTCCTCCTGCTGTCTCCAGCTCTCTGAGGTGTCTTCTTTGTCCCAGTCCTCCCGTCCTTCTCCTGTCTCTGGACTCTCATCTTCCTCTTCATCAGCCCTGGTGTGTTCTCCTCCTCCTCCTCCTCCTCCTTCTCCTCCTCCTGCTTGAGGAAACCGTTGGTTGGTTGGATGTGTCCGTTATGGTCTGGACCGTCCATGGTGCAGTTCCTGGACCGCATCTTTGTTTTACCTGTGAATTGGATAAAGAAAACTAAGAAACCCACTCATGTCATGTAAACATGTAGATTTAATCTCATTTTCAAGCACTTTTCAAACCTGGAAGACAAGGATTTCAAGCAGCAGTAGGAACCCTGAGAGTAGCTCCGAGGTCTTTGGAGGGAAAGGTTAGCTAAATTAAAACCTGGTATGTGAACAGTATGTACTTTTATCTAATCTGCCTCTTCCCTTGAGCACAAACAGACAGGAATCAAACGTCCACATGGTCGGGAGGCTGTTGGCACTGCACACAAACAAAGCGGAGATGAAATGAGCGAGTGAGCGGCTCTCGTCTGCTCTCTTGAGTCCTGACACCAGATCTGAAGGAGGTCAAAGTTCCCGTGAAAGCAGACCATGACTCAGCCACGGAAAATCCTGGAAGCTAAGTGTTAGCAACAACGTTAGCATCACCTGTTATTTATAGTTGTTTCAGGAGAGAAGCCAAGATATTTCCACAGAGTGTGAAACAACCATACTTATGTTTGTATAAGAGCGGAGTCGCTTTAAAATAAAAAGCGGCTTGGTTTTTTTCTGTTTCCAAACCCCAGAGAGAAAATCAGTGATTTTAACTTCACAGCACACAGGCGTCGTTGGTCCACTGCTGCCTCCAATTCAAATGTCTTATTTTGTCAATTCAGCATTGAAAATGTTCTGTTCAGATTTACCCCAGGGACACAAAGTGACCACATGAGGCAGCAGTAGACCAGCAGCTCCTGTGTAAAATCACTGATTTTCTCTATGGGGTTTGGTGTGGGAGAGTGAGTGGTTTACAAACTTCAGTTTCCTGTTGGAAAAGTCTGTGTAATGTCTCTTTCACACAAAAATTGGAGGGTTCACTCAGGATTTTCAAACCTAGGTGAATTTGCAACTCCAATCCCATTGGCAAAAACACCATGGTTTTAGTGTTACTTTGTTGCTATTTTACTTCAGGGTGTCTATAAATTGCTCATTTACATGAGCTTGTTGATTAAATAAATAATATTGAGCACTGTACCAAATTCTCAAAAGCTTCTAATTTTTAATGCTAACAGCTAGACGATGAATGCATGTGCTAGCGTTGCAGAGCGATTGGCTGAAAGTTGGTTTGGTTCTAAACAGAGTTAATTGTTCTGTGTGACCTGAATCTTTTACCTCAAAGTTTTAGGACGTGAAAATGAAATGCTATTAAAAATATGTAGAGTTTAGATTTGATGTGAAAGTCTGATAGTGTAAGAAAGGATCCATACCGTGATGAGACAAACTGACTTTGACACAGTCAGAGTATAAACGCAGTCGCAGCTGCTTCTTAGCCAAATTTTAAAAGGAGTATTTTTAGGGTCTCTCCGCTTGTGTCTGGACTCTAACAAGAGCTTGGAGGCGATCACTTTATAAGTCATCAGCAATCCCTCACATGCCTGAACCTCCATGTTACTGCACAGCTGCCGCTCTCAGCCTCGCACACCCCAACACAGTGACACTGTAAACAGCTGCTCAACGTCGACCCACCGACAACACGTCAACACTGTGAAACTGAACATGTGTTTAGTCCAGTTCAGGATAAAATAGTAACACTCAATGACATTTTGTTATGCACTAATTGTGTATCAATTGTAAACTTGTAAACCTTACTTGTCGTGTTACTTTGTGTTATTTGTTACAATCACTTCCTTCAACACAGTTCAAAGTTCCTTCAACACGGTTCAAAGTGCCTTCAGCGCAGTTCAAAGTTCCTTTAACGCAGTTCAGAGTTCCTTCAACGTGGTTCAAAGTTCCTTCAACGCAGTTCAGAGTTCCTTCAACGCGGTTCAAAGTTCCTTCAGCGCAGTTCAAAATTCCTTCAACGCAGTTCAGAGTTCCTTCAATGCTGTTCAGAGTTCCTTCAACGCGGTTCAGAGTTCCTTCAACGCAGTTCAGAGTTCCTTCAACGAGGTTCAGAGTTCCTTCAACGCAGTTCAGAGTTCCTTCAACGCAGTTCAGAGTTCCTTCAACGCAGCTCCCAGGTTTTGGTTGCTTTGTAAAGATGGAGGCATCAGGAGAACAAGCCTCTAAGACAGTCAGGCTTGCTACAAGTGAAAACATGGAAAACATTAGTTCCGAGATCAAGATGACTATGACCTGCATGACGGAGAACCTTCCCGGTCTAATCTACAACAAAGATGAGTTTACAGAATGCTCTTGTGCTGTGAATCTTTCCAAATTATTTTCGGACGACAACCTTGAAGACGTCTTCAGAGTCTGTCACTCTTCACCTCACCAGTGACCACAACAGAAGCTGAATTAGGAAGTGGTTCTATTGGACTGAAATTATTCAGGAATTCTCTTGGACTTAGATCGATTCTTCACATGTTTGAGTCCTGAGGATTCTCATAAATTTGTCATTTCGCCTAGAACAATTCTAATGGAGCTGGACTTCTCCTCTGTCTTCCTCACTGGGACCCATCTTCTTCTTCTATGTTTTCTTTCTTGCTGTTTTATGGCAGTTGGCATCTGAAATTTTGCATGTCTACCGTCTTCCATGACTTTCTCCAGGACAGCTTCCTCCTGCACCTCAGCTGTGTCTTCAGAATGGCCCTCACCAGCCTCCTTATACTGGACCTCAACTGTCTCTTCAATGTGGACCTTAGCTGTCCCTTCACTCTGTTCCTCAACTGTCTCTTCAGACTGGACTGTAGGCTGGACCTCATCTGTCTCTTCTTGGTGAGGTTGACTGTCCTCTCTTTTAGCTTGGATCCTTGTGGAAAGATGAAGGTAGAGTGACCGCTGAACACTGAGCTGAGATCTCAGTTCCTCCATGTCTCTCAACACAGACCGTTTCTGTGGTATCTTCTGACAGAAGGTGTCCCTCTCAGTCCTCAGGTTTTGGAGTAAGCGCTGAAACGTTGACACACTGTCTGCATGACACTGCTTTTCCCTCTGAAGTTTTTGCTGAAGGAGGTTAATGTTCTGCCCCTCTTTGTGGAGATCAGCTTCACACCATCTCATTCTCTCCTCGTGGTGTGAAGCTCTGAGGTTCTTCAGCTCGTCTTGGATGGTCAGTTTGTTCTCCCTCTCCAACTCAAGCTCCACCACCGTTCTCTGGCAGAACGCTCTATCCTCTGCCTTCATGTGGTTCATGTAGAAGCGGGTTCGCGCTGCAGTATTCTCCATAGCTTTGGTTTCTTCATGGAGTCTACGCTGAAGGTCACCAATCTTCTGCCTCAGTGTGAGAACTTCAGTGTGAAACAGTTTACTGCTCCGTGGTGAAGCAGCTTTGAGTTTCTCAAGTTCTTGCTGGAGAATACATATTTTTTTACCGTCCACACAGAGGTCATCTGCCATCTTCATACGGATCTCCTGCAGGTAATACTTTAGATTTTGTACTTGAAGTTCATTCCTCAGGATTCGGAGAATTCTTTGTTTCCTCCTCTCGGTCTCAAGCTCCTCCGCCATCTTCTGATTTTGTTCATCATGCTTCCACAGTGAGAGAACTTCAGCTTCATGCCCGTGTGAATCTCTGATGCTCCTCAGTTTTTCTTGAAGGAATCTTTGCTTCTCCCGCTCCATCTGAAGCTGAGTCTCAGGTTTGTTGATTTCTTCTCTTTCTTTTTCTCCTAATCATTTTCTGCAGATGTACATTGGGAGACGCTCCCCTCCACAGGAAAAGAGTTCAGAGTTCAAAGCCATCAAAGACACCTGATGAGGTTTTTTACTGATCATATGAATGAAGGCTTTATTGTGAGCATGTAAACACAAAACACATTTTTTTTTTGTGCCAAAAGTGTAAATTTTTTGAGTTTAGTTGCGTCAGTGTTTTCATCTCCATGGAAACGAAACCACCACAGTGAGACATACAGTGCTCAGTACAGTGCCTCAGTGATATCAGTCATATCAGGCAGCGCTGCTTGAAATAGCGACGCTTACAGTCGGGGCTTGAATGTCACCACCGGCTCACGTTACCATGTTTAGCGCGTCACCGCAACATCAGAAATAGACGCAGGCCGAGCATCTGGAACGCAGGCGTGAACTCGTTCAAACACACACACACACAAAACCATCGCTTTAAAGCTGTAGTACGTAACCTTTAAATATAATTAAATAATGTCTGTTACAAGATTCTTTATGTAGTTGTGTGCAACATTATTACCAGGCATGAAATTCTTTGGACTCAGTGTCTCCTCAAGATCTCATTGAACAATTTTAGCTGGTGGCTAGTTGTTAGCATGTCCAGCTATATTCAGTGGCTTTTTAGCATACGACTCAGCATAAATTCTTATATTATTTGCAGGTCAAAGTTCAGAGGCAGGAACTGTAGAAAATGTTCAGAGTGTCCAGAGCAGATGCTGAGTTCCATTCACATCTGGGAGTGAATTTACTGCGTTCCTGTTGAGAAGTCGAGAAAAGAAATCATGGACGCAAACCTTTCCGGTCTAGCCATTGTTAGCCATTGTTAGCCACTGTTCGCAAGACCAGTCAATAACAAGGCTTGTGTTATGCTACTCACGTTAACGTTGTAGCAACAAGTCTACAGTTAAAGTTTGGTTCTTGGTAAAAGTAGCAGTGTTTGCATGGTGGCAGCCATCTTGGAATCCCATGTTGGGGGTTGGTGAGGTTGTTTCAAGTTGCAAATCTGTGTTCCAACAACAAATGGAACGCACCATTAGCAGAAGTGGGACTAACATCCATCTGTCCATCCATCCATTATCCGAGATAGGGTCGCAGGGCCCTACAACTTCCCCTCCCCTGGCCACATCGTCCAACTCTGTCTGAGGGCTCCCCTAGTGCTCCCAGAACAGCAAGGAGGTTGAATCTCTCCACTGAGTCCATGGTCTGCCCAGAGGTCTCCTCCCTGTTGGACATGCCAGGAACATTTCCTAAGGAAGGTGCCGTGGGTGGGATCTTTACTGGTTGCCCGAACCACCTCAACTAGCTCCCTTCCACGTAAAGGATCAGCGGTTATACCCAGAGTCTCTTCTTGGATGACTGAGCTTCTCACCTTATCTCTAAGGGGGACTCCAGACAACCTTCTGATGCTTGTACCCGCGAGGACAGTAGACCGGTAGCTCGAGAGCTTTGCCTTTTGGCTCAGCTACTTTTCTACCGCCAATTTCATGCTCCATTTTTCCCGCACTCGAGATACTTCTGTATCTCCTTCACTTGGGGTAAAGACTCATTCCTCAGCCAGAGTAGGCGATCCATCGGCTTCCTACTAAGAACTATGAGCTCTGACTTAGAGGAGCGGATTCTCACTGTATGTTCAGTTTTAGTCGGACGAGCGCAGATGTTTGTGAGTCTACGTTGCTTCAGACTCTGTTACTGTCTGGACTTTAGTCGGAACATTCAGGTGAGTTTTAGCTGCTCGAGATAAAACTTCACCTCTGAGTCTCAGTGAGCTGTGAGAGAGCATGTCGTCGTCCCTCACCATGTTATCTGCTGCTTTCAATGCTTTCATACACGCCTTCCTCAGGAACACAACGCTGGACCCAAACTCCCCTCTGCACGTCCACTCCTTGTTGTGTTGCCATGGGAACAGCCGCTGCTGTTATGAAAGCAAACATGAGGGCAGACACTGCTGAGCGTCATCAGTTTCCCACACATCACTGCTCTGAATTAGCATCATGAGCTCATGGTTCCCGTCTTATCAGTGACTCTGTTACAGATACACCAGTGTGGTCCATAGAGAAAATCAGTGATTTGAGCTCGCGGCGACACAGGAGCTGCTGGTCTACTGCTGCCTCGTGTGGTCACTTTGTGTCACTGAGGTGAATCTGAAACAAGTTTTTCAAATGCCAAATTGACAAAATAAGACATTTGAACTCAGTGATGGAGGCAGCAGTGGATCAACAACTCCTGTGTGCTGTGATGTTAAAATCACTGGTTTTCTCTATGGGCTTTGGTGTGGGAGAGTGAGTGGTTTACAGACTTCAGTTTCCTGTTGGAAAAGTCTGTCTCACAGTGAGATAAAGACGTGAAACACAAACATCGTAGACTTAAACTGACGTAGATCTTTGTGAGCTGAGTCTTTTGTTCAGAGGATAAAATCTCTCCTTTCTTCTTTCTTTCTGCTGCAGATGCTAAAAGCAAAGGATTCTGTGAAAAACAGTGAAAATGATTCACTGATTCCTCGAGGATCTGAAACAACAGTTAGTGGATTATCGCTCAAACCTCTTCGATGGAGCGTTTATCAGATTTCTGCATTAAATAACACGTGCAACAACAACAGTGACGGTGACAGTGACGGTAAAGAAAGCAAAGCTATTCATGGAGTCTCAGGGGAGGTGGGCGGGGCCGAGCAGTGCAGAGCAGAGCATGCTGGGTATGATAACACAGATGATTTTCCCTTAATCTGTGATTGATTTAGTTTCCTCACTTTTCCACTTCAAATGTAAGGGTTAATCCCTGATAATCTGTTTAGTCACATGGTCATACATCATGCTACACTTTTGTCACCAAAGTTGCTGCAAGATAGATCGATATTAAGTTATTTATGCAATAAGATACTAAAATAATACAAATATGACAATAAAGTATGAAAGTGTGAAGTAATATGAAAAAATCTGTCGATTTAATGAATATTGTTATATGAATGATTTTTATTGAAGTTTTTGTTGCACATTAAAAATACAGAAGCCTTGTGTGTCATTGAGGTTTATGAAATGACAATAAATATCATTCTATTTCAACATAAATAGAGTTAAAATGTGTTTATTTGTTTGTAATCAAATCATAAACAGCAGTGAATAAATGACTCTTACCTAAACTCTCTTTATTCTCAGTACAGTAGTGAGTCCAGATCCAACAGTGAGTCCAGATCTTTGTGACACAGTGAGTCCAGGTCTTTGTGACACAGTGAGTTCAGGTCTTTGTGACACAGTGAGTCCAGGTCTCTCGTGCTGCCTTCACTGACACACCATCACTACATTACTCCAGTCTTCAGTCTCTTTTGTGCTCGAGTCCAGTCAACACTGTCTCCTCCTCTGTGTCAGGGACAACAGCGTGTGAAGTGTCTCCTCTGTGATGAACTGAGTTTAAATGGAATCAGAGAGAGAGACAGAGAGAGAGAGAGAGAGAGAGAGAGAGAGAGAGAGAGGTGAGAATAGACTCTGTTGTTGTTGTTTTCTCTTAAATCAAATCACATGCTGAGAGTCTGTGGTCAGCAGTGAGAGTCTGCTCTATATTTAACCTGTGCCCTCAGTGTGTGTGTGTGTGTGTGTGTGTGAGAGCAGCTGAACTATGAGACCACTCCTCCTCCACAGCTCAGCTCAGTTTATATACAGGAGATGATGAATGTCTATTAAAATGACCAGTGACTGTATATGTCACATTTTATTCAGTTTATTTAATTTAATTAATAAATACATTTTTATTTCATTCCTTATTATTATTATATTAATAATATCTTATTACAATTTAACAAGACGTTAATTAACAAAGCACAAATATAATACAGTTTAAATAAAATAAGACTCTGACTCTTTGTCTTGGGTATCATTTTTCATCATATTATGTCTCGCAAAATCATTTATTTCCCTCTCACAAAAACACAAAACCAGAACAAAACTTTAACATATGTCATCATCTTTATGTATATATGCATATTGGTGTTATATTGTCTTTATGTACAATATTAATTTTTTTAATAATATATGTATATAAAAATAAATAAATATATATATTTATTTATTTTACAATAGTTGAATTAGTGTGTGTGAAGAACAATCATCACTGTGGTTAATGAAACTCCCGGTTGTGTGTGTGTGTGTGTGTGTGTGTGTGTGTGTGTGTGTGTATTTTCGTGAAGCTAAAAAGTTTGCCAAACGTAAACATCAATGTTTTGAAAAAGCCTTCAAAATAAAAGCGTGACTCTTATTGTCCTCTGTCATTATTTCCGTCAAGGGTAAAATATTAAGTCAAGTCCATGTACATTACCGCCTGCCACCCCCTGGTGTCGAGCGTGGATTCAAATGTTTTTTTAATCTTTATTTAACAGGTGAAAGAGATCTCTTTTTAAAGGGTGACCTGGCCAAGAGGTCAAAAGGTCAGCAGGTCACACATGGTGGAATGACGTATTTAGACAAAATACTGTTTTTGTGGAATCAACCATTAAAACTTAGAGAGAGAGAGAGGCTGACTTTTGCAGCTGGTCGCACAAGCCCCTCCCCCTTCCAAGCACCTGTTTCTAACTGTCCAAAACCTGTGAAAAACAGAGAAAGAGATGGTGTGTGAGTGTCAGGAGGTTTTCAGGAGCTCCCACGTTTACATTTGTGAAAAACGGCTGTGAACTGACAGAGAAATTACAGTTTTAAAATCACCCTCATCTTCATTTTTAAAAAACTTCAGAGCCGAGTTTTAACATGGGGGTGAATGAAAGGTGATTTTAGGTGATTTTAAAAAAACTAACTGCAAGTCATATGAGAATGAAAACAACACACAGGTTTAGACGACAACCATAGCAACGTTTTTATGTAAAAATCTGTCTGTGTAGGTTGGAAAATAGTGGGCAGGAAAAGAGTTTGTTTACAGATTATTTTCATGGACCTCAGCTAGAGTGGGCCACTTTTAACACACTTATTATAAAATCTGAAAAGTCTTAAGTCTTGTGATCCGTTTAAAGTTTGAACCACGTCTCTGCGTTAAAGTATGACAACACTGTGAGGCTCCAAAGTGGGGTGTGATGATTTTTTCAACCGTTTTCCATTCATTTTATCCACAGTTTTTTGTGGATTTTTATCGCCATGGTTACTCGAACACTTAAAAAAGACATAGCACACCATTTCCGATTAAACGGTACGTTTTGGCGGAAGAGGAATAACATCGCCATTATGCCGTCACAATGCTTTTATTTTGAAGCCCGCTGCTGTCACTTCCGGCGGGGAGTTTGTTTTGCGCAGCAGCTTCGCTCCGGGGGGGCGGAGCCTCCCTCCAGCAGCTCTGCAGCTTCACTGTGTGTAAGCCTGTGATGAGGAGCACCGACCGCTGTCATCTGAGCGGCAGTATCATGGAATAAACATGGCCCACAACAGAAGCTTTTTCTTCGAAGGTAAGCGCTGACACTCCCGCTCCGCTGCTCCACTGCCCCGGCTCCACACGCCGGGCTCGCTGCCCACACTGAGTCCGGCTCCTGCGCCGCTCATGTCGGTCACAAAATATGTGAAGGCTCCTGAGCAGTGCGGCTAACACGAGCTAACGTTAGTTAGCCTCGCTCTGCTCACACAGCCGGGCTTTAAACGAGCTGCCAGGCCGGTGACAGCGCCGCATCTGTGGGTCAACAAACATGCACCACAGCGGCCAGGGATGGGCCTCTGGTTCGGGCCTGTTCGGCTCGATTTTATCTTCTTCTATTTAAACACTGAATCCGGTTCTCTGTTAGCTTAATAAGATAGCATCGTTCAGTCAGAAGTTAGCCGGATTTGTGCTGTTAAAGCTGGACGTGGCTACAGCAGAGAAAAATGCTTTTTCTGCCTCTAAAATAACACCAACCTCAACACAACGCTGGTACAACGTTTAAGAAATGCATAAACTATTTTCAAAGAGAAAGTAATATTATCATTTGTGTCTGAATTGACACCAAGAGACAGACACTCATCTGCTAGCTCAGAACTAGCCCGCTAACGCGTTAGCATCACATATTAGCCGGCTATTAGATGAAGAAAAAGAGTATTGCAGAAAATATCAATTTTTCAGTGTTTTTATTTTGCTTTTCTGTCCTTTTTCATGTTGACCTTCATTTTTTTGACAGCTTACATTCACAATTTAAATACTACGAGTAAAATGAGGTGAATAAGCAACATGAAAACAGTCAAACTGAGCTTTAATGACACAATAAACAGATACAACAAGATTCTATACAACCTGAACAGGGAAGCACTATATGGTTTTTATTTGCATTTGATATAATGTTAGTCCTGCTACAATTATTTGATGAATCGATGACTTAATTAATCGTCAACTATTTGAATACTTGATTAATTGGTTTTACTGTTTTTAATATTTAAAGCCAGTTTGTATGATTTTTCAACTTCTTAAATGTGACTATTTTCTAAACCCGAATCATTTTGTCAACAAAAACAAGACATTTGAGAACATCCATCATTTCCAGGTTTGACAAACACTGATCAACATTTTTTCAGTATTTTCTGACATTTTCTGTCAACTAATCGATTCATTCATGACATAATTATAATGAATTAAATTATCTAGGCGATGTATTCTGAGATTATAAAAGAGAAGAATAAGACTTCTGTGTTTCAACATGCAAGACTGAATCAATTAAATACATGTTTACTAAATTCATTGTCAACTGAGAAATCGTTTTGATTTGGGCTAATTGTTAAACTTAAAGTGTGTTATATTTCAGTTTCTTAAATGTGAACATTTCTAATCGATCGATCAAGAAAATGACCGACTGATTAATCGCTGATGAAAATGAGTGTTATTGATCGTCTGTTTGATGTTTTCTGCGCTGACTTCATTCACAGCAGAACTTCCACTTCTGTCTCTAGGACTGAGCTGAACGGCGTCTTCAAAATAAAACTAAAATGAATCATTTACTGCTATAGTACGTAACATCTAAATACAGTCAAGCTGCTGTTACATTCCAAGCACGGTTGAATGGTCATATTAGCAGTGTTTCTGGAGACAGAAGTTACACACTGGGGCATTTTGTTGTTGTGGCATCTACACACACACACACACACACAGGAGTTTTAATGAAGAAAATGTCTCTGTGATGTCTGTGCCTGTCTGTCTGTCTGTGTGTGTCTGCCTGTCTGTGTGCGTGTCTGTGTCTGCGTGTCTGTCTGTGTGTGTGTCTGTCTGTGTGCGTCTGCGTGTCTGTCTGCCTGCATGTGTGTCTGCCTGTCTGTCTGTCTGTCTGCCTGCATGTATGTCTGTCTGCGTGTCTGCCTGTCTGTGTGCGTCTGCGTGTCTGTCTGCCTGCATGTGTGTCTGCCTGTCTGTCTGTCTGCCTGCATGTATGTCTGTCTGTCTGCCTGCCTGTCTGTGTGTCTGCCTGCATGTCTGTCTGTCTGCGTGTCTGTCTGTCTGTGTGCGCCTGCGTGTCTGCCTGTCTGTGTGCGCCTGCGTGTCTGCCTGTCTGTGTGCGTCTGCCTGTCTGTGTGCGTCTGCCTGTCTGTGTGCGTCTACGTGTCTGCGTGTGTGCGTGTCTGTCTGTCTGCCTGTCTGTGTGTGTCTGCCTGTCTGTGTGCGTCTACGTGTCTGCGTGTGTGCGTGTCTGTCTGTCTGTCTGTGAGTCTGTCTGCCTGTCTGTGTGTGTCTGCATGTCTGCCTGTCTGTGTGTGTCTGCCTGTCTGCGTGTCTGCCTGTCTGTATGCGTCTGTGTGTCTGCCTGTCTGTGTGCGCCTGCATGTCTGCGTGTCTGTGTGCGTGTCTGTCTGTGTGCGTGTCTGTGTGTCCCTGCACTGACTGAGTGTGGCGTCTGTGATTCCAGGCCTGGACAGATCAGAGAGCAGGAGAGATGGAGGCTTCAAACACAACTGGAGCTTTTCTCTGTCTGGTGACAGTGAAGAGGAGAAGAGACATGAGTAAGCACTTCTTTCTTCTCCCCCGCCGCCAGCACTGCGCTGCATCACTCCATCTGTGTCTCTGTCTCTTTCTCTCGCTCGCTCCACATACAGGAAAAGACTCCACTGACACTTCCTGCTGAGGAGCAGCTTCTTTATGCTCGGTCTTACATCATGGTCTCACTCAGATCTCACCTCAATCCTAAGTCGTAGAAACTGGATCCTGATTGGATTCCCACCATTTAGGTCTCTAGTGGTTTCTTTATTTTACCCTTTTAACAAGGAATTCCAGCAAGTTATCCTGAAAGCATAGATCATGCTTTTATGACATACTGACACGCCTCCCCCTGTTGGGGTTGCCATTAAGGAAATGAGGTAAATCGTATTTTAGCCACTAAACAAAAGAGGTCAGTTTAAGTCTACGATGTCTTAAGAACATGTTCACGTCTTTATCTCACTTTTCCAACAGGAAACTGAAGTTTGTAAACCACTCACTCTCCCACACCAAACCCCATAGAGAAAACCAGTGATTTTAACATCACACACACAGGAGTTGTTGATCCACTGCCGCCTCCATCACTAAGTTCACATGTCTTATTTTGTCACTTTGGCTTTTAAAATCCTTTGTTCAGATTGACCTCAGTGACACAAAGTGACCACACGAGGCCGCAGTAGACCAGCAGCTCCTGTGTCCCCGCCAGCTAAAATCACTGAATTTCTCTATGAGGGCTGGTGTGGGAGAGTGAGTGGTTTACAAACTTGAGTGAATCTTTTAAGTGGCAAAAATGTGTTTTTCTCTGTGGCCTTCCTGGTTCCCAGCAGCAGGGGGCGCTCAAGGCACAGTCGCCGCTGACTTTGAGTCACTTCCATCATTCAACAATTCAAAACTTTCGTGTCTTTCAATCAACAAATGAATCGGTTAATTTAAGACGCACTGATGTGTTTTCTTTTTATATTTGATGGTTAAATGTTGAAGATTTTTCTGACTGATTTCATCTGCATGTTATTTAAATTTGATCCCTGTCTACTTCATTGGAAAAAAAACAATGATGTTCGACACAACAGCTCAAAACAAAATATAGAAATGAAGCGTGTTCATTAGAGATGGTGATAAAACACACACACTAATGCACATGATTCTGATGTCTTTCCTGATGTTTGTCTTGTTAGAGCCGGCGTGGTGAGCATGGAGGAGATGAGCAGGCCACAGTCGACCTCCCCTGAGGAGAAAAAGGTAAAAATTGCTCCCGCTTTGGCCTGGTTGGTTGGTCTGGTATTTTGTGGGGGTGTCGGTCCAGTACTGGACTAAAATAACTGGCAGACGTCAGAAGTTGACTTTTAATCACAAGGCTTCAGAGCTGGCAGGTGTGACTTTACCGTGTGCACTAAACGACACATCAGGCACGTGGAAAAACTGAAGACAGTCGGGCTGAAACGATGTTGGAGATGTGGAGTCAGGTGAAGCCCCAGATGAGTTTCATGTTAAAGCAGCACTATGCAGGATCACTACTGCCCCCTGCTGTCCGTTAGCGGAACACCAGCCTGGCAGGATCGAGTGCCGCTCTCGAGCGAGCGAGCGAGGACCCACACACACACACGAGTTAACGCCGAAGTGGCTTTTGTTTCGAAAAAAGCGCGAGAGACGGATGCACAATAATAAAAATCTACTGTACAGAAAACCACACCGTAACCCTGTCCTCTGTCCAGTCTCCCTCCCTCAGACACTTCACGTCCTCCGATTCAATCAGAACGTACGAGAACCGCTCAAATCATCTCATGAGGCCTCTGAACAAACCGGGACCCAGGAAACTCAGGTACCACGTCCGTGCTCTGCCGCCGCCGCTGTCGCAGCCTGAGACAGGTCCATGTTTGACTCCCTCCCTCTGTCTCTCTGTCTCCCACAGCGACGTCCCTCTGTCGGTAGCGACGTCCTCGCCGATGCCCAACAGAACCAACTATTTCATCATCAGTCCCGCGTCGCCGCCGGGAATCGTCTTACAGGGTCGACACTTCCAGCACGCACAGATGCCGTCTGCCGTCAGGAAACCGGCTCAGAGGTGAGGAGCACACAGTGTTAATGTAGGAAAACTCCTTTATCCTCATGTCTTCTTCCAGACGGGTCATGTGAAGGGATTATTGTGTTGATATACTCAGAGCTGCGGTCTTCGTGTGTCTGTTTTCCTGCAGAAACGACCTCTCCGCAACACAACAGGCTGTAGAGATGGACAGCATCGTCCTCACCTGTCCAGAGGTTCCAGGTGCGTTCTGACCTGTAGTGACTCTTCATCATCATCATCATCATCGTACTGTCTGTTAGCACCTGCTACAACGTGACTGATGCCACAGCGAGTAGACTTGAGTCGCGCTAGAAGTGTGTAATAGAGAGGCTCCGTAACTCCGCCTCTGATGGTGCTTTTCCACCACACAGTCCTGGCACGGCACGACTCGGCACCTCTGCTTTTCCATCAGTGATAGAACCTGGTGCTTTATTTAGATCCTGCTCTGAGGTTCAGCTGAGCCGAGAATGAAATGTGACAAGAGAGTCGTCACTGAAGAGTCACGAGCACGACGTCCGACACCAGAATGAAAACTGTACATCAACGTTTGAAAGAATTAAAAATCTACTTAAAGTTCCAAAATCCTACTTAAAGTCACAAAATCTTATTATAATTCCTAACTCCACGGGCCGTGCGTCTGGAGTGACTCATGGTTTCTTCTCTGTAACATTCCAGAGGACGAGGATTTGAACATCAAACGTCGCGTGCATCAGAAAAGGAAACCGCTGGACGGCTGCTGTTCTTTCCCCTCACAGGTCAAAGCAGCAGAGGTAACGCACACACACACACACACACACACACACACACACACACACACACACACACACACACACACACACTGAGATCAGATGGTCTTGGATTATTGTAACCTGTGGCGCCCTCTGTCTGTCTGCTTCAGCCTCTGCGGCCGTCAAACTTCCACTCGTTGTGTGTGAAGTGCAACAAGCCGAGCAACGGCGCCACCAAGTGTCACAGCTGCGGGAGCGGTGCGGCGCCGCCGGCAGCGCTGCTGCCCTGCCAGCAGGCGGCGCTCTCCTCCCCGACCCCTCGACCCCCCATCAGATCGCAGCCGTCCCCCGGACCAAACAGCCCACAGCAGAACTTCTACAAGCCGGCCACGACCACTAGGACGTCGCTCACGAGTGCCAGGGGAACTCTGCTGCCACTGAGCAACGGCAGGACGCCGCTGTCGGCCGGGACGTCGAGCTGCTGCGGAGCCAGGAACCCGACCAAAGGCAAGAGAGCGACCACCGCGAGCCAGCAGCACGAACTCAACGACCCCAGTGAGTGAAGACCACCGTGGTTTTATTTCTGCACACGACGAGGATTTTAGTCCATAAACTTTGTGCAACGTGAATTTCAAATTTAAAGACACCAAAACCAAATCAGTGACTCGGCTCATAAAGTCTACGTCAGTTCACGCATTTGTCTCAGTGTTTGTAAACCGCTCACTCTCCCACACCAAACCCCATGGAGTAAATCTGCAATTTTAGCTCGTGGGACACAGGAGCTGCTGGTCTACTGCTGCCTTGTGTGGTCACTTTGTGTCACTGAAGTAAATCTAAATTAAGATTTTCAAATGCTAAAAATTGAGTGCAGAAAGTGAGTGGGGGGGGGTTGACTGCATATCCCTTTAATCAAGACTAATATTTGATATTCTAATCCTTTGTCTCCGCTTCAGTCGTCCTGTCCAGCGATGACGAGGACGACGCCGACAATGCCAGCACAGGAAGTGTCAACAGGCTGGACAACGTCTCCCCTCGGCCAGCAGACTCTGCGCACTCTTCGCCGGCGCCCTCCGGTGGCAGAGTGGAGGCAGCGGAGAAGAGTGCAGGCGACCGCGAGGACATGAACACGGAGTTCTTTGAAGACGTCAACATGAAGATCACGCTGCCGCGGCGGGCTCGGATGAAAGACCAGGTCAGGGGGCAGGAGGCGGGTCAGAGTCGTGGTGTTTGTCGTGCGTTTGACAAAATAAATAATAATAATAATAATAATAATAATAATAATATTTTTTTCAGTTTGGAAATCAACCACCTGAGCAGTTTTCTCCGCGGACAAAGAAGCCAAAAGTGTCGTCTGACAAGTGCGACAACATCATACTGCAGTGTCGGAGTGTCAGGGTGGGAACTCTTCGCAGGGTTGTGACCAAACCCGTCATCGTGAGTACTTTTATTTTGAAGCACAGCCACTAGATGGTGCCCTTTTTCCCACTGATTCACCTGTCAGAGCAACATGAGCTCTTTGAAAGTTGAAAGTTTATTTTTATTGTTTATTGTTAAGCATTGACAGACGGAAATTGAGTAAAAGAAAATAAATATGTCTGTCTGTGGGCTTTTAATTTGAAAGCGATTAAGTTTGGGGTTTTTATTCCTGGTACGCTAAAGTCAACTAAACACACTTTAAAGGGAAAGTAAAGGGTTTTATTTAAGTGTAATTGTTTAAGTTTAGACTCAGCTTAAGAATATGTTCACATATTTGTGTGTGTGTTTGTGTGTGTGATGTTAAAATCACTGGTTTTCTCTGTGGGCTTTGGTGTGGGAGAGTGAGTGGTTTACAAACTTCAGTTTCCTGTTGGAAAAGTCTGTCTCACAGTGAGATAAAGACGTGAAGATATCACAGCCTTAGACATAGATTTTGTATAAAATGAACGTTAAATAAATGTTTTATTTGCTTTTTCTCCTCTCAGTTTACCACCACCAACGTCCAGCTGGAAACAGAAGGTATAAAGACGGCAGCAAAACTCCTTGTATTGTGTTGTAATTACGTTGTCGTTACAGTTTTTGTTGAAAGTGAAGTGAGCTCTGACGTCTTCTTCCTCTCGTGTGTCAGTGTCGGATTCGGAGTCGAGCGCCAAGACCATGGAGAACGTCAGCCTCCGAGCGTCAGAGCTGATCAGCTGCGAGTGGTGCAACGTGCGGAAGCTGCCCGTGTTGTTCTTCCAGACGACGCCGCTGGAGTGTGAGCGTCTGCGCACGCAGCTGAGCATGAACAGGGAGAAGGGAAGCGATTGGTACGACTGCACCAGCCACGGTGAGTTCATGTACGGCGTGTGTGTGTACGGGCGGGGGTGATCCTCAGGTCCTCAGAGTCTCAGGTCCTCAGGTCCTCAGATCCTCAGATCCTCAGATCCTCAGGTCCTCAGGTCCTCAGTGCCTCGGATCCTCAGAGCCTCACGTCCTCAGGTCCTCTGTTCCTCAGGTCAGGTCCTCTGATCCTCAGGTCCTCGAAGCCTCGAAGCCTCGGAGCCTCAGGTCCTCAGGTCCTCAGAGCCTCAGAGCCTCAGAGCCTTGGGTCCTCAGGTCCTCACCGCTGACCGGTTCTGTTTCTCTGCTCCTCCGCAGAGTCGGACGAGAAGTACATCGTGTTGATCTTCGAGAACGGGCTGGCGATGCAGGAGCAGATGATCCTGGAGGACATCCTGAACGAGATCGGCCGCGCCAACAACCTCGTCGGCTTCCCCGCCAAGCTGCCGTTTGAGGAGGCCAACATGCGCCTGGTCAACTACAACAAGGCCAGCAAGCAGAAGGAGGACAAGGTGAGCGGGGGACGCAACCGAAGGGGCGTGGCCTCACACGGCCATCACATGTGATGAAGCCTTTGATTCAGGTGCAGGTGGAACAGTGTGGCTCAATAGTGCCCTTATTGAAAGTCGTCATTTAAAAAATCGTCGTTGATTTTGATGAAACTTCCTGAAATGCACCCCAAACAGGAAGTCAGCCATGTTGGATTTCCTGTGTTTTTAAACACATTTGAGGTCTTTAGGAAAAGTGAATTAACTGTCAACTCATTTTATAATTGATAAATCTGTTTGTCTGTTTGTTTGATTTTTTAGCTTCTTAAATGTGAATATGTTCTGTTTTCTTTGCTCCATAAAACAAAGAATCATTTCCACAGTTTGACCAACACTGATCTAGGTTTTCAGATTCTGACTCTGTAGCGCCCCCTCGTGCATTTTTCCGTCTCTTGACAGATTTGACATTTTTACTAAACAAACAAATCGTGTTTAAAATTGGTGAAAAGACTAATAATTATGACACTTCATTCACTTTAAAAAGCGTCACATTTCCTCCAGTACCTGCTGATTCTCTAGATCGTCAATTAATTCACTGAAGTTATTGCAATTGATTATAATTATGAATCACTTGCTTTGATTTAAATACTCGTAATTATCGATAAATAACAGAAAAAACAACTCTACACCTGAAAAGAAACATTTAAAAGGACAAAAATCCCATCATAGATCAAAGGAGTTTTATTGGACAAGAAGTTGGGCTTTAAAAGCTCTTTATTGGACTCTGTATTTGGAAAATAAAGGTTTTTTGAGTTTTTGCAGTGATTGCTGTTGTTGTTGTTCCTCTGCAGGTGAAGCCGACGCAAACTCCTCCCAAAAACGCCCCGCAGGTCACGCAGGTCACGCAGGTCACACAGGTCACGATGCCCGTCCGCACTCGGATGTCCACTCGCCAACAGAACAGCACGTACTTTGAAGACGAGGACGACGACATGACCGACCTGCAGCCCACTTTCTCCGGACCAATCATCAAGTGAGTCTGGAACGATAAAGACATCGTAGACTTAAAGTGACGTAGATTTCACTCGATGAATTCACTTAAATTATGTCTCAATGTTTGATTTTCGTTGGTAAACGATAACCAATAAATATTTGAGGTCTTTTAAGTTTAAAAGTTGTCCTTTGACAGTGAAATGGGTTGTTCATGAACCACACAGTGACTTGTGTTTGTCTTCCAGGTTAATGGTGTATCCTCCTCCTCCAGCCAAAGGTGGCATCTCTGTCACGAATGAAGACCTCCACTGCCTTAACGATGGAGAATTCCTCAACGACGTCATCATAGATTTTTATTTAAAGTAAGTCGTTTGCTTCACGAACCAACGAACGACCTTCTAAAAAAAAGTTTTTGAAGATTTCCTTCACACTTTTTTTTTTTGCCCTTCTCTCAGATATTTAGTTTTAGAGAAGTTGAAAAAAGACGACGCACAAAGAATCCATGTGTTCAGCTCCTTCTTTTACAAGAGGCTGAACCAGCGGGAGAGGAGGAACGTTCCAGAAACCACAAACCTGCCGTGAGGACACGACCGCGCCACGACACTGCTGTGTGTTCACACGTTTGTCTGCTGAACTACAAACGCTGTCTCTGTCTCTCCCCAGAATCCAGAAGAGGAAGCACAACAGGGTGAAGACGTGGACTCGACACGTGGATCTGTTCCAGAAGGACTTTATTTTTGTTCCCATCAACGAGTCGTGAGTTCCACGATATTTGACGTTCAGATTTCTGTCCTGAAGGATTTGTTTGTTGAAGAATGATCTGATCGTTGTGGGTTTTCCATCAGAGCTCACTGGTACCTCGCCGTCATCTGTTTCCCGGGCCTCGAGGGTCCAGTGTTCGAGCAGAACCCGATGTCCCGGGACCCGTCTGCTGCGTCCAGCTCGCTTGTGGATCGTCCCTCGTCGGAGGAGAACATCCCGGAACACTGTCGTCCTCTATCGCCGGACGGAGACGGGCTGGACGTGTCCTCGGAGCAGCCGTCGCCCGGCGCCGCTGACGTGCCTGGAGAAGGTCGCCTCTGTGGTGACCTCGCCAACAACGGCTTCACAGACGGGAGACAAGACCCTTCCAGAACTTTTATGGCGGCCGGCAGCGTCCAAGCTGACGGCGAACAGCAATACACAAGTGAGTTTTAGTCTGACAGAGAACTCCTGCTGAGAACCAGCCTGAGACACAGAGACTCCCGGTCCATCTACATCACGTCTACGATATCTTTAAGGACATGTTTACGTCTTTATCGCACTGTTACACAGACGTTTGTAAAGCACTCACTCTCCCACACCAAACCCCATGGAGAAAATCAGTGATTTTAGCTCACAGGGACACAGGAGCTGCTGGTCTACTGCTGCCTCGTGTGGTCACTTTGTGTCACTGCGGTACATCTGAAGAAAGGATTTTAAAAGCCAAATTTACAAAATAAGACATTTGAACTTAGTGATGGAGGCAGCAGTGGATCAACAACTCCTGTGTGTGTGTGTGTGTGATGTTAAAATCACTGATTTTCTCTATGGGCTTTGGTGTGGGAGAGTGAGTGGTTTACAAACTTCAGTTTCCTGTTGGAAAAGTCTGCCTCACAGTGAGATAAAGACGTGAACATGTTCTTAAAGACGTTGTAGACTTGGACTCACGTAGATTTTGTATTAGCTGAGTCTTTTGTTAAGTGAATCTTTGTCTTCAATACAAAACCCCATAGAGAAAATCAGTGATTTTAACATCGGTGTGATGTGAGTTTTTTCTGTGTGGCTGAATGATAATTGTTGTTGGTGTTTTTTTGCAGGTGAGTTGCACAGAATCAGCGTCTGTTACGGTTCAAATAAAGAAGACGACACCTACACCTTCTCCGACGACCAAAGCTCGTGTCAGGTGACTTGTTTGATTTCTTCTTCTCTCTCGTCGGTCACGGTGATCTGGAGAAGATTTACATGAATGTTTTTTAACTGGTAGTTTAAATTGAGTGTGTGTTTGCAGGACGAGTGCAGTGAAGACGAGACTCTGGCTGAAGACACGCTCAGCGCCGACGCCTCCAGTTTGGCCTCAAAACCAAACCTGTGCAAACAGTGAGTGGATGCATGTTCTGGCCTCTAGGGGGCACCAGTGCTCTGATTATGCTGATTTAACGTTACAGTGAGCACAAAGCACAAGTGTTTTATGAAAGTTCACTCAGTTGAACACAGACATGAGAAACTAGAGGTCACCCTGACACTGAATCAAACATTTCATCTCTTGTCTTGTGTCACCAGGCCTTGTATTCTCATCATGGACTCGCTGCGTGGTCCGGCTCGCTCCACTGTGGTGAAAACTCTCAGAGAGTAAGTCTAACAATTATTATTATTATAATAATATGTTCTTAAGATATCGTAGACTTAAACTCTGTCATAGATATGAAAAGAGGAGAAAAGATCATCTTCCACTGAGGAAACTGAGCGTGGGTGCATTTGTTTTAGGTACCTGGAGGTGGAGTGGGAGGTGCGTAAAGGGAGTCAGCGGAGTTTTGGGAAGGACGTGATGAAGGGTTCAAGTCCCCGTGTGCCTCAGCAGGATAATTTCAGTGACTGTGGAGTTTACGTCCTGCAGTATGTGGAGAGTTTCTTTGAGGTGAGAGAGAAACTCATGTTAACTCACTTTATTCACTTTTCTGCCCTCGTTTTTTTGTTTTAACAAACTCCTTTTTCCCCCCCCATCGGTAAATTTAAGATTTAATTTTAAAGTTAAGTTAGGTAGAAACTTTTTTTAATACTTTGTAAAATTAACAGGATCTGGTGTTTATTCAGAGATATTTATCATTTATTTAAATATTGATCATTCAACTGAAAAAACAACAAAAACCTCCACGTTTTTCCCAGTTTCCAATAATCCACGTTTTCCTTTTCTCCATGCATAATCCCATCCCAAATTTCCAATAATCCACATTTTCCCAGTTTCCAATAATCCACGTTTTTCTTTTCTCCATGCATAATCCCATCCCAAATTTCCAATAATCCACATTTTCCCAGTTTCCAATAATCCAAGTTTTCCTCTTCTCCGTGCATAATCCCATCCCAAATTTCCTATAATCCACATTTTCCCAGTTTCCAATAATCCACGTTTTCCTCTTCTCCGTGCAGAATCCCATCCCGAATTTCCAATAATCCATGTTTTCCCAGTTTCCAATAATCCACGTTTTCATTTTCTCCATGCATAATCCCATCCCAAATTTCCAATAATCCACATTTTCCTAGTTTCCAATAATCCACGTTTTTCTTTTCTCCATGCATAATCCCATCCCAAATTTCCAATAATCCACATTTTCCCAGTTTCCAATAATCCAAGTTTTCCTCTTCTCCGTGCATAATCCCATCCCAAGTTTCCAATAATCCACATTTTCCCAGTTTCCCATAATCCACGTTTTCCTCTTCTCCGTGCAGAATCCCATCCTGAATTTCCAATAATCCATGTTTTCCCAGTTTCCAATAATCCACGTTTTCCTCTTCTCCGTGCAGAATCCCATCCCAAGTTTCCAATAATCCACGTTTTCCTCTTCTCCGTGCAGACTCCCATCCCAAGTTTCCAATAATCCACGTTTTCCTCTTCTCCGTGCAGAATCCCCTCCCCAGTTTCCAGCTGCCGGTGAACCTGAGCGACTGGTTTCCTCAGCAGAGGATGAAGACGAAGCGCGACGAGATCAAAGAGCTCATCCTGGACATCCAGCAGCAGCAGGACGTGGAGAGGGAAGAGCTGGCGCCGTTGGAGGCTCCGCCCACCTCGCCAGAGGAGCCCGAGATTGAGGAGACCTGTAGCCTGACCACGAGTCAGCCACCGAATTTAGCCGTGAGCCGCTGAGGTGGCCCCGCCCACCTGGTCCTGAGCCTGAGGATTTGATGATTGTCTGCTGCTGGTTTCACTGAAACACCTGAACTCACACACACACACACACACACACATCTTTACGTTTGTAATAAATAAAGAAGTCGACGTGTAAATACGCAGGAGTTCTTCCCGCTGCCTTTGTAATTTTACTGTTTTATGAGAAGTGGCTCGTTAATTTATGTTGTCATGGATGTTCTTCTGTTTGGGCTCAGCCATCGTTTCTTTATCCAGCTGTGTAGAGGAAAACAACAACAACAACAGAACCCAGAGACTACGTCACTGTTGTGTTGTCATTTAACCAAATCCACCGTCTGGAAAATAAAAAGCCAGGTTTCACAGCGCTTGACTCGCAGACGTCGTCGTTCACTGCTTGTTGTTTCTCTTTCAGTGTCGAGTGAATGGATTCAAGTTTTCAGCATTAAAACCACTTCAGATGAAAGCGCACACATTGTGTGTGTGTGTGTGTGTGTGTGTGTTCTATACAAATGTCTTATCATTTTAAAGATAAAGTTAAGGGTTTTTGGAATGTGGAGACGCAGAGGCTCACTCTGATTTACATCAGGTTAAGTCTACGACGTCTTTAAGAACGTGTTCACGTCTTTATCTCACTGTGAGACAGACTTTTCCAACAGGAAACTGAAGTTTGTAAACCGCTCACTCTCCCACACCAAAACCCAGAGAGAAAATCAGTGATTTTAACATCACACACACAGGAGTTGTTGTTGATCCACTGCTGCCTCCATCACGTGTCTTATTTTGCTGATTTGGCTTTAGAACTTTTGTTAGGATTAACCACAGTGACACAAAGTGACCACACGAGGCAGCAGTAGACCAGCAGCTCCTGTGTCCCTGCAAGCTTAAATTGCTGGTTTTCTCTATGGACTTTGTTGTGTTGTTTTTAAACACTTGACTTAAGACTTGTGATAATAAAATCTACATCAGTTTAAATCTATGATATGTTAAGAACATACAAACTGAAGTTTGTAGACCACTCACTCTACTGCTGCCTCGTGTGGTCACTTTGTGTCACTGAGGTGAATCTGAAGAAAGGATTTTAAATGCCGAAGTGACAAAATGAAACGTTTGAACTTAGTGATGGAGGCAGCAGTGGATCAACAGCTCCTGTGTGCTGTGACGTTAAAATCACTGGTTTTCTCTATGGGCTTTGGTGTGGGAGAGTGAGGGGTTTACAAACTTCAGTTTCCAGCCAGTTTCATGGCTAGGTTCATCTGAACAAAGGATTTCAAACAGTGAAGTCATAAAAATTAAAAAAGAGAGAAAAGAATTGGAGTTAATTGAAAAAATTCAAGGTTTATGGGATAAAAGTTTAATCATTTTAATAAATGTTTTCCAAAACTTTCTCTTTCTCACACTGAGCACATGTGACAGACGTGACAGAGTCTGGAGGCGGCGTGGAGAACGTTCTGCCTGCAACGTCCTCCAGCATGACCGGTTTGGCAGTGGGTCAGTAATGGTGTGGGGTGACATTTCTTTGGGGGGGCCACACAGCCCTCCATGTGCTCGCCAAAGGTAGCCTGACTGCCATTAGGTACCGAGATGAGATCCTCAGACCCCTTGTGAGACCATATGCTGGTGCGGTTGGCCCTGGGTTCCTCCTAATGCAAGAAAATGCTAGACCTCATGTGGCTGGAGTGTGTCAGCAGTTCCTGCAAGACGAAGGCATTGATGCTATGGACTGGCCCGCCCGTTCCCCAGACCTGAATCCAAGTGAGCACATCTGGGACCACATGTCTCGCTCCATCCACCAATGCCACGTTGCACCACAGACTGTCCAGGAGTTGGCGGATGCTTTAGTCCAGGTCTGGGAGGAGATCCCTCAGGAGACCATCCGCCACCTCATCAGGAGCATGCCCAATCATTGTAGGGAGGTCATACAGGCACATGGAGGCCACACACACTACTGAGCCTCATTTTGACTTGTTTTAAGGACATTACATCAAAGTTGGATCAGCCTGTAGTGAGTTTTTCCACTTTAATTTTAAGTGTGACTCCAAATCCAGACCTCCTTGGGTTAATAAATTTGATTTCCATTGATAACTTTTGTGTGATTTTGTTGTCAGCACATTCAACTATGTAAAGAACAAAGTATGTAATAAGAATATTTAATTCATTCAGATCTAGGATGTGTTATTTTAGTGTTCCCTTTATTTTTTAGACCAGTGTGTGTGTATGTATGTATGTATGTATATATATATATATAAAAAAATAAGCTCACATTATAAATAATAATATCGTTTATTATTGTAGGACTAGTGTGGTACAGCGCCCCCTGCAGGGCCGCTCCCTCTGCCGGGCACTATTTACCCAACTCGTGACGTCACGGGGCCAGTTTCCCAGGATCGCTGCGGGAGTCGGAGGCGGAGAGGCGGGGAAAGTGTGGCCCAGGCTGCCGGAGCGGACACCTATCAGCGGGAGACACCGGCGGCTCGGCTCCTCTTTTTTTCTACAGGGATTTTATTACTATTCTCTTTATTATTATTATTTTGGCCTCCTCCACAGCGACAACTCCCGGGACTTTAACCCGCAGACGAGGTGAGTGTCTCCGGCGACGGAATGTTGAGCTCCTCGAGCCGGGGATGTTAGCTAGCAGACGGGCTACAGCGCTGAGCAGCGTCCCGGTGTTAGCAGCCGCTACTGTCACAACACAACATTCCCGTTTCATCCAGGAAGGAAACGCGTCCACGCAGAGCTGAGGCACAAAATCCACGACACCACGGGGATTTAGCTCACATTTTAACACGCCGGGTTTGTTCAGGTCCTGCGGTTTTAAACGCATTTAAACCGTGCGTGTTTTTCCTCCCCTGGCTTTGTTGAGAGGAGGCGACGCCAGACTTCCTTCACATTACCCGTAATTTAAGATCAACTGGTGCTAATTAGCAGCACCTGTTGCAGAATACGATGTATAAGGTGTGTTTTGATAAACACGTATAACATGGTAAAATTCGGCTTATTACACCTGTCTTTTTATGAGCGAATTCTCAACTTATTCTCATACACTCACCTTTTACCTACTCTTGCTCTCACGTCTACATGGGTGTATCTGCTAGTGGAAGAGCGTAGTTGAAACGAACGTCAAGCAAAATTTAAAAAGTTCGATTATAAGTGGCTGTTGCCTCCTCGGTGATTAAACTCAAGCCGAATTGAGGAGAAGAGTTTCCCAAAGCGGAGAAAAGTGATGATTCATTGTTCATACAGCACGGTGGGCTCAGTTCACCGAGGCGAATCTAAAATTTCAAATTTTTTCAATAGGGTTTCGGCTCAGCGGTGAGATGGTGTGTGTAGGCAGGCAGCAGGACGGGCACTTAGCACAAGCCTGAGATGAAACAGTGTTCAGTGGTGCGTTCATGACACAGCGAGGCTGTGGTGGTGGTGCAGATCCAATATGTCAGATATATCACACGCCTGCGGCCTACACACACACACACACACACACAGCTGAGCCTGGGAACAAGGATCAATGGACATGCTTTGCATGAGAAAAAAACCCTTGTGAAGCTGCTGGTGGGTTTGGCCTTTGTGGTTATTGTGATGTTCTCTCCTGAGCCGTGATGATGATGATGATGACGACGATGATGAAGATGATAAAGTGGTGCTCTGCTCTTTGTGTTTGTGTTGCACGGTTACATAAGAGGCTCTCAGTGGTCATTGTGTTTGTTCCAGTTCACTGTTAATGGTCGTCATCTGTTGTTTTCATGTCTCTGTGATGTGTTGAAACACCTGTGTTTTTGTCGTATGAGGCACTGTCACATAGTCTTTATCTCACTGTGAGACAGACTTTTCCAACAGGAAACTGAAGTTTGTAAACCACTCACTCTACCACACCAAAACCCATAGAGAAAATCAGTGATTTTAGCTCTCGGGGACACAGGAGCTGCCGGTCTACTGCTGCCTCGTGTGGTCAGCCTGTGTCACTTGCTTAATGTTGAATGATGCATTTTAAAAGCCGAATTGACATAATCAGACATTTGAACTTCGTGATGGAGGCAGCAGTGGATCAACAACTCCTGTGTGTGTGTGTGTGTGTGTGTGTGTGTGTGTAATGTTAAAATCACTGATTTTCTCTATGGGGTTTGGTGTGGGAGAGTGAGTGCTTTACAAACTTCAGTTTCCTGAAGTCTGTCTAACAGTGAGATAAAGACGTGAATTTAAGCAACTGAAAATATAAAGGCAAATATTATATGTTTTGTTGATTAATGAATTTAAATTATCCATACAAAATCTAAATTTTCTACTCGACGTAGAAAAGAGTAGCAGTTCACTCCGTTTATTTACGGTCTCTGCTTATTTGCGGCGTCTGCTGTAACTTCCAGGTCAAACCTCGTACAAAACATCGGCACCCAGTTTCACGTCTACTCGTTGTAGTTTGCTGTAACAAGACAACAGTTCCCATGATCCCACGCTGCTTTCTGGCATCCTCAAACCTCAAGTCTTTTGTTTTATTATCGTTTTGATGCCCAGAGGCAGGAGTTACATACTATGCCTTTAAGCTGATTTTCTGAAATATCCCTTTAAAGGAAGTGTGTGTTCCCGTTATCTAAGAGGACTTTAACTTTTAACCTCCTCTCACCGCGTCCCTCTGTTTTTTATGACACCATTGTTGCTTCACGTTGCAACAGGAAGTGGTTTTATTGTCACAGGAAGTTCTGGGATCAAAGTTCTCCTCAGGAGATGATCCTCGAGGTGTGTGTGTGTGTGTGTGTGTGTGTGTGTGTGTGTGTGTGTGTGTGTGTGTGTGTGTGTGTGTGTGTGTATGTGCTGATTGGATTAGCTGGATATGGAGAGGCTGCAGTCATGTGACTATTGTGAGCGTAGCTGCTGCTGGTGGCGTCCAGCGTGAGCGGCTCATGTCCAAGTGACATTTTTAAATTTTCCAATACCATTAATCGATTCCTAACACAAAGGACTGTTTTGATAATGTTTTAATTGATTTAAAGCAGGCTCTTTTGTTTATTCAGCTTCTTTAATGTCAATATTTGATGAGTCCTTTTTTAGACTTTTATTTTGAAATGGATTGAATCTTAAAGTCTACGATATCTTTAAGAACATGTTTCACGTCTTTATCGCACTGTTAGACTGACTTTTCCTACAGGAAACTGAAGCTTTAGCTCACAGGACACAGGAGCTGCTGGTCTACTGCTGCCTCGTGTGGTCACTTTGTGTCACTGAGGTCAATCCTAACGCGAGATCTCTGAAGCCGAATTAGTGAAATAAGTGTGTGTGTGTGCTGTGATGTTAAAATCACTGATTTTCTCTGTGGGCTTTGGTGTGAGTGAGTTTACAAACACCCGTTTCCAGCCAGAAAATTCTGTTTAATGGCTACTTTAATATTGGTTTAATAAAATCAACATCGGTTTAAGTCTACGGTGTCTTAGCAATGTGTTCACCTCTTCATGTCGTCATTTGAAAACATTTTCCAGCTGGAAACTGAAGTTTGTAAACCACTCACTCTCCCACACCAAAGTCCATAGAGAAAATCAGTGATTTTAACATCACAGCAGTTCAGATGTCTTATTTTGTCACTTCGGCTTTTGAAATCCTTCACTCAGACTTCCCTCAGTGACACAAAGTGACCACACGAGGCAGCAGTCGACCAGCCGCTCCTGTGTCCCTGTGAGCTAAAATCACTGATTTTCTCTATGGGCTTTGGTGTGGGAGAGTGAGTGGTTTACAAACTTCAGTTTCCTGTTGGAAAGGTGTGTGTTGAAGACATCGTAGACTTAAACTGACGTAGATTTTATGATTTGAGTCGGTTGTTAAGAAGTTAAAATCTGGTTCTCTTGTCTTTGGCAGAGCTGCCAAATATCTCTGTCTCAGACACTTTTACCTGGTGTCACCTACTTTCTCTTTACACACAACAGGATCCTGTTTCTGTCGATGATACAGCAATGAGGGAGGAGGGAGGAGGGGTGAGGACACTCCTCCCTCTTCCCTCCCCCTCTCGTCAGTCTTTCTAATGAGAGGAATATGAGCTGAATTAGTCGGGGCATGTTGAGCAGCCACAGACCACAGCAGAGAGTCCACTTACACACTCACTGTGAACCTGACCTCATCACACTGTGAGGGGGGCGGAGCTTCCTGAAGGAGCCCACTTTGTTGTTGTTGTTATTGTTTCTCTCACACACACACACACACAGTCAACAGCAGTCACATGGACACAGAAGTCGCTCAGTTTTCTGTTTGTGTGAAAACAAACTCTGTTATCTCTGTCTTCTCCTGTCGTTCATGTTCACGCTGTTCCTCAGTGTCTTCATTGTCCTCAGTGTTTCCAGTGTCTTCTTCAGTGTCTTCTCAGTGTCTTCAGTGTCCCCAGTGTCTTCTCAGTGTCTTCATTGTCCTCAATGTTTTCAGTGTCTTCTCAGTGTCTTCTCCGTGTCTTCATTGTCCTCAGTGTCTTCATTGTCCTCAGTGTCCTCAGTGTCTTCTCTGTGTCTTCATTGTCCTCAGTGTCTCCAGTGTCCTCAGTGTCTTAATTTTCCTCAGTGTCTTAATTTTCCTCAGTGTCTACAGTGTCTTCTCAGTGTCTCCGTGTCCTCAGTGTCTCCAGTGTCTCCAGTGTCTTCAGTGTTGTCCTCATTCAAATGAACCAAACCCATCAGAATTATGTTATTATGAAGGTGAGGCCTGTAACCCTAGCAACAGTGAGGGCAGCTGGTGTGCGCTTGTGGATTCCTGTGTGTGCCTGTGTGTGTGTGTGTGTGTGTATGTGCAGGACTTTGACCTCAGTTTCCTGCTCTTAAATATTCAGACCTGTCAGAGTTGTCTCTGCTGTTGCCACAGTTTTACTGCTCTGAACTTTGGACTTCACTGTTCACTGCTGCTTTCTTCTCTCTCTGTGTGTGCGCGTGTGTGTGTGCGTGTGCGCATGCGTGTGAGCGTGTGTGTGTGTGTGTGTGTGTGTGTGTGTGTGTGTGCGTGTGCGCATGCGTGTGAGCGTGTGTGTGTGTGACTTGCACTGTTTAAAGAGACCGTTCAGGTTTTTCAAGTGTGGTGGAATCAGGTATTGACAGTTGAGCGCCCCCTTCTGTTGAGAACCTGGGTCACCCCCGACTTTAGATAGACTTTTCCAACAGGACACTGAAGCTTGTAAAGTCACTCACTCTCCCACACCAAAGCCCATAGAGAAAATCAGTGATTTTAAGTTGTTGATCCACTGCTGCCTCCATCACTAAGTTCAAATGTCTTATGTTGTCACTTCGGCTTTTGAAATCCTTCACTCAGACTTCCCTCAGTGACACAAAGTGACCACACGAGGCAGCAGTAGAGCAGCAGCTCCTGTGTTCTGTGAGCTTAAATCACTAATTTTCTCTATGGGCTTTGGTGTGGGAGAGTGAGCGACTTTACAAACTTCAGTTTCCTGTTGGAAAAGTCCGTCTCACAGTGAGATAAAGTCGGAACATGTTCTTAAATCGTCTCAGATTGAATTCACGTGAATTCTGTGTAATTATCTGGGTTTACAATCTTTAGATTTTGCTGAAGCAGCATTTTTTTGTCATTATGATGATGTTCAACTTTTCAGCTTCACGTGATTTTTTTTTTATTTTCGTCAGACTTTGACTGCGGGAGAGTGACTCCTGTCAATCTTTAAACCGTGCCACGAGCTTGACCTTTCACCTCTGCTGAAGTCATCACAAACCAACTGGTGAAAAAAAAAAATCCAGTAAAATAACTTTTCCAGTCTGTAAAGTCAGTGAACGCATCACCGAATCTCTCTCTGTGTTTAAACCACGTGACGTGATGAATGCTGGTCACACGTCGTCCGTCTCACACTCAACAATCGTGTGTTTGTGTGGACACAGAGCGACACATGCTGCAGCTCCAGCCTCTGCTCTGATCTCTGCTCATGTACAGTTCTAACACGAGTCACCGCCCAGAGTTCTCTCTAATGTAATGTAATATATGGATTTGAGCTCCCATGGAAAGTTTCTGGGATTTGTGCCCCTGCTGTGTTGGCATGTGTCAGTCTGTGGTCGCTGAGTGCTGTCCTGTGTCGTCCTGTGAGGTCACGCTGCGTCCTCTTTAAAAACATGCCCGCTCTGTTTGTATCTGTGATGTTTCACGGCCTCACACAGAGACGTTTATTCAGCCGCTGAGCTGAAATCACTCTGAGGATTTACATATTTGGGGCAGAGTGTGGAAATAGATTGGTTCCGTGTCCCTTTTTAGCGTCGTTAATGTGACGGCGGGCGAGTGCTGCTGCTGCTTTAGTCCATTTAGTCCAAGTAACTCGTTTTAAAATCATTTTTTTATCTTTAAAGAACAGGAAAGTTTATCTGTTTGGAAAACAAAGACTGGAGCTGCAGCATTTTCTGTTTGTTTCTTTCATCTCAAAACACAGTGTGACACAGTGTGTGACCTCTGTGACCTCTGTGACCTCTGTGACCTACCTGCAGTGTAATCCGGTTTGTTTACATGAACTCAGTGTCACACAGCGATCAATGCTGCTGCGGTGGCGGCGGTACAAGAGACATTTGTCCTCACAGTAATGACAGATTATTGTCCCTAATTGATTCTCTGAGTGTCTTTTAGTGTGGAGCTCAGACAGTAAAGTGACTGTTGGAGGTGATTACTCAAAGTTCCCACGGAAAACACGGGGCTCTCAGCGAGTGTGTTCAGTCTGGCAGGAAGCCACGGCTCCTGCTGTTTCTGGGAAACACTCTGCGATAGTCTGCGATATCTTTTAAGAACACGTTCACGTCTTTATCTCACTGTGAGACAGACGTTTCCAACAGGAAACTGAAGTTTGTAAACCGCTCACTCTCCCACACCAAAGCCCATAGAAAATCAGTGATTTTAGCTCGTGGAGACACAGGAGCTGCTGGTCCTCTGCTGCCTCGTGTGGTCACTTTGTGTCACTGAGGTCAATCTGAGTGAAGGTTTTCGAAACCCGATTTGACAAAATCAGACATTTGAACGTAGTGATGGAGGCAGCAGTGGATCAACAACTCCTGTGTGTGTGTGTGATGTTAAAATCACTGATTTTCTCTATGGGCTTTGGTGTGAGAGAGTGAATGGTTTACAAACGTCAGAAAAGTCTAACAGTGAGATAAAGACGTGAACATGATCTTAAAGATATTGTGCACGCTAAGATTCAATCTATTTCAAAATAAATGTCTAAAAATTATGTAAATTTAATTGGAATATTTTTCCTGCTGGTGTAAATGTCATATTTAGTATTTTATCTACTTTATGTTCTTTATTTTTGACTCTATCATTTTGAACTTTTGTTTTTAAAGCTAATTTAATAATAAAGATACTAATAAAGTGATGTTTTTCTGGTATCTGACGTAAATGTCTTAAAGGCTCAGTTTGTGACTGCTCTTGTTCTCCAGACTCTTCAGAGTGGTGCGATGGAGGATGGGAAGCCGGTGTGGGCTCCGCACCCAGCAGACGGGTTCCAGCTGGGAACCATCGTGGACATCGGAGCCGACAGTCTGACCATCGAACCTCTGAAGCAGAAGGGGAAGGTGAGTGTGAGTGTGTGTGTGTGTGTGTGTGTGTGAGTGATCAGTCTTTACTGCTGTCAGGTTACAGGTCAACACACAGTCCTAGTGATTTATTTCATTCATTTATTGTATTGTTGATCACATGTTTTAATAATATTACAAATATTTTTTTACGACAGGTTTTTGTAAATTTATGACAATTAGTTACAATCTGGGAGTTTTGATATAGGTCACAGGTTTTTGTAAAATGTAAAAATGTTTTGCTAATAAACTTTTTTCATACTAAAAGTCATTTTCGTAAAATTACCGACATTTGTGACATTTTTGGTAACTTTTTTAACATGAGTTAAATTACAAAAATTAGTTACAATTTGGGATTTTTTTGACATAAGTAACAGGTTTTTGTACAATATGTTTTTTGCTGATAATAAAAGTCATTTTCATAAAATTACCTGAATTTGTTACATTTTGGTTATTTTTTTAATTTAAGTAACAAGTTTTTGTAAAATTACGAGTAGCGATGTATGTTTGTTGTTTGACAGCGTTAGTAATATTTTTGTGACATTGAATCTGTTTGTCCTCGTTGAAGATGAGATGTTGTGAATATGAACCAGAATCTAAAATAACTTTATTAGAGCTTTTTACAGTCATCACAGTGATATTGTGTGAATGTGTTATTTTGATGCTGATTATCTTCAGAAGCAGCAGCAGCAGCAGCAGCTTTAGCTCTAGCAGCAGTTTAAGCAGCAGCAGTTTTAGCATCAGCTTCAGCAGCAGCAGCTTTAGCAGCAGCTTCAGTAGCAGCAGCTTTAGCAGCATCAGTTTTAGCAGCAGCAGTTTTAGCATCAGCCTCAGCAGCAGCAGTTTTAGCAGCAGCTTCAGCAGCAGCAGCAGCTTTAGCTCTAGCAGCTTCAGCAGCAGCAGTTTTAGCAGCAGCATCAGCAGCAGGTTTAGCAGCAGCAGTTTTAGCATCAGCTTCAGCAGCAGCAGTTTTAACAGCAGCTTTAGCAGCAGCAGCTTTAGCTCTAGCAGCAGCTTTAGCAGCAGCTTCAGCAGCAGTTTTAGCAGCAGCAGCTTTAGCATCATCTTCAGCAGCATCATCTTTAGCAGCAGCAGCTTCAGCAGCAGCTTCAGCAGCAGCAGTTTTAGCAGCAGCAGTTTTAGCAGCGTGTTAATGATTAAACACGTGGCCTCAGCAGCAGTAAAGCACCTTCACAGACTCACTGGTCCGCCTGCAGGTCACAGCAGGTTATTGCAGCCTGTTCTGAAGTCAAGTGGCTCTTCAGCTCTTTACCTTTGATTATCTCCAGTTTTTTCCCCATTAATTCACTCTTCCACTGACACTGAGTGTCGATCGGCCTCGGCAAAGCTTTTAATGTCACTGAGAGTCTCCCGTCGCCACGGTAACCCTGTCTCTGAGTGCCGAGAGCATCCTCATTGATTTGTGTTTGCCGCGAGACAATAAAACACTTGACTGTGGCTGTTTCAGACGTTTATTTCAATTATTCAAGTTAATATTTTCTCTTTTCATCCACTGACATGATATTTTTCTGCAGTTTGATCAGGTGACATATATTACTCCTCCTTCTTCTCCTCCTCCTCCTCCTCCTCCTCTGATCTTTGAACTTTGTATAAATGACACCATGTGCAGTTAATGAGTGTCTTTTACTTTAATGGACAAGTTCACAGAAGTCACACGAGGCTTTTAGTGCCTTTTTACTGACTCGTGGTTTATAAAGAAATCATATCAGACGGACATGGAATAATGTTTCTGGGCAAGGGAGCGCGTTCTTCCTGTTCCTGTTCTAAAGTCCCACAGATTTAAAAAGGTTGTGGTCACGACAACCACCAGAGTTTTTGAACATGACCTCAACTCAACAGGAAGTCGGACATTTTGAATTATGAGTGTGAAAAATCCTAGTTTTTCTTGCACAGGAAGTGTTCTTTTCTTTATTTAATCCACTTTCTTCTTACTCTAATCATTTGTGGTAGGCTGCACACTAAGAAGCTCTTAATCGCAGTTTTTTATTTTGTTGTCCATCAAAGTTCTTTATGACGGTAAAACTGCGGTAACACAGATGTGAGTAGACGGCCATGACGTTTTTGCGTCATTTGCATTGAGATTTTTCAGACTGATGTCACCTGACATCATGGAGCTCAAGGACATTAGACGAAAAAAACCAAAAAAACAAGAAAATTATAAGAATAAAGTCAAGCGAGTACGTTATTGTGACTTAAATATCATGAAATTGTTACTTATATATCGTGATAGTATTGCGACTTAAATATCACGACAATCTTGCGACCTAAATATTGTGACTTAAATATCGTGACTTAAATAATGTGATGATATCGTCACTTAAATGTTGTGATAATATCGCGACTTAAATATCATGATAACATTGTGACTTAAATATCGTGACTTAAATAATGTGATAATATCGTCACTTAAATATCATGATAACATCGTGACTTAAATATCGTGATAATATCGCGACTTAAATATCATGATAACATTGTGACTTAAATATTGTGACTTAAATATCGTGACTTAAATAATGTGATAATATCGTCACTTAAATATCATGATAACATCGTGACTTAAATATCGTGATACTATCGTGACTTAAGTAACGTGATAATATTGCGACTTAAATATCCTGATGATATCGTATTGTGGCGTCTCAAAAATAATAAAAACATTTTGTAACTTATTCCATTTTATTTGGAAAATGTTTTTTTTCTAATTAGTGACGTCAGCTTCTTCAGCGCCGTGAATCCTAAACGCTTGAATAACAAACAGTTCAGATGTTGTCAGAGAGTTTCCGCTGTGAAGCAGAACAATGTTGCGTCTGTTCAGCTGCAGCCAGTTTGTGCCAGTGTCTGATGATGATGATGATGATGATGATGATGATGATGACGTCTGGAGAATGGCAGAGTGTGTTATTAACCCACACTCACACTGTCAGACTCTCTCTGTTTGTCGGTAAAAGAGAAAAACTAAAGGTTTTATGTTAAATATGTTCAAAAAATCGCAGAGTGTTCTTTAAAAACACGTGATAGTCTTCAGTGAAACCAGATCTGAGACAGTCTGGACCGGTGTGGAGTCGGGATTGTCATATTTGTCAAGATAACAAAATCGTATAAAATAAATTTTTTAAATCGTCCGTGGGGCCACAGATACTGATGCTGGCGGACCAGTTTTGGCCCATGAGCCACCAGTTGTTCTCCACTGCTTGAGAGCATAGCAGTAAATATTTTGACATTATCCCGTACGGTAAAGATTTAAAGAAGAGTGTTCCTGGTGGTTTTTGGCTCTGATTTTTCAGCAGACACCGACAACGCTCAAGTCTCTGCAAGTTAATTTTTCCTCCTCTTTGTGATTCACGAAGACACTGAGAACACATGAGATCACATGACCTGGAGTTAAAGAACTGAAAGAGACACACCGGTGTCAGGTTCCTCAGGACTGCTGCACGTTCTCTGATTATCGGCCCAGCGTCTCCTCCATGTTCTCGTCTCTGTTCTTCTCACACGGTGGCTCAGCGTTTGTGGAATCCGTCCAGTCTGGGCTGAGAATGTGGAACATGCCACCACTGGAAAGAATGAATCGCGTGTACGTCACCTTCTTGGCCGAGCGCTGCCTCTTTAAAAGTAGTTGAGATTAAACACCAGCAAAACCTCCAGGGCTCAAACTCTCGAGTCACGTGGGCGTCGTAAAAACCCTCTCACATTAGTCCAACATGGCTTTAATTTGAGGAATGTGTGAAACGGGCCTCGCAGCTTCAGGCACAACATGATTCAGAAGCTGTTTTGATGTCTGGAAGATTGCCTGAGAATCCTCGGGAATCCCCAGGAGGCACCGTGGTTCTGAGGCTCCAGAACAGAGCCAGAGGATCATGTCTGAGGATCATCTGGAGAGGGTCCTGGGGATTCTCTGAGGATCATTTGGAGAAGGTCATGGAGATTCTCTGAAGATCATCTGGAGAAGGTTCTGAAGATTCTCTGAGGATCATCTGGAGAAGGTCCTGGAGATTCTCTGAAGATCATCTGGAGAAGGTGCTGAAGATTCTCTGAGGATCATCTGGAGAAGGTCCTGAAGATTCTCAGAAGATAATCTGGAGAAGGTTCTGAAGATTCTCTGAGGATCTTCTGGAGAAGGTTCTGAAGATTCTCTGAGGATCATCTGGAGAAGGTTCTAAAGATTCTCTGAGGATCATCTGGAGAAGGTTCTAAAGATTCTCTGAAGATCATCTGAAGAAGGTTCTGAAGATTCTCCGTCCACGTCTTTAATCATCAGAACATTATCTATGACCCAACAGAAACCTTTTATCACAACTGAGTCTGTAAGATTTGTCTCAATTGCTAAATTAATAAATTATTTTCATCATCCATCAGTCAGTACTTATTAAAAAAAAAATGTTTTGCTTCATAAAACAAGGAAATCATTCAAAAGTAATAAGAAAATAATTCAGCTGAACAAAATCAGCTCGTTTTAAATATTACAAATTATTATTATTGTTATTATTATTATGATTTAGTCTGAAATGTCTCCTCTGGGAGGTTAATAATCCAGAGTGCTGCTGTGGACTTGTCCATCGTCCTCTCTCTGTCATCGCGTTGTCTCCGTGCATAAACTTTCACTCGGCTCCTGTTTCGTCCAAATAATTCATCAGGACGTCGTGTGCCGAGCAGCTGAAATAATCTGATTAAGTATTTATCAGTTAATCAGTCGTTTGTTCCACACTTTTGTTTTTGTTCAGCGGCTGAAAACTGAACAAATGAATCCGTTTCAGTGCGTTGATCAGTTACATCATTCGATCTGATCACTTTGTTTTGTTTTGTTTTTTTCTCTCAGACATTTTTGGCTCCGATCAACCAAGTCTTTCCTGCCGAGGACGATGTCAACAAACACGTGGAGGACAACTGTACGTTTATTTACCTTCTAACTTACAAACACTTACACCTCTTTTAAAGTGTGGTTTGCTACGTCTTTATCTCACTGTGAGACGGACTTCTCCAACAGGAAACTGAAGTTTGTAAACCACTCACTCTCCCACACCAAAGCCCATAGAGAATATCAGTGATTTTAACATCACACACACAGGAGCTGTTGATCCACTGCTGCCTCCATCACCGAGTTCAAATGTCTTATTTTGTCAATTCAGCTTTTGAAAATATCAATTTAAATTTATTTATGTGACACAAAGTGACCACATGAGGCAGCAGTAGACCAGCAGCTCCTGTGTCCCCGTGAGCTGAAATCACTGATTTTCTCTATGGACTTTGGTGTTGGAGCACAAGTCCTTGTTTTGTGCTGTTAACTGAACTATTGAGCTTGTTGTGTCTGTCACCCTTGTGTTGTTGTTGTTGTTGTTGTTATTTTGTGCGTCTCAGGTTCGTTGATGTACCTGAATGAAGCCACGTTGCTCAACAACGTCCGTGTGAGATACAGCAAAGACAGAATATACGTGAGTACGGACGTGACGGAGCGAGGGATGAGGGGAAAGAGAGATGGAGTGATTTATAACAGAGTCTGAAACTCTGTCGTCTTTCTCATGTGAACCTGATCGTCCTCTGACGTTGGCCTATGCTGACATCTAGTGGCCGATAGAGGAACTGACTCTGTGTCTGACTCACGTTCAGCCTTCACTATAAATACAATTCTTAACCTAAATGAAGTGAGTTTTCTTTCTCTCTTTATTGACTTTGTTACAGACGCACTAACATTTCAGAACTCATTCAATTAAAGTTATAAATCTAAGATAAACGAGTAAACGCGCAGGTGTTTAAGTGTTAGAAAATACTGAATAACAAAGAGGAAGAAGAGTTGGTATTATGGTCTGTATTTATATGGAGCTTTTCTAGTCTTGATAATCTGCTTTACACTACAGTTTTCACCCATTCACACATTCACACATTCACATGCTGCAACATGGGTTTAAGTGTCTTTGCTCAAGGACACATATAGACGAGCAGAGCCAGGAATTGAACCCACAACCTTCCAGTTGAAAGACCACTCACTCACTCACTCACACACACACACTCTTACACACACACATAAACTGAGGATTTACTGTAATCTGTGTGTTTATGTGAGAGCAGGTGACAAAGTGAACTCCTCTTCCTCTTCTTCCTCTTCTTCGCAGACATTTGTCGCGAACATCCTGATCGCGGTGAATCCGTATTATGACCTCCCAAAGCTTTACTCTCCAGAGAGCATCAAACAGTACCGGGGTCGCTCTCTGGGCACGCTGCCCCCCCACGTCTACGCCATCGGTGACTCATTATTTATTTATTTATTTATTAACCCTTTTATAATCTGCAGTTCTCTGTGGTTTAACGTGTGTGTGTGTGTGTGTGTGTGTGTGTGTGTGTGTGTGTGTGTGTGTGTGTGTGTGTGTGTGTGTGTGTGTGTGTGTGTGTGTGTGCGCGTCGTCCAGCTGACAAAGCATACAGAGACATGAAGGTGCTGAAGATGAGCCAGTCCATCATCGTCTCAGGGGAGTCTGGAGCCGGGAAGACGGAAAATACCAAGTTTGTGCTGAAGTGAGTACGACATTATTACATTATTAAAGCCCATAGAGAAAACAGTGATATTAACATCACACACACAGGAGTTGTTGATCCACTGCTGCCTCCATCACTAAGTTCTAATGTCTTATTTTGTCATTTCGGCTTTTAAATTCCGATGTTCATATTTACCTCGGTGACACAAAGTGACCACACGAGGCAGCAGTAGACCAGCAGCTCCTGTGTCCCCGCCAGCTACAATCACTGATTTTCTCTGTGGGTTTTGGTGTGGGAGAGTGAGTGGTTTACAAACTTCAGTTTCCTGTTGGAAACGTCTGTCTCACAGTGAGATAAAGACGTGAACGTGTTCTTAAGTCATCATAGACTTAAACAGACGTAGGCTGCTTTAGATTTATTACAATATACATGGTATATAAATATAAAAAGATAAAAATGACAAAAAAAAACTCACAAGAGATAGTTGTCAGCAGCAGGGGGCGCTCAGGACACAATCAGCTGACTGTGTTTCACAACCACACTGGAAAAAAAAGAAACTATACCTTTAAAAATCCAAATGTCCCCCATGTTTAATCCTGTGTCTTTGGAGTAACTGTTATTAAAGCAGCTCATGTATTCTACTCCTCCTCCTTAGTTTAGCCCCTCCTCCTCCGTAGTTTAGCTCCTCCTCTTTAGTGATGTCCATGTCTGACTCGTCTGTTAAATCGTCGCGTGTGTGTTTCAGATACTTGACGACCTCGTATGGAACAGGTCAGGCCATCGACGAGAGAATCGTTGAAGGTCAGAATCGCCACTGTCATACACGACACGCCTCCGCCTGCCACCAGGGGGCAGTGAAACAGCTGTGTTTCTACAGTTTATCTTTCATACAACTCCCTCACTCACACAGTGTAGTAATTGTCATAAACTTTAAGACTTTTACTTAAGTAACTTAAGAAAGTCAAAGTCATATTCTGGTAAAATACTTACGTACTTTTACTGTGAAAGTATCATTTTAAAGTAACAGACTCTACAATCATCCCTAACTGTTCCCCTCTCGTCCTGCAGCGAACCCCCTGCTGGAGGCTTTTGGAAATGCAAAAACCGTGCGGAATAACAACAGCAGCCGCTTCGGGAAGTTCGTGGAAATCCACTTTAATGATAAGGTGAATTAATCGTCCATACTCTTGTCTCTGTCGTGTCTCTGTCGTGTCTCTGTCGTGTCTCTGTCGTTTCTCTGTCGTGTCTCTGTCGTGTCTCTGTCGTGTCTCTGTCGTTTCTTTGTCGTGTCTCTGACGTGTCTCTGTCGTTTCTCTGTCGTGTCTCTGTCGTGTCTCTGTCGTTTCTCTGTCGTTTCTCTGTCGTGTCTCTGTCGTGTCTCTGTCGTTTCTCTGTCGTTTCTCTGTCGTGTCTCTGTCGTGTCTCTGTCGTATTGCTGTTGTAGCCACAGTTATTTTTAGCACTAACAGTTTTTGTATTGATCTGTGCGATGTCTGTATAAACAGCACAGTCTCTGTTTCAGCTTAATGAGACCTCCGGTTTGTGCTGAGCTGCATATGTTCTATAAATCACTGTATTACCATATAGATTAAACACACGCACACACACACTCTGCTCTGATTAATTGTGTCATTTTTGCTTGTGTCATCTCTGTTCTTTTCCAATTTCTCGCCAGAATAAATCCATTAAAAAAAAAACTCATTAAAAAGTATTACTTTACTTTAATTATTTCATTTCCTGTCACAGTTTTGTCATAAAAAGGTATAGTTTGCATTTTTTTCTGCCACTTAACAATAGTCTCACAGATTAATATATTTAAGAACATCTTCACGTCTTTATCTCACTGTGAGACTTTTCCAACAGGAAACTGAACTTTGTACTCTCTCACTCTCCCACACCAAACCCCTTACAGAAAATCGGTGATTTCAAAAGCCGAATTGACAAAATAAGTCATGTGAACTTAGTGATGGAGGCAGCAGTGGATCAACAACTCCTGTGTGCTGTGATGTTAAAATCACTGGTTTTCTCTATGGGCTTTGGTGTGGGAGAGTGAGTGAGTTTACAAACTCCAGTTTCCTGTTGGAAAAGTCTGAAAAACGAATAAGCTGAAACTAAACCTTTTTAATTACACTCACAGATGCTGTTAACCTGTTGTTTTGAGGACATAAACGTCAGAAACATTGTGTGTCTTCTATCAGAACATCGTCGTGGGTGGTTTTGTTTCTCACTACCTGCTGGAAAAGTCCAGGATCTGCCGTCAGAGTCCAGAAGAAAGAAACTACCACATCTTCTACCGACTGTGCGCCGGAGCTCCAGAGGAAATCAGGCAGAAGTTTTACCTCAGCTCCCCGGACACGTTCAGGGTATGAAAGATTTATCTGAGTGATGAATCACACAGACAGGGATGCAGAGATACAGTCCACACTGCAGGTGATGGATGGATGAATGAATGAATGAATGAATGAATGCAGCAGGGTGGAGAATCAGGCAGATGAAATGATGGGTTTTTTAAACAAACAAACAAACAAAGACAGGTAAACCTGGAGTTTTCTGTGAGCCAGTGTTGTCGTCATCGTCGTCGTCCTCAGGTTGTTAAATGCTAACATTTTGGGATTGAAGCTCCTCTTACTTTTAGACAACATGCTCACGTGTCATACATGACATACTACACGTGAAGACTCCGCCCATATTGACATTTATTTGTTCTTTTAAAGTTATTATTTAAATGTAGTGTTCCACAAGGTTCCATGTTAGGCCCCCTATTTTATTTTTAGATTTCTTTGCAGTGTAGAAAGTTGCTAAAAAAAGGTCACCTTTCCACTGAAGGTGACATGTACATGCAGCTCTGTAGCAGAGCAGCCAGTAGGAGGTGCCCTCGAGATTTGCATTTTGACCAAGTGTCGTGTTCAAAACGACGCCGGGAAATTAAATTATTAATGGACGACGTGTCTCTGTCTCTGTGTCTCTGTCTCTCTGTGTCTCCGTCACATCCATCATCATCATCATCATTATTATCATGGCGTGGTTATATTTCCGAGCGTCATGTTGAGCTGACACCTGGTGACACCTGTTTAAAGATGAGTGACGTCAGACTGAGGTTAAAGGAGGAGACACAGACACGGATGCTGATGCAGACACAGACACAGACACAGACACGGATACGGATACAGACACGGATGCTGATGCAGACACGGACACGGACACAGACACGGACACAGACACGGACGCAGACACGGATGCTGATGCAGACACAGACGAGCTGCACATTTTGTTTACTATAACACTGAGAGAGCAGAGACACACAGACTCTTTTCCTTTGTAGTCGCGTTTATTGTGCATTTTGTCCCAAAATAGACAAAGTTTTACTTTTAGTTTTCTTCATTAAAAACGAGCTCATCAGAGATCAATCAAATATAAAAACTTAAAGACCTAAAAAAAACAAGCAAGAATAAAAGAAAATACTGTAGAGAAAATAAAAACTATAAAAACTATAAAAGCTGGTAAAGTAAGTGTCTCATACTGGAGAGCAAAAATATGTTTTTAATATCGTATTTAAAAACTCTTTATTATGGGATTTGACACACACACACACGCGTGCGCGCGCACTCACACAGACACACACGCTGCAGTGCTGCAAGTCAGACTTGGCGGATCTTTGGTGAGACTGACACCAGGGGGCAGCACAGCACCGTCACAGAGAGAGCAGTTGTTTGTTCAAACATAAACCATGAGTGTGCAGTTTAGTTATGATGATTATTATTATTACAATAGCTGTTACTTTTCCTCTTCTTCTTCTGCTTCTTGGGTCAGATGCAGAACTGATCGTCTCCGATTGTCTCTGAGACGCCACAGACTTTCACAATACAACAAAAATAAAAGTGCTATTAAAGCAAAGTGCATGAATGTACACAGCAATAATAACTCTCTCACCTCAGGCGTCTCCTCACTAACTGACCGTCAACTGCTCCATCAATATTTTAATTCCCTTTATCGACTGTTATGTCGCAGAATAATTGTGCCTCACAGCTTCAGTCCGATCACAATAAAGAAAACAAACGAGAATAATTTAGAATTCATCACTTTACTGTTATATATGTATGTATATATGTGTATATATGTATACACACATATATATATATATGTATGTATATATATATATGTGTATATATATATACGTATATGTATATATGTATATATATGTATATATGTATATATATATGCGTATATATGTATATGTATATATGTATGTATGTATATATATATATATATATATACTGTATATGTATATATGTATGTATATATATATATATATATATATACTGTATATATATACTGTATATGTGTATATGTATGCTTCAACTGCTACGACAGCAGAATCATGTGTGTGTGTGTGTGTTGTCCTCAGAGGAGGAAAGTGGAACAAACAAAGGGAGAGAACAGAGCTGAACGAGCCTGGAGTCCTGCTGCCCCGTGTGTCTTCTTCTATAATGAAACATTCTGTTTACGTCCGTCTGTTGGACCGGGACAACTCGTCCCTCTAAACAAGATAAGCTGTGAACGAACTTGCTTGTTTTTTTTCCTCCTGCGTCGCCTGGGAAATCTGTGTCAGAGTGGTCATTACCTGGTTCCTGTGCTGGAGAAGAAGCCATTACAACAGATCCACTATCAATTACTGAAGGGAGGAAGGGGAGGAGCGGGAGCGGGAGGAGCCTTTTGTAGCAAATGCAAATTTAATTATTGAGACGAGTTCAAAACATCTGACGCCTTCACAAAAGTTCAGTCTCATCAGACGCTAATAAAACAAAGATGTCACTCGGGGAAATCTGAGATGATTCCTCTGTCCGGACACGACGGAATATTCCCAACGTGACACGCTTCCCAGACTTTTTTGTTTCCAAAGCGAATGGAATGTTCCAAACTCAACAAACTTACTAGATTTAGTTTTTCATCCAAACCCAATGGAATATCCTGAACTTGGTGCACTTCCCAAATGTTTTCCTGTTTAAACCCGACAGAATATTCCAAAGTTACTGTTTACCGCACTTGTTTCCAAAGTGAACAGAATATTCCGAACTCAACACACTTCCTAGATCTGTTTTCCGTCCGAACCCAATAGAATCTCCCAAACTCGGCGCGCTTCCCAAATAAATTTTTCCCCTTTGAACCCAACAGAATATTCCAAGGGTACTGTTTATTGAATTCCCACAAATTTTTTGTTTCCAAAGTGAACAGAATATTCCGAACTTAACACGCTTTCTAGATCTGTTTTCTGTCCGAACCCGACGAGTATTCCAAAAGAAATCCGAACACACACACACACGCAATTTCTTCTGGTCCAACCTTACGGAATATTCCAAACCTGACACACTTCCGAGATTTTTCATCCCATGCAGATGCTGAACTGTAAGGTCTGGACTCAGGATGTGGAATTTCTAAAGAAATCAAGCATTTATTTAATATTCTAAACTCACATGACGTGTATTTAAAACCCTGGTAAGAAATCTGGGAAGTGTGTCAAGTTCCGACTATTCCGTCTAGTTTAGACAAACAAACCCTGAACAAACGTTTTCTCAAAGCAAACTATTTCTGTGGAATCAGGAAGTTTTCATGAAGCAGGTTTGAGTAACAGTGGCCGTGTGGTCGGTGCTGGATTATTACAAACTCTAACATTTATTTCCAGTGTGGAGTCAAAGCTGTTTTTCCTGTTGGGAACAGAACAACGCTGTCAGTGAAAGTGTTAGCGTTGTGATTTTTATTCTCAAACTCATATTTTCTTTGTTTCGTCACGTGCTGTAAACAAACTGCTGCTGTTGTAGCTGCGGGAGGTTTGTTTGCATCATACTCTGAAGCCTCACTGTGACATGTTTTATATTTATATCTCTCTTTCTTTCTTTCTTTCTTTCTTTGCAGTACCTGAACAGAGGATGCACTCGCTTCTTCGCCTCCAAAGACACGGACAAACACATCCTGCAGAATCGCAAGAGCCCCGAGGTAACGCTAGCTACAACTGTGACGCACGCTCTGCAGTGCAGGACTAGTGTGTGAGTGACTGAGTGGTCGGCGTGTCTCTGTTGTTTATAGTGAGATTATACCTTTAGGAAATGATCTTGTTAATGATGAGATTATATGTCAGAGAGTTTGTCTTTGTCTCGTTTTCGTCTCTTTGTGACTTGACATTGAAAACTTTTCCTCTCAAACACAAACAAACATCATCATCATCAGCGGCAGCAGGTTTTTCATCTTTTCAGCTGGTTACGTTTCAGTAATCTCACTCTGTAAAAACCTGTTTGTGCCGTGTCAGGATTTTGTGAATAAGCTCACATTTAAATAGAAACTGCATAATAATAATTATTATAATCCCGGGCAGGAGCTGCATTAATAACAGAAACTCGTCATGTGAAACCACATCCTTGCTTTTCGCCTTCGGCCTCTGATTAATTATACACACGTCTTCTATTAAAGGGCCGGTGTTCGCTGTTTCCCCGCAGAGCAGCGCCGTTCATTATAACAGCCATTAAGACCACTCTGTGTGTGTCTGTGTGTGTCTGTGTGTGTGTGTGTGTCACTGCTGAACAGAGGGAACGTCCTGCTGAGACACTCGTATAGATTTATAATTAACTGCACGCTTTTCTCTGCAACAGCTTCTTTTATCAAAACAATATAATCTCTTTTAATGAAATTATATTGTTAGAAAACTATCTCTCTTAATGAGATTATATTGTTAGAAAACTATCTCTTTTAATAAAATTATATTGTTAGAAAACTATCTCTCTTAATGAGATGATATTGTTAGAAAACTATCTCTTTTATAGGAGATTATATTGTTAGAAAACTATCTCTCTTAATGAGATTATATTATTAGAAAACTATCTCTCTTAATGAGATGATATTGTTAGAAAACTATCTCTTTTCATGAGATTATATTGTTAGAAAACTATCTCTTTTAATGAGATTATATTGTTAGAAAACTATCTCTTTTAATGAGATTATATTGTTAGAAAACTATCTCTTTTAATGAGATTATATTATTAGAAAACTATCTCTTTTAATGAGATTATATTGTTAGAAAACTATCTCTCTTAATGAGATTATATTGTTAGAAAACTATCTCTCTTAATGAGATTATATTGTTAGAAAACTATCTCTCTTAATGAGATGATATTGTTAGAAAACTATCTCTTTTAATGAGATTATATTGTTAGAAAACTATCTCTCTTAATGAGATTATATTGTTAGAAAACTATCTCTTTTAATGAGATTATATTGTTAGAAAACTGTCTCTCTTAATGAGATTATATTGTTAGAAAACTATCTCTCTTAATGAGATTATATTGTTAGAAAACTATCTCTCTTAATGAGATTATATTGTTAGAAAACTATCACTTTTAATGAGATTATATTGTTAGAAAACTATCACTTTTTACGATAAGGGATTTTTGGAGGACAAAGTGGGTTTTGTGTTTTTCCTCAGCACAGAGAACTAAACAAGCCTGCAGTGATTACAACAAAACATTTAATGACAACTCATCTCTAAAGTGGGCGGGTTAGGGAGAGATCTGCACTGAACGGAAACGCGTCTGTGGAGACACCACTGCACTCATCTCACTCCCTTTAATCTTTACTCTTACAAGCTCAATTAAAACATCACATGCACGCAGCGAGCGCTCACAGCTGGACACAGCAGCAGCGTCGCTGTTGCGTCGCTAAAACACTTTGTTTTAATGAGATTATATCTTTAGAACATTATCTCGTTTATAATAATGATATAATAATATTTTTTTTTAAATATCTTGTTTTAATGAAATTATGTCTTTAGAAAGCGTTCTCTTTTATAATGAGATTATAGATCATATCTGTAGAAAACTCTTGCTTTAATGAGATTGTCCTCAGACAACAATCTTGTTTTTAATTAGAATATATTTTTAGAAAACTATCTCTTTCATAATGAGATTATAGATGATCTCTTTTATAATGAGATTATAGATTATCTCTTTTATAATGATATTGGATTATCTCTTTTAAAATGAGATTATATAGAAAACTCTCTTGTGTGTAATAAAAAAACTCTTGAGAAAACTAGATTGGTACAAATGTTCACTTGGATTCGAGGATTAACTGATATGGTTTTGAAGGTCATAATCCCTGTGACGTCACAAAAACAGGTTCACCCGCTCACCTCTGTTGAAAAACTTGGATTTTTGCCGGTTCTTTTAATCTCAGATTAACTGCTGCACTCTCTTGTTTTCTGATGATTGATGAATGAGCGTTAAAAACCACAGTTGTGAGGCAGCATCGCTGTGTCCAGCTGTGAGCGCTCGCTGTGTGCATGTGATGTTTTAATTGAGCTTGTAAGAGTAAAGATTAAAGGGAGTGAGATGAGTGCAGTGGTGTCTCCACAGACACGTTTCCATTCAGTGCAGATCTCTCCCTAACCCACCCACTTTAGAGATGAGTTGTCATTAAATGTTTTGTTGTAATCACTGCAGGCTTGTTTTGTTCTCTGTGCTGAGGAAGAACACAAAACCCACTTTGTCCTCCAAAAATCCCTTATCGTAAAACAAAAGAGAGAAAGAAAAGAGTCTGCAGAGACTTTTCAAACAAGAAGAGCAGAAGACTGAGATCATATCTGAAATAAATCAAGGTGTAGGAGGAAATCTGAGGTGAGAAACTTTAATAAAATCATGTGAATAAAGGGACAGTTCAGGTTCAGACGGAAAAACAGAACAATTTTAAGAACAATGTTCACTTTTCCAACAGGAAACTGACGTTTGTAAACCACTCACTCTCCCACACCAAACCCCATAGAGAAAATTGGTGATTTTAGCTCACATGGACACAGGAGCTGCTGGTCTACTGCTGAGCAGGAACTCAAAGGCTGAATTCATTTGCTTGGTGTGGGAGAGTGAGTGGTTTACAAAAGTCCGTCTCACAGTGAGACAAAGACGTGAACGCGTTCTTAAAGATATCGTAGAACTTAAACTGAATTTTGTTGAGCAGCTGAGATCATTTTTTCTTGCGTCTCAGGCTGTTTCTAATGTTTCGTGTCACTTAAAAGTCTCTCTCCTCCCTCCCGGTGTGTCAGGTTCATTAAAACAAGCACACAGCAGGGTTGGTGGTGGTTCCTCTGCTCCACTGTGTTGATAAATGATGTATTTACTGTATGTTTCCTCACTGCTCCGTCTCATATGACCCAGGACGACCAGGTGAAGTGGCGTCTCCTCTTCCTCCTCCTCTCACATCTTCTTCTTCACGTTGTGTTTGGCTCAGTGCGGTGCATGATGGTGTCTCTCTGTGTCTCCTTCTCCTCTGGTGTGCTTTGCCGGGTTTCCTGCTCTTCCTCTGCTGCTGTGTAGAAACCGTAGAGCGTTTCACATCTTCAACTTTTCTGTCACAGTGTGATGTGGGTGTGGCCACAGACCATCAGGGACAAAAAGTCTCCTTTAGAGTTTGTTTTTTATATTTTAGATTCTACATATGAGTTATATGAGCTTAAAGGGATAGTATAGTGTATTTTTTTAAGCGTGGTTGTATGAGACACTGACATAAACAGAGGTTTTATACACATGATTGTTCTGTTAGCAAAAGGCTAACAAAAAGCTTATAAATATCCATGTCAGTTTAAGTCTACGACACCTGTTCGCGTCTTTATCTCACTGTGAGACAGACTTTTCCAACAGGAAACTGAAGTTTGTAAACCGTCTCACAGTGAGATAAAGATGTGAACGTGTTCTTTAAATGTCGTAGCTTTAAACTGAACAAAAAATAAATAAAAATGTTGCCAGTGTAACAGATTAAAAACAAAGAAGCACATGTTTGTTGCTATAATCCTGGCTGGTCGTGAGGTCTTTATGTAGATTTACATTTAAACATCAAAGTGCTGCACAAGTTAAAATATGTAAACACAGAAATAGAAAAATATCATTTGTCTAATAATAATAATAATAAACAAGTGAAAAATGAGATCATCTGGGATTAAAAGCCACCACCAGGAGTCGAGTAGTAACGACGAGTCAAATTACTGTATCGATATTTTTTTAATTCGATTTAGAACTTTGACTTCAGGAGTAACAGAATTATAAAAGACAAATCACTGACACACGAGAGATGAAAGAAGGTGAAGAATCATCGTGTTTTTTTTTGTCCCCGTGTCCTCGTCCTCGTCCTCCAGCACCTGAAGTCCGGTCCTCTGAAGGACCCGCTGCTGGACGACCACGGAGACTTCAGCAGGATCTGCGGGGCCATGAAGAAGATCGGACTGGACGACACCGAGAAGCTGGACCTGTTCAGGGTGGTGGCAGGAGTCCTGCACCTGGGAAACATCAACTTTGAGGAGGCGGGGAGCACCTCAGGTGATTATACACACGCACGCACACACACATACTCTTCCTCTCTCTGTTCCCCTCCTCCTCCTCTTCCTCCTCCTCGTCTTCCACTTTTTTCTTGTGAAATAGAAAAACCACAGACTCTCGACTCAAATCTTCTGAATTAGGACTTTTCTTCAAGTCAAATGTGTTAATTACAAAGTAGAAAGATAAAGAGGAGGAGGAGGCGCAGCAGGGAGCTTGTTAAGTGGACTGCTTCTCTCAGCAGGAGGTCGTCCTGCGGCGCGTGTTCAGTCAACAGCTCCACTCTCTCTTCACTCTCTCTCCAGGGAGGAGTTTTTAGGATTGAATCCAGATTCTGAAAAACATCCAAACACACGTGTGCAGGTCGAACCGAGTCCACGGCGACAAACGACGTCAAACTACGTCAAGCGACAACTGACGACAAGCGAAGACAACTGACGACAAGCGACGCCAAACGACGACAAACTACGTCAAGCGTCAACAACTGACAACAAGTGACGACAACTGACGACAAGCTACGCAAAATGACGACAAGCTACGCAAAATGACGACAAGCGACGCCAAACGACGCCAAACGACGACAAACTACGTCAAGCGTCAACAACTGACAACAAGTGACGACAACTGACGACAAGCTACGCAAAATGACGACAAGCTACGCAAAATGACGACAAGCGACGCCAAACGACGACAACTGACGACAACTGACGACAAGCGACGCCAAATGACGACAACTGACGCCAAACGACGACAACTGACGCCAAGCGACACCAAGCGACGACAACTGACGCCAAACAACGACAACTGACGCCAAACAACGACAAGCGACAACAACTGACAACAAGCGACACCAAGTGACGACAACTGACGACAAGCGACGCCAAGCGACACCAAGCGACGCCAAGCGACAACAACTGACGCCAAACGACGACAACTGACGACAAGCGACAACAACTGACAACAAGCGACACCAAGTGACGACAACTGACGACAAGCGACGCCAATTGACGACAAGCAACGACAAATGGCGCTCGGAGAAGTTTTACCGACCACACAGCGTCGAGAACGGCGACACGTGGCGGCGAATCAGACGCACACAGACAGTCAGGAGAAGCTGACGTTCATCTGACTGTTGTCCTTAAAACCACGTCCGTTCTGCTGAGTCATGACGTCTGGTGACCTTTACCAATGAGACGGCGTTGGAAACGCAGAAGCGTGGCGGCGAATCGGACGCGCAGAGACGCACAAGATGGATGGAAGTGTCTGGACTCTGAGGAATGATCTGGACTCTGAGGAATGATCTGGATTCTGAGGAATGATCTGAACTCTGAGGAATGAAGGAGAAGAAACTTTTCTCACAGATGTTGGTGAAGATTCCTCCAGTGTCGTCGTTTTTCTTCTGCTGAGTCACCGTGGGAACTTTTACCGTTTTTACCGTTTACCACTGTTCGCCGCAGACGACCTTTTGTAAAAAAACATCAATAACAATCAGTCAAAAGCTTCTTTATACAAAACTTTTCAAAGAAAACTAATGTCAGTCAGAGTGTTTCTCACACACACACACACATATATAAAGTAAAAAGAGTGTGACATTTAGATTTGATATGGATCAATAACACAACAACAAAGAAAGGTTGAGAGAATAAAAGATGTATAGCAGGGAAATTGTGTTAGTATCTCTTAATAAAAGATCAATAAATAAAAAAGATCAGAGGGAAACGGTAAGAAAATACAAATTATAAAACCATACAATTTTAAAACATTGTATGTAATAATCGGAATTGTCTGGAAAACTGTTCCAGTGACACTTTTCAAACCACTCACTCTCCCACACCAAAGCCCAGAGAGAAAATCAGTGTGTGACATCACACACACACACACACACACACACACACACACACACACACACACACACACAGGAGTTGTTGATCCACTGCTGCCTCCATCACAACGTTCAAATGTTTGATTTTGTCAATTCAGCATTTTAAATCCTGAATTTGGTTTTACTTTACTGTGACACAAAGTGACCACACGAGGCAGCAGTAGACCAGCAGCTCCTGTGTCCCCGCCAGCTAAAATCACTGATTTGTGGGAGAGTGAGTGGGTGTGACGGCAGTCGTGTTGACCTTTGCCCCCTTGTGCTGCTCTCACAGGTGGCTGTGCCATCAAGAACCAGTCGAGTAAAACCCTGGAGCACTGTGCCGAGCTGCTGGGCCTGGAGGAGGACGACCTGAGGGTTAGCCTCACCTCCAGGGTTATGCTCACAACAGCAGGGGGCGCCAAAGGAACAGTCATCAAGTAAGACACACACACACACACACACACACACACACACTTAAATACGTGCACAAACATCCACTGTGTCTTTGCTTTAGCTTCTGTCGTCTAAAGCCATTTAAAGACAAACTGAATAAAATGATCCACAGGTCAGTTTGTAAAGCACTCACTCTCCCACACCAAACCCCACAGAGAAAACCAGTGATCTTACACAGCAGAGACACAGGAGTTGTTGATCCTCTGCTGCCTCCATCACTAAGTTCAAAGATTTTAGTTTGTCATTTAAAATCCTTCATTAGATTTACCTCAGTGACACAAAGTGACCACACGAGGCAGCAGTAGACCAGCAGCTCCTGTGTCCCTATGAGCTAAAATCCCTGGTTTTCTCTATGGGCTTTGGTGTGGGAGAGTGAGTGGTTTACAAAGTGTGTCTGACAGTGAGATGAAGACGTGAACACGTTCTAAAATTAGTGCAAATCTGTTCCAAACACAGGCTTCGCACTGATGAATCTGGCGATTTCTTTCTGAATTGATCCATCAGTTGTTTGGTTCATAAAACATTAAAATGTCGACCAGAGTTTGGTGTAAACTTCGTCTGTGGACTGTTTTTTCTCCAGAGGAGATAAGTATCATGGACGTGACGCCTCATTTCCATCGTCTGCTGGTCTGTATGTAAATGTGTGCTCACGTCCTCGGTCTGTGGGAGACATATGCATTTAGCAGCTGTTTGTCTGAGAACAGCTGCCCGCCGCGGCTGCACACGGCGCCGTGAGGGCGGCGAGCGTGACCGGTAAATGTGTGGCTCTGACAGAAAATGAGGCGAGAAGATTCACAGAGAGGACGCGTCATTTTCTGTCGTCTCGTCTCCGCCAGAGACTCCGTTTACATTCCCACGTCGTCTCCATGTCCCCATTTCACACTGCGTTGTTATTTAAATATAGATTTTAGAGCAAAATAGGAGCACCAAGAGCCGGGGGGAGGATGTGGTAGAAAGCTGCATAGATTAAAGGGATAGTTCATGATATTTGAAGAAAAAGCTGATTCGATTCACTCGACGGTAGAGTCACCTCAAAAAATCTACGTCAGGTTAAGTCCACGATGTCTTAAGAACATGTTTCACGTCTTTATCTCACTGTCTGACTTTTCCAACAGGAAACAGAAGTTTGTAAACCACTCACTCTCCCACACCAAACCTCATAGAGAAAATCAGTGATTTTAGCTCACAGGGACACAGGAGCTGCTGGTCTACTGCTGCCTCGTGTGGTCACTTTGTGTCACTGAGGGAAGTCTGAGTGACAGATTTCAAAAGCCGAATTGACAAAATAAGACATTTGAATTTAGTGATGGAGGCAGCAGTGGATCAACAACTCGTGTGTGTGTGTGTGTGTGTGTGTGTGTGTGTGTGTGTGTGTGTGTGTGTGGGGTTTGGTGTGGGAGAGTGAGTGGTTTACAAACTTCAGTTTCCTGTTGGAAAAGTCTGTCTCACAGTGAGATAAAGACGTGAACATGTTCTGAAGACACTGTAGACGTCGTGTTATAGTGTCAAATCTTTTTTTAAATCACGTTTGACTCGTTGTCTTCACTCGTCCAGATAAATAAAACAAATCCATAACTCAGACTTATCACTTATATCCACTCTCCTCCACGTTACCTCGTGATTTTGGGAGAATTGTCATCAATTTTATTTTCCTCTCTGCCTCTAAAATCCTCTTGTTTACAGCCACTTTTAGCCAAAGTGACCTCGCTGCAACTTTTCCCTGTTAGCTTGGCGATGGATCACAGATTATGCTGGAACGCGTCCTCCTCTAATATTAAAGCTTCCTATTTAGAGAGGAAATGCAAATTCAACCTCAAATTTATTAAAGCGGCGCAAGGAGCTCGCATTGTTTTCACTTTCCTTCCCAGCGACGGCGTGTGAAGAGATTAATGTTTTGTTTTTTGATTCGACATTTATCTCCAGTGCTTTGATGTGGGGGGGGATTTGGACGCGCTCGTCTTTTCAAACCAAGGACAAAAACCTTGTGTTATCACAATCTCGTGTTCATACATCAACGTCACTGATGAACGCACTCCGTGCGCCTGCTTCAAATCCTCACACAAGCTTTTGAGTGACTGCGACTGTTTTACATTATACGATGTAAAATACGATATTCTAAGGATATAGAAGTCGCAATACGATATCACGATATTTAAGTCACGATATTATCACAATGTTTAAGTCACAATATTTAAGTCACAATATTTAAGTCACGATATTTAAGTCACGATATTTGAGTCACAATATTATCACAATGTGTAAGTCACCATATTTAAGTCACAATGTTTAAGTCACAATATTTGAGTCACAATATTATCACAATGTTTAAGTCACAATGTTTAAGTCACAATATTATCACAATGTTTAAGTCACGATGTTTAAGTCACAATATTATCACGATGTTTAAGTCACGATGTTTAAGTCACAATATTATCACGATGTTTAAGTCACGATGTTTATTTCACGATATTATCACGATATTAATGTCATGATACAATATTTAAGGCACACTACGACTCTCAGATATATAAGTCACGATATGATATTATCACGGTGATAAACTCTAGTACAGTATTTGAGAAATCATATTCACCAGCTGCAGTGAGTTAGCACTTGGCTCCATCTAGTGACTGAAACGTCAATGTTTTTTTGTTATGATAAAAAAAGAAAAGAAAAAGTAAAAAAACATTCAATGCCAAGAAATGTTAAAAATGTCGGATCGACGAGAGGACGTGATGACGCAGACGGGGACACAAAGACCCGTGTGTTTGCTAAATGAACCTTGAATGTTACAAACATTGATTTACTTCACCGCAGCAGAGCAGGAACGCGAGGTCACCTGCTGCCAAACGTCTCCGGTCACTGTCGCTGTCCCTGATTTACCCGCGAGAACGTCGCGTTCCTCTTTTTAAAACGCCTCATCTCAGATCGCGGAAGACACAGAAGAATAATTGCGGGCTTGAAAAAAACAGCAAACTTGAGACTAAATCAGACCAGCGGTGCACAGTCGATGTTCTAACGCTGCTGTGGATGCTCTCAGAGCTGAGGTCCTAATTAAGAGTCAGCACGCTGAGTCACTGCTGCTGCTGCTGCTGCTGTTGCTGCTGCTGCTGCTGTTGTCAGGAAACTGTGACGCTTTTCAGGCCGTTTTCTGCTGCAAACAAGTCAAAAGACACTTTACTCTTGTTAACAAGGCAGTTTATTCTCCTCTGTGAGACACACACACACACACACACACACACACACACACACACACACACTCACGTACTCAAGGCTGCATCATTGTTATTCATGCTCTCATTAAAGGCCCACGCGCTCGCATAGTCGGGTCACGGCTCGCTGAAAACCTTAATGACGACAAACTGTGAGTGGACGTTCCACTCGTCCTCGTGTCAATTAGAAACATGAGGTCTGAATTTTTCAGTTACGTTAAACCAGGATAAAACGCTGTTGTGACGCATAAAGGCCGAGTCATTGTTCCACTCCCTCAAAGTAGGAGTTGGTGACCTTTGACGTGTGTTACGACACACTCTGTGAAAACATGAGTAAAGATGGATTTTAACCACTTTACAAAAAGACTCAACTTGTAAAGTCTACGTTAGTTTAAGTCTATGATATCTTTAACAACGTGTTTCACGTCTTTATCTCACTGTGGGACAGGAAACTGAAGTTTGTAAACCACTCACTCTCCCACACCAAAGCCCATAGAGAAAACCAGTGATTTTAACATCACACACACAGGAGTTGTTGATCCACTGCTGCCTCCATCACTAAGTTCTAATGTCTTATTTTGCCAATTCGGCTTTTGAAAACCTTCAGTCAGATCAACCTCAGTGACACAAAGTGACCACACAAGGCAGCAGTAGACCAGCAGCTCCTGTGTCCCTGTGAGCTAAAATCTGATGTAAAACAGGGAGATCAAGTGTTCTATATGAAACACACCGACTCTGTTTGAGTCCATCATGCACTTCATAAATGCACAGCTGTGACTTTAAAGCGCGGTGCTCACACAACTACGTGACCATTTATAGAGTTTGACTGCAGTAACTCGGGTTTTATGTTCAACTAGAATTTCCTCAGATGTGAAATAATTTCAACGTAAAATGCAAGGAAAAAAATTTATTACTCTCTGATTCCCTGCTACTTATTACACCTCTGATAATGTAATGTGCTCAGCAGACCATAAAGTGACAGAACCTAAAATATGTCCAACACCAGCAGACTCTGCAACGCGGCGACGTCGTTTGGAGACGGAGTTTTTTGTGTGTTTTTTACTGTGTGAAAACTCTGCTCGGTGACCGACGACGACCGTGGACGAGCTGTAAATAAAGACGAGTCCTGTGAGTCACAATCAAGTCACACGTCGGTGGAAAAATCCAATTTAAGACCTGACTGAGACACACACACACACACACACACACAGAGAAGCACTCATGGGGAATACATATGAGGCTGTGTTTGTGTGCGATTAGTGTTGTGACATTTCGCTGCCCTGGCTTTTCGACCTGTGGGTTTTTAAACGAGAGGGCCCTCTTGCCGTGTTAAAGAGTCCCCGGCTTGTCATGAATTAATCATGGCAGGTGAGAGGAGCGAGGACAGAGGTGAAGGTGACGAGCTGCGGGACTGACGACGGCTGATTCTGTTCCGCTGCTGCGTCGAGTCTCTTTCACTTCTGTTCTGTGTGTTTGTTTTTGGACCTGGAGGAAACGTCGCCACTCAGTCGGACAAATGCTGAGGTTCATGTCTGTATCTCACTGTGAGGCAGACTTTACCAACAGCAAACTGAAGTCGTAAAAACATCGTAGTAATGTGTCAAAAATGACGTTAAAACATCGTAGTAATGTGTCAAGAATTTCGTAAAAACGTTGCAGTAATGTGTCAAAAATGACATAAAAACATAGTAATGTGTCAAAAATGTCGTAAAAACATCGTAGTAATGTGTCAAGAATTTCGTGAAAATGTCGCAGTAATATGTCAAAAATGACGTAAAAACATAGTAATGTGTCAAAAATGTCGTAAAAACATCGTAGTAATGTGTCAAAAATGACGTAAAAACATTGAAGTAATGTGTCAAAAATGATGTAATAACATCGTAGTAATGTGTCAAAAATGACGTAAAAACATTGAAGTAATGTGTCAAAAATGGGGTCATGTTCACGTTTTTATCTCACAGACTTTTCCATCTTAAAACTTAAGTTTATAAACCACTCACTCTCCCACACCAAAGTCCAAAGAGTAAATCAGTAATTTTAGCTCACAGCTGCTGGTCTACTGCTGCCTCGTGTGGTCACTTTGTGTCACTGAGATCAATCTGAACAAAGGATTTTTAAAGCCGAACTGTAAAAATCAGACATTTGAACTTAGTGATGGAGGCAGCAGTGGATCAACAACTCCTGTGAGCCGTGATGTTAAAAATCACTGATTTTCTCTATGGGGGTGGCGTGGACTTGACACTGCGAGTAACGTTAAGCAAAGAGAGAGCAAAAGATCCCGAGGACAATCACATGCACAATGTGGACAATATTCGTCTTCAACTCGGTCAGCACATTGGGGCCTTGAATTTGAGGGAACTGGTCCTGGAAAGTCCTTGCTTTCCCTGCCTGACTACGACCTCGGGCTCCTGTAGTTAAGATAAGATAAAGGGATAATAAAAGCTGAGTGAGTCTTCTCTACGGCGAGTTAAACGTGTTTGTTTGGGGACCTTGAGTCTTCCACAAGGTTGTTGTTGTCGTTGTTGCTCCATCGACGCCTGAATAAAAATGTAAATCACGTGTAAATAAATGTGTTTATAAACATGGAAGACACACTGAGCTGTGATGGAAACGCACACAAACTGCAGAGTGAACAGGAAATTACAGACATACCTGCAGGGATCAGGCGTCGCTCTTACCCATGATGCCGAGTGTGTGCCTGTGTGTGTGTGTGTGTGTGCGCGTGTGTGCTGTGGAGATAATTTGTCGCTGGGGTGAGGGAGGGGTGAGGAGAATGTGGGAGTTGTTGTTGAGAGCGTGGCTCATCATACTCACTTATTGTCCTGCGTGTCCTTCACTCTGCTGCTGCTGCTGCTGCTTCTGTCTCACAGGAGTCAAATCCTCGTGTGACGTCTGAGCACAAACTCACTTATTAATGCAGCGCACACACACACGTTCTTGTACAGCGTCCTTAGTGAGGACACAGGTCACAGATATGATGCATTTCCTGTCCCCGACCTCTCACACCGACCTTAACCATGAACGGCTGACCTTCATCTTTAACCTAAACCTCGTTCTAAGACCTTAACGTTGATATTAATCTTAACTTAAACCCAGTTTTGACACTACAACTGAAGTCTTAACCCTCCGAAAGCCCTTAAAAGCTACAAGAACCAGACAAAATGTCTTCACTTCCTGTGGTTTTAACCTTTACCATGATAACTAAAGGCCTAATCCTTTAACTTGAACCCACTTCTTACCTTTGCTTGACCTTGCCCTTCACTTAAACCCAGATCAAACACTTAAACCATGTCTTAACGTCCAGCAGTGGCGATTTTGGTCTGGAAATTCTGGTGGGGCCATGCAGGAAAATCTTGTAATGCAATCCAGAAATAGCACATATTACTCTTATACACTCACAACAAAAACACAGTAGCAAGTGAGAGAGGGGACCACTGCACATTTGACACAAAATTGCAGCTGAATAATGACATCACACAAACAATGCCAATCTGATGATCTGATGATTATCATATCAATAACACCACCAAATGGCAGAGTTCAAAATCTCACAATATCAAATACTCAAGATCAAAACAACAACGGGACAACAATAACAACAATGCACCACTCACGGCATGAACGCGAACACCCCATACACAAAGCCACCACACACACATACACACACACGTATCGCCAGTTACATGTTACAGAAATTCCACTATAATTAAAACAATTGGTAAACTACATTATCAATTACAAGTTAGAATAAAAATAAATGAGACTGACCGCTCACTTCTTGAAGAGGAATGACGCTCTGCGGTCCTTCATGTGCACAAACCAGTGCCGCCCTTGCTTCAAATCAACCAATGAGAAGCGGTCCCTGAACTTCAGGCCCCCACTGCTGAAACTGAAGCGTGTGCTGTACACGCGCATGTGCTGTACACGCGCATGTGCACGAGCAGCAGTTCAGCAATACACAACACTGCAGGTGCTGGGAGGATATCTCGGCCGGGCCCCACCGACCGGAAACAGAGGACGCGCAGCATCCGGCACAACCGACTATTCACAAACAACTACACCATGTGTCTACAGAGGAAATTGCGTTTATCAAATGAAAACTACAGACATTTCATTGGGGACAACGTTGAATTTATTATTAACTTGTGCTCCACGACATTTTTGACACAGGAAAACATAAAAGCTTGGGTGGGACCGGTGCGGCCCTGAATGTAAAGACCCCGGGGACGTCCAGAAAGCCCCTTAAAGTTGTGAGGACCAGACAAAATGTCCTCACTTTCACAAAATGAGAAGTACATGGGGTTATTTTGGTCCCCATGAGGGGGACACTAGGTGGTTATTGGTGTTAAGTCATTTTAATATGATTTATTGTCTTTGAACCGTTATAATTGTTGGTTTGTTTGTTTGTTTGTTTTCAGAGTGCCGCTCAAAGTGGAGCAGGCTAACAATGCTCGTGATGCTCTGGCCAAGGCCGTCTACAGTCGACTGTTTGACCACGTTGTGACCAGAGTTAACCAGTGTTTCCCCTTTGACTCGTCCAGCAACTTCATCGGAGTCCTGGACATCGCGGGGTTCGGTCAGTGTCAAAAAAACAAAACTTTATTTCGTGTCAGCAATCGACAACTGAAGCCGAGTAAAATAATTCATGTGTTATTAACAAGCTAAAAACATTGTAGTAATGTGTGAAAACATCATAGTAAGGCGTTAAAAATGTGGTAAAAACATTATAGTAATGTGGTAAAAACATCGTAGTAATGTGTCAAAAATGATGTTAAAACATCGTAGTAATGTGTCAAAAATGACGTAAAAACATCGTAGTAATGTGTCAAAAATGTCGTAAAAACATCGTAGTAATGTGTCAAAAATGTCGTAAAAACACCGTAGTAATGTGTCAAAAATGTCGTAAAAACACCATAGTGATGTCAAAAATGACGTAAAAACATCGTAGTAATGTGTCAAAAATGTCATCAAAACACCGTAGTAATGTGTCAAAAATGACGTAAAAACATCGTAGTAATGTGTCAAAAATGTCATCAAAACACCGTAGTAATGTGTCAAAAATGGCGTAAAAAATTTGTAGTAATGTGTCAAAAATGTCGTAAAAACATTGTAGTAATGTGTCAAAAATGTCGTCAAAACACTGTAGTAATGTGTCAAAAATGTCGTCAAAACACCGTAGTAATGTGTCAAAAATGACGTAAAAAATATTGTAGTATAATAAGAAGTATAGTTTTCAGGACGTTTAGATGATTTGTACGGAAGCCCAGAGAGGACACTTTATCTCTTTTATCCCCAATATCTTGTAATAGTTAAAAAATCAATTATTATTTAGATTATATTATGAAAGACAATAAATGTCTAAAAGACAAATTATGTCTAAAAACAACAGGTTTTAAAATCATTTTTATCCTAAAAAAAAACTGGACTTTTCTCTCCATGTTTACTGATTTTTTTTCTTTTCTTTTATAAAGAAAGAAAGAAACACAGTGTTTCCAGTTGTTTTGATGTTTCTGACGTCTGTGGAGAAGAAAGGCAGCAGAGGAAGTTTGTGTGGATGATGATGATGATGATGATGACAGCTGTGAGATCTTCACACAAACAAACAAACCACGTCTGACAAGTGTTGCCTCTGCGTTTGTGTGTGTGTGCGTGTGCGTGCGTGTGCGAGCGAGCGAGGCTGCAGCACTGCGTGACTTTCACCCTGAAACACTGTGACGCTGCTGCTGCTGCTGCTGCTGCTGCTGCTGCTGCTGCTTCTCCTCCTTCACCCACTGCTGCTCAGCCTCCTCTCTTCTCGTTCTCTTTTTTTATTGCAGAGTACTTTGAACACAACAGCTTCGAGCAGTTCTGCATCAACTACTGCAACGAGAAACTGCAGCAGTTCTTTAACGAGAGGATCCTGAAAGAGGTGAGGGAGGGAGGGAGGGAGAGATTCAGTGCATACACAAACAGCAGGAAATGGAAGTAAACATCTTGAGGCCTCTCACAACTTTGATTTCTTCTTTGATAAAAGGTTGTGTTTTTGTTCATTTATTTGGTTTTATCTGTGAGTTTGCATCAATTTATAAAAGACAGTTTAAGTCTACAATCACATCTTTATCTCAGACTAAACCACTCACTCTCCCACACCAAACCCCATAGAGAAAATCAGTGATTTTAGCTTGCGGGGAAACAGGAGCTGCTGGTCTACTGCTGCCTCCTGTGGTCACTTTGTGTCACTGAAGTTAATCCAAATGCAGGATTTAAAATGCTGAATTGACAAAATGAGACATTTGCTAAAATCACTGATTTTCTCTATGGGGTTTGGTGTGGGAGAGTGAGTGGTTTACAAACTTCAGTTTCCTGTTGGAAAAGTCTGTCTCACAGTGAGATAAAGACGTGAACATGTTGTGTGTGTGTGTGTGTGTGTGTGTGTGTGTGTGTGTGTTTCTATAAATCGAGGTCATCTTGGTTTTTTTGGATTCAATTCTCAATTTCCAGGCGTCTTGAAAACCCAAACAACCATTAGCAGCAGCACGAAAACAGACACTGCTGCTGCTGCTGCTGCTGCTGCTGCTGCTGTTGTTGTGTTAGTGTGTGTGTGTGTGTGTGTGTGTGTGTCTAGACGACATTTCTATTTTGGAAAATAATGACTCTGGAAATAAAAGTGTGTCTCATGATAAACGACTCCTCAGAAAACACTGGCCTCCATTAGTGTGTGTGTGTGTGTGTGTGTGTGTGTTTAATCAGCCGAGACCATATGACGATCATCATAGTCCTGGATCAATAACATCAGTCACAAAGTTCAGTCACTGACTGTGACCTTTAACCTTTAACCTCCTTCAAACTCCTCATCCTCACACTGCAAATGTGTTAGAAACACTGAAGTCGTGACCTTTAGCTGCTCATTCTGTGTGTGAGTTTGTGTGTGAGTTCGTTAGCCTGTGTGTGTGTTTGTTAGCGTGTGTGTGTGTTTGTTAGCGTGTGTGTGTGTTTGTTAGCGTGTGTGTGTGTTTGTTAGCGTGTGTGTGTGTTTGTTAGCCTGTGTGTGTGTTTGTTAGCGTGTGTGTGTGTTTGTTAGCGTGTGTGTGTGTTCGTTAGCCTGTGTGTGTGTTTGTTAGCGTGTGTGTGTGTTTGTTAGCCTGTGTGTGTGTTTGTTAGCGTGTGTGTGTGTTTGTTAGCGTGTGTTTTTGTGTGTGTGTGTGTGTGTTTGTTAGCGTGTGTGTGTGTGTGTGTGTGTGTGTGTTTGTTAGCGTCTGTGTGTGTGTGTGTTTGTTAGCGTGGTGTAAGTGGCCTCCCACAGCGGCCTCATTATCCGTTCCCGCGCTCGCCGACATTAACGTGACGGATCGTCATGATCAACGTCTTGTTTGCGTTCCAGGAACAAGAGCTGTACCAGAGGGAGGGGCTCGGAGTCAACGAGGTTCACTACGTGGATAATCAGGACTGCATAGGTACGCACGCACACACACACACTCACAGTGGGTTCTCATGCTGAGGCTCCTTCACGCTGTGACGTGATTGTTCATTCACAGACGCAGCTGCTCGTCTTCAGGACTCATGAATATTTATCTCTGTAGACTCAGTAAGACTCAGCCCTGGGACTTTTTAGCTTTGAGAACGTTTAGGTCTCGATTGTGGACTTGTGGATCTTCACCTGGGACTTTTGGATTTAGACCTCTGATGTGTAGGTCTGAGGAGGTCTTGACCTGAGACTTAAAGACCTTGGACTTTTGGGTCTTGAACTTGAAACATTTGGACTTTGACCTTGGATAGTTATAGATCTTTGATGTGGACTTGTAGGTCTTGACCTGAGACTTGTAGGTCTTGGTCTTGACCTGAGACTTGTAGGTCTTGGTCTTGACCTGAGACTTGTAGGTCTTCACTGAGGAGTTTGGACTTTTTAACTTCTCTGTTTCCATTAAACTTTCATTTAGACTTTAATGGTCCACGTCACCTCTGCTGGAATGAATCGCGGCCTCAGGCAAACTTCAGCGGCTTCATTACCGGCAGCGCTGACGAGGCGTTCACGCGTCTTCTTCTCGCCTTCTCTCACTCTCGCTCTCCCTCCTTCACGCAGACCTGGTGGAGGCCAAGCTGGTCGGCATCCTGGACATCCTGGACGAAGAGAACCGACTCCCTCAGCCCAGCGACCAGCACTTCACCGACACCGTTCACAACAAACACAAGAACCACTTCAGACTGACGGTAAATCCACCACTTGCGTAGCGTTCTTTAAGTGACACACGGGAGAGACACGCGGTGACGTCTTCAGGCGACAGCTGAGGCTGACGGACGTGTCACTGTAAATGTTTCCTCAGGTTCCCAGGAAGTCAAAGCTGGCCGTCCACAGGAACGTGAGGGACGACGAAGGTTTCATCGTCAGACACTTTGCAGGAGCGGTGTGCTACGAGACGGTGCGTTCACTGACCGCTTTAACACTTAACACCTGAGAAAATGCCCCGTCAGTTCAGTGCTTTTAGAATAACTGTCAGTATCTGGCACTTACTTACAATTTACTGCATGTTAAAATATTGTAATTTTAACAAGTTTTATTTAGAAAAAAAAGGAAATACAGCAGATTTTTTGTGTTAAATTTGACATTTGAACAATATGTCAGATTTTACACATTTAAAAACATATACATTAAGGAAAAACATTGACGTTAAGGGAAAAACATGGACATTAAGGAAAAACATGGACATTAGGGAAAAACATTGACGTTAAGTGAAAGTGTGGACGTTAAGGTAGTTATTTATAATATACTGCATGTTAAAATAGTGAAGAAACAAGTTAATTCATTTCTTTGTTAAATTAGAAATATGAGTGACTGAGTCTTTGTCTCAAGAACAGGACAAATAAATAGAAACTAAGACGCTGATTCTCCGGCTTCCTGCGACAGCACTAGTGAAATTACCGTAATAACCATAATAACCACACGTTGACTGTTTCCCTTCTGTCCTCTGCTTTTAGATGAAACTGTGTTTGTTTTTGCAGACAAAGTTCGTGGAGAAGAACAACGACGCGCTGCACCTGTCCCTGCAGACGCTGGTCAGCGAGTCCAAAGACCGCTTCGTACGCGAACTCTTTGAGAACTCCAACAACAGCAAAGACGTCAAACAGAAGGCGGGAAAGCTCAGCTTCATCAGCGTCGGCAACAAGTTCAAGGTAAAACCAAAGGATGACCTTAACTAAGGGTCTTTGACTAAGTGACTAAGTCACTTTCAGACCAGCATGAAAACAAACATATATGTTTGTGTGTGTGTGTATATACATACATATATATGTGTATATGTATATATATATATATATATATATATACATATACATATACAGAGAGAGAGAGAGAGAGAGGCAAATGAAAGTGCAGAGGTCAGCACTGATTAGATCACAGCTGTAAAACAAAGAGCTTTTCTAACGACAACACTCAGCAGCAGCTCAGTGATATTGATGATATTGATGGTTGTGTTTTTGTGTTTCCTGTGTTTCTCTGAGTTGTTTGACTTCTCACAGTCGCATTTGTTGAAAACAACAACTGCAGAAAAGAAACGCGGCTTATAAAGGAAACACAGAGAAATGTTGTTTTGTCTCGGTCCTCTCGTGTCTGATGTCACAGAGACGTTTCTCTTCTTTATCGCCTGCAGACTCAGCTGAATATTCTCCTGGAGAAGCTGCGCAGCACGGTGAGTGTCTGCCTGTCTGCCTGTCTGCCTGTCTGCCTGTCTGCCTGTCTGTCTGTCTGCCTGTCTGTCTGTGCTGGAGGCGTCACAGCTGCAGTGGAGCTCCTGTGATTGAGCTCTTTATTTGTCACCAGAGACAAACGCCCACCACAGGCAGGAGATCATCATCACGTCCTGTTCACAAAGTGCTGCATGTCATGAATTTCAATCTCCAGCTCATTTCTGTCTCTGTGGACGTGTTCAGACCCACAACTGTTAAAGGGATAGTTTAAGGGTTTTTTGGAAGCGTGGTTGTGTGAGGTTACTGACGTGAGCTGAGCTGTGCGAGAACCCTGCTCTGCACGAACCTCTTTGTCTCACTGTGAGACAGACTTTTGTAAACCACTCACTCTCTCACACCAAAGTCCACAGAGGAAATCAGTGATGTTTTTTCTCGCGGGGACACAGGAGCTGCTGGTCCTCTGCTGCCTCGTGTGGTCACTTTTGGCGTATTTCCACCGGCTCTACTCGCCTCACCTCGGCACAACATGATTAGGTTGCATCTCCACTACAAAAAAGTACCTACTTAACGTGGGCGGAGTCATCACTGCACGGCTGAGTGAAACTGCGGTGACTTTGTGTTGTACGCGACACACACACACACACACACACACACACACACAAGTGACTAGTGACTACACCAGACTTCTGTAGTTGTTGGAGATTAACCCACATTTTTACGATTATTAAGTAGTTTTAACTTATCTACAATTCGGCACTGTTGGGCTTGATTTCTGTCCACACGTCTCCGGAGTACAGCCTCCTACTCCACAAACGGCAGCGGTCTGTGATGCCGCTCACGATCGCCGGCGCTGTTCCTAAATACAGCACTCCACTTTAAAGGACTCCTGTTAAATATAGAGGTTTCCCTGGTAGTTGTTGGAGATTAACAAACATTTTTAGGATCGTTAAGTAGTACCTACTTAGCACGCTTGGAACCTCACTGGAGCATGTACTAAAAATAGTACCTGGTACCAGGTACTATGCTAGTGGAAACGCTACTTAAACCGTGGCGGGGCGAGGCGAGCCGGTGGAAATGCGCCATTTGTTTCACTGCGGTCAACCTGAACACAGGATTTCAAACACAGAACACATTTGAACTGAGTGATGGAGGCAGCAGTGGATCAAGACCTCCTGCATTAAGTGTAAAACATGTTAGTTAAGGGAAAAACATGGATGTTAAGGAAAAACATTGGCGTTAAGCGAAAAGCGTGGACGCTAAGGGAAAACATTAGCGTTAAGGGAAAAGTGTGGATGTTAAGGAAAAACATTGAAGTTAAGGAAAAAACTTGAAAACATTGATGTTGGGGGGAGGGCACTAAAGGTAAAATACATTCGTTAAGGGAAAAACATGGATGTTGAGGGAAAAGCATGATGTTAAGAAAAAAAAAAGCCAGAGAAACAAAGTGTGAGCAGCTTTATATTCACATATATCTGCTTTATCTAAATCTACATGTTTTAGATAAAAGTTATGTCATGTGTCTCCATGTCTTCATGTCTCTGCTACATGTGTCCTCCAGGGCTCCAGTTTCATCCGCTGCATTAAACCAAACCTGAAGATGGTGAGCCACCAGTTTGAAGGAGCTCAGATTCTGTCTCAACTGCAGTGCTCGGGTCAGTATCCTCAGTACCTTCAGTACCTTGAGTAACTTCAGTAACTTCAGTACCATGAGTAACTTCCGTAACTTCGGTAACTTCGGTACCTTCAGTCCCTTCGCTGCAGCTGTCTCAGCTGGACGCTTTCAGTCGTTCACGCTCTGTGAAAACGTTCAGCTGAGTTACAGATAATCACTATCTGCTGCACGACGTGCACACAACAGAACTGAACTAGAGATAAAAAGCAGGATTCATGGGTTGGCATTTAAAGAAAAACCTCAGTGTGTGACACCGTACTGAACCTTGATATTCACTCACACTCTGCACTCGCATCATTTTACTCTTTTTACAGCTCAGAGCTCTGAAACTGCACTGTTCATTTATGGCATTTTCTGATTCCACCACACAGTTCAAGCACGACGCAACACGGCCTTCCTGCTCTGACCAGGTTAAAGCGAGCTGAGCCAATGCTAACGTGACTGAAGGGTCATGAGCGAGACGTCTGACACAAGAATCAAAGCCAACAATGTCCAACTGTAGATCAGTTAAAAAGACTTAAAAATACTACTTATAATTCTAAATTCTACTTCTCGTTCCAAAATGTACTTATAATTCCAAAATGTACTTAAAGTTCTAAAAAAATACTTATAGTTCCAAAAAATTACTTATAATTCCAAAAATTATAAGTAGAATTTTAAGTCTTTTTAACTTTGATCTACAGTTGGACATTGTTGGACACAGTTTGATTGTTTGATTGTTTGTCGGACGTCGCGCTCATGACTCTTCAGTGATGTCACAAGTTAGCATCGGTCACGTGTTAGCATCGGTCACGTTTTAGCATCAGTCACGAGTTAGCATCAATTACGTGTTAGCATCGGTCACGTGCTAGCATCGGTCACGAGTTAGCATCAATTACGTGTTAGCATCGGTCACGAGTTAGCATCAATTACGTGTTAGCATCGGTCACGTGTTAGCATCGGTCAAGAGTTAGCATCGGCTCAGCTCGTTCTTAAGAGCAGGATCTAAAGAAACACCAGGTTCTCTCACTGATGGAAAAGAAAAGAAACAGTAGAGCTAGAACTGCTCATGTCAAGGCGTCATAAATGTGACTAATGTTAACCCGTTAACTTAAACTAAGCTTCATGAATATATCAATATTTAATGAAGTCTATTATTTTCCCTTAAATTGTCATGAAAAACCGTCTCTTCTTTACTTTTCGATGTTAGATTTAATGACGTGTGTGTGTGTGGGAGAGAAAAGACAAAGCAAACCTTTGCTCTCTTTATTTCCTCTCACTCACAGATTTATGCTGCGATCTCTGTGACTTTGACCTTAATGTCTTTGTTGTGTTCTGCAGAACAATAGAAGTGATCCGCTCCGTCTGTGGCTCTACAGGAGCAGAGATTTAATATCCTTAGAGATTCTGATTTTTGCCTTCTCTTCCTCACAAACCCCAGCGATGCCCCGCTCTGATACCTGCTCCTTTATCACTTTTATTGGACTGGGAATCCAAACGCTTTTGGAGCAGGCGGCAGCGGCGGGGACACAGGGACACAGGGACACGGGGGACAGCAAGCATCCACACAGTGTTGCCGGGTCCAAAAACAGAATGATCATCAACCAAACAGAACTTTTCCATTAGGTTATTTTCCTCTCCTGAAAACAAGATGTAGATTTATTCTGTGAAGTTTGTTGTTTTCAGCAGAAAGTAAAACACTGACTTATATGCCAATATAGTCTTATATAATATATATATATATAATTATATAACGTCTACACAAGAGTACGAGTTTAAGGTAATCTGGAAAAGTCAGGTCTCGTATGATCTCTGTGTCCACATGAAAGCAGAGAGAATTCAAATCTGTCCTCGAGGGAAAAAAACTCCAAAAGTCACAGTTGTTTTCATGAATACAATGAAAGAAAAAGAAGAAATAAAAGACAGACAGACAGACGGACAGGACTGAAGACTCAGGACACACACACAGGACTGAAGACTCAGGACACACACACAGGACTGAAGACTCAGGACACACACAGGACTGAAGACTCAGGACACACACACAGACAGACAGACAGACAGGACTGAAGACTCAGGACACACACACAGACAGACAGGACTGAAGACTCAGCACACACAGGCAGACAGGACTGAAGACTCAGGACACACACACAGACAGACAGGACTGAAGACTCAGCACACACAGGCAGACAGGACTGAAGACTCAGGACACACAGACAGACAGGACTGAAGACTCAGGACACACACACAGGACTGAAGACTCAGGACACACACACAGGCAGACAGGACTGAAGACTCAGGACACACACACAGGCAGACAGGACTGAAGACTCAGCACACACAGACAGACAGGACTGAAGACTCAGGACAGACAGACAGACAGACAGACAGGACTGAAGACTCAGGACACACAGACAGACAGGACTGAAGACTCAGCACACACAGGCAGACAGGACTGAAGACTCAGGACACACAGGCAGACAGGACTGAAGACTCAGGACACACAGACAGACAGGACTGAAGACTCAGGACAGACAGACAGACAGACAGGACTGAAGACTCAGGACACACAGACAGACAGGACTGAAGACTCAGGACAGACAGACAGACAGGACTGAAGACTCAGGACAGACAGACAGGACTGAAGACTCAGGACACACAGACAGACAGGACTGAAGACTCAGGACAGACAGACAGACAGACAGACAGGACTGAAGACTCAGGACACACAGACAGGCCTGAAGTCTGACTCGAGTCAAGAGTAATCGGACCATGAATCACCAGGTACGTTAGTCTGACTAAGACTAGCTGGATTATAGTCGGACTAAAGAAAACTGAATAATTGTCTTAGTCTTTGATTAAAATCTGATTTTTACATGAATGTAAATAAACTGAGCGTCAGCGACGTTAGCGAAGCAGGACTTCACACTGGGGGCGTGGTCAAATCCTCGACTCCGCCTCCACAACCGTGACATACATATATATACATGTATATAAGCAGTACATGCCGTTCCGTCGTCTCAAACACAGGTCTTTGTGTTTGTCAGAGTTTGATGTTGTTTCATGCTGTCAAAGCTGAATGTGTGTAATGTTGTGTAGCAGCGTGACAACACCTGACGGGGGAAAAAGGTCCTTGAGTTGTGAAGCGACTTAATGACAGTAAACGCTGCTGTGAGGATTTTTTTGCTCTGAAAACCAATTAGCAGCATCTGTCCGCTGTGTGAGTGCTCGGGAAATTAGCTCTTTGATTTGAGTTTTCAAAGCTAATTGCGCAGATTAACGATGTCTCCGAGAGGCCAAATCATCAGTGTTCACAGCGTGTGTGTGTGCGTGTGTGTGTGATTAATTCATCGTGTCGACTCTGTAAAACCATGACAACACAAAGTCGCTGACAAACGGGGACAAAGGTCACAAAGTTGAACCATGAAGTCCAGAAGGTTGACAGATTGTGTTGATTAGCATGCAGCCGCACGTCCCTCGGCTTTTCAAGTCTTTTTTATTGGCCGTGATTGAATTATTTCAAAGTTAAAGTCCTGTCTGTAAAAGTCACCTGTGGTACGGCAGCGTCATGATTATTACAGGACCTGCTCACTCGGGCTGGAACGATGTGATCCTACCAATGTGTGGGAACCCTGGACACTAATATAGCTGATCCCTAAAAAGGTTTTAAAGAAAAGTTTTAAAGATACTGAACCAATTGTTGACATTTGACATGTATGAAGAAGCACGATGTCTTTCTGTCCGTCTCTAACTGACACCCCCCCTCCCCCCCGTGTCTGCAGGAATGGTGTCAGTGCTGGACTTGATGCAGGGCGGTTTCCCGTCCAGAGCTCCCTTCCACGAACTCTACAACATGTACCAGAAGTACATGCCTCCCAAACTCACTCGCCTCGACCCACGGCTCTTCTGCAAGGTCAGTCACTTCTCCGCCTCCAAACATCTTAACCCCAAAATCCACAAACTTTCAAACTATCAAACATCCAAACCTCCATACATCCAAACCTCCAAACATCCAAACATCCAAACATCCAAACCTCCATACATCCAAACCTCCAAACATCCAAACCTCCATACATCCAAACCTCCAAACATCCAAACATCCAAACCTCCATACATCCAAACCTCCATACATCCAAACCTCCAAACATCCAAACATCCAAACATCCAAACCTCCAAACCTCCAAACATCCAAACCTCCAAACATCCAAACCTTCAAAACTCACAGCATTTTCAAAGCGTCTTCTTCTTCTTCTTCTTCTTCTTCTTCTTCTTCTTCTTCTTCTTCTTCTTCTTCTTCTTCTTCTTCTTCACCACATTTATCACTGTTCTTCGTGTATGTGTTGCAGGCTTTATTCAAAGCTCTGGGACTGAACGAGCACGACTACAAGTTCGGGCTGACCAGAGTGTTTTTCCGGCCCGGGAAGGTGAGACCCTGCTAACCCTGCTAACCCTGCTAACCTTGCTAATGCACACTTAGTTATTGTTCTCCTGCAGAAAGAGAGGATAAAGGGCATTAGTCATTTTGGCTGCTCAGGTGAGATGAGGTTTGTTTTTTTAAACGAGCAAACACAAACAGATGGTGCTTTTACTTCCTCACCACATGAATAATTCATCTTATCGTTATAAACTCCTGGTTTCCAGGGTGGAAAAGAGAAAGTCAGACGAAAATCTGCAGGATTAATAAAACACTTATAGAAACTATAGAAACAGAAGTGGTCCCAGCTCGCCTTGCCTCGACTACAAATAATAGCTACTCAACGTGGGCGGAGTCATCACTGCACAGCTGCATGAAACTGCTGTGACTTTGTTTTACACACGACACACAAACAAGCAGTTGTTTTCAGTGGAACTCAATCATTGCAACTTTAAGTAGTTTTTGTTAATTTAGGTAGATGTTTGGGATATACGTCATACGTAGTATCGCCTCTGCTCGCTTGGAACCTCCCTAGAACAGACACTGAGAAAAGTACCACGTATGATCGCTCGTCGGTGGAAACGCGGCAAGATAAACCCGGGTTGTGTCGGCGCTGAAGCTCACAAATCTTTGTCTGCCAGAAGTTAAACTGATAATAATGAGAAAGAGGAAAGTGAAGAAGTAAATTGCATCATTAATAAAACAGCAGCAGCAGCAGCTTTAGACTCTGCAGGTCTGACAGTCAGAGGTTTTCTGAGGACATCACAACACCTGGACACGCGCTCCAGCTCCAGCTCCAGCTCCAGATCCAGCTCCAGTCGTGATCCTGCCGTCATAAAAGATGCATGAATGAAGAGGCTGCGGTGAAAATCTGCACCTTTATCCTCCCGACTCATGATTCAGTCAAATGTATTATCGATGTTCTTGCCAAAAAAAAAAAAAATGCAGCAGTGAGCAAGCGGCTGTGGGGATTTTCAAAATAAGAACGTCGGGTCAGTTGAAAGTTACATTTAAACATCGTCAGATTACATAATCTCATTCTGGACCAGAAACTTTGATTTATGAAGCGTGACGACTGAGGACAGCTTCAGGGATTTTAAATTGAAAAAAGAAATAATAATAAAAATGTTATATTACGATCTTTTATAAAATGAAGTGAGGACATTTTCAAAAACGTTATAACATTAAAGGACCAGAACGAGTGGTGACATATTGGATCCGTGTTACATCTGCAGGAAAGTGTGCTTTAATCTGATTTAATCCACAAATAACAAACCTTTTAAAGCAAATGTGTTCACACTTTTCATTATTGCTGCATCACAGATTCAAAATAAAACACAGGCCTGACCGCGTCTGTGTCTGTGTGTCGGTCCAGTTTGCAGAGTTTGATCAGATCATGAAGTCGGACCCGGATCATCTGGCCGAGCTGGTGAAGAAAGTCAACACGTGGTTGATCCACAGTCGCTGGAAGAAGGTGCAGTGGTGCGCGCTGTCCGTCATCAAACGTGAGTGTCCTGGAAAATGTCTTTTCATCGCGTCATTCATTGTTAACTCTCGTGAACTGAAGTTGCAGGAAATGTGAAAAAGGGAGGATTTAAATGTTGTGTGGTCGTATGAGGTCAGTGTCTTATTCACAGCTGCACTCGCCAAGAACTCAGCTGTGACAACATGGCTGCCAGTAAATATGTTTTAGCCTCTGAACAATATAATAATACAATCAGTGTAAGTCTACGATATCTTAACAACATGATTCACGTCTTTATCGCAGTGTTAAACACACTTTTCCAACAGGAAACTGAAGTTTGTAAACCACTCACTCTCCCACACCAAAGCCCATCGAGAAAATCTGTGTTTTTAACATCACACACACAGGAGTTGTTGATCCACTGCTGCCTCCATCACTAAGTTCACATGTCTTATTTTGTCACTTCAGCATTAAAAGTCCTTAATTTAGATAAAAATAAGTGACAAAAACTGACCACACGAGGCAGCAGAGGACCAGCAGCTCCTGTGTCTCCACAAGCTAAAATCACTGATTTTCTGTATGGAGTTTGGTGTGGGAGAGTGTCTGTGTGTGGATGTTTATATATCATGATCAAACCTTTTTCTTTGTCTTCTTTAAATATCTTTTTATTTGTTTTCCTTCACATAACATAATTACATTTTATTTGATTTTGACAAACACAACGTACACACACACACACACACACACTCTCTGTGTCTCATGGATTTATTTATAGAAACAATATCACAATATTGATACAGAATTCAAAGTGCAAATCAGATCAGTGTTACCTCAGCAAAAGCAAAAAGTGTGTGTGCGTGTGGGTGCGCGTGGGTGCGTATGTGTCTGTGGGTGTGTGCGTGTGTGTTGCTCTGCTGCAGCTGCATTTGTAATAAAAATCGATCCATGTTTCCACGTCTGTTCATAAACACAACATCTAACTAGTGTTTTACAACAACCCACTGACCTGCACTCTGTCGTCCACACTCTGTCGTCCACACTCTGTCGTCCACACACTGTCGTCCACACTCTGTCGTCCACACACTGTCGTCCACACACTGTCGTCCACACTCTGTCGTCCACACACTGTCGTCGACACTCTGTCGTCCACACACTGTCGTCGACACTCTGTCGTCCACACACTGTCTCCCTCTCTCTCCTTCTCTCTCTCTCTCCCTCTCTCTCTCTCCCGGCCACCGTCTGTTTCCATGGTTAACAAATAAATAAAGTGACAGGAAACAGAAAAGTTAACGATGTTGACACGGGGCGTGGTTAAATCCTTGATTCCACCTTTGCTTTGAAGGTCATTCAGCTCCAGAGAATCAAACCTTCACTTAGACTCAGAGATTAACGTCACAGATTTCAGAGGCCAAAGGTCAGACGTCAAGGTCACAACAGCCTAAAAACAGAGAGATAGATGTTTCTGCAGCGTGACGTCTCTCTCTCTCTCTCTCTCTCTGTGTCTCTCTCTCCCTCTGTCTCGCAGTGAAGAACAAGATCTTGTATCGAGCCAGCGCTTGCATCAAGATGCAGAAGACGGTTCGGATGTGGCTCTGCAAGAAGAAACACAAGCCGAGGTGAGTTTTCTGTCTTCTTTGTTCATGCTCAGCCCCACGTCTCTGTAGGGGTTCCTCAAGGCTCTAGTTTGAGCTCCACCTTCTTTTCTGCCCATTGAAGGTCATTGTTCATTGTTTGTCTGACGGTTTCACAAAGACCTCATTCAGTCTTAAACGTAAAAACGACATTAAACCCTGGATGGAGTAAATGAAAGTAAGACGGATGTTGTTGTGTTTGACGACAGCTGTGTCCTCGCCCTTGTCTCTCGAACTTCTCCTGCCCGTTCTGACAGAAGTCTCAGAGAGTGATTTATTGCAGCTGCAGAAAAACAGATGAGTTCAGTCGTCAAACACAGTTTTTTCTCTTGCCAAAGGTGAAACTGGAATTTTTCATGTTGTAACCGACTGTAATTCTCTGCATGTGGGTGAACTTTTGAACCCTGAAGACGAGTCGTCTCTCCGTCCTCTACGAGCAGCAGCCCTCGTCCTCTGACTGGAAAAATAAAGCGTGATCACATGACTTCACTTTTGTCCTCCACTGACTTCCTGCCCGGTTCAACTCAGACCTGTGAAATTTTAAAGTCTCTAAGATGAGCTGGACAACAACTTATGTTATTATATTTAGGCCCACACACATACACAGACACACACAGCGCCCCCTCAGGTGACACCTGGTAGGACAAATCGTGCAAAGTGCCACCAAATTTCATGAAACTTGGTGGGAACATGTCACAGCCCAAGACGTACAAAAGGCTCCATTGGGACCATGACCTCAACAGGAAGTCGGCCATTTTGAATATGGCATCCATTTTTTTCGCGATTTGTTCATTTTTATAAAATGGACGAACTGTTTGACGCATGTTTGTATAATCGTTAGTCAACAAAGAAAAAGTGCCAATTTGTGATAAATGTTTCGAGATTTCTAAAGATTTCTAAAGGGGCGTGGCCATGGTAAATTTTGACCATTCACCACGGAACAGGAAGTGGCCTGTAACTTTGCCATACATTCACCCATCGGCTCAAAAACAAGACAAGAGACCGACCCTGAACACGTCTGCGGACATAAATTTGACCCAGCGGTTTGGACCCAAGACTTTTGGAACCACCGATCTAGACCTCGCCGCTCCTCCTCAGTTTTCTCCTCAATGCTCTGTCCTCCGTTGACGTCTTCATCTGCTTCTGCACCTCATTGGTCTTCATCATCGTGGTCGTTCAGTCTCAGTTTCTCTCCTCCTCTTCGCTGCTGTCATCCTCTCTCCAATCTTTTTATCCTCAACTCTCCTTCCCTTTCTCATCCTCTCTCCTCTGCTGTCGCTATCACTTCACCTCACCTTTTTTCCTCCTCTCCCTCATCTTCTTCGCTATTATCTACCACTTTCACAGCTCAGCAGCGTCCGTCTGCCTCTAACATTAAATGACAAACAGCAGCGGCTGGTGTGTGTGTGTGTGTGTGTGTGTGTGTGTGTGGAGGCAGGTGTTTTGTTTTTTATTCTCCTCGGTTGGGGGGTTTTCTTTGACCTGGCAACCCGCTGGTGCTCAGCTGATGAGGAGGGAGGAGACGAAACGACTTCTGCAGCAGAATTTAGCGACAAACATGATGTGAGGAAAAAGTCGCTGATCATTTTTCTTTCTCTTCTCGATTGATTTTAGATTTTGAACAGCAATCATTGGACAGTTGAGCTGTAACAGAGCTGAGAGAGTTCTGACGGCAGCTCACAACTGTTTGGTCAGTTGGTAGGTGGGTCAGTAAATTGGGTGGTCGTCGGTTGACTGGTCATTTGGTCGGTAGGAGGTGTGCTAGGTAGGTTGGGAGGTAAGGATGCTGGTTGAGTTCTGTGTAAACAGGTTAATCAGTTGGTGGATAATCCCTCGGTCAGCTGGTCTGTCTGTCGGTACAGAGGTAGTTCTGCCAATAGATTGGTCGGCAGGTCAATAGGTCATTTGTTTGACAGTTCAGTCAGTCATTACATTGATAGGTAGGTTGCTTGGTTAGTAGTTAGTATAGGCACTAAAGAAGGTCTGTTAGTTGATTGGTTTGTTTGTTGTTTGGAGTTCAGTAGATTGGACGGAAGGTCATTAGGTCAGTTCTTTGATAGTTTGGTAGGTTGAAATGTAGATAGGAAGTTCGGCCATTGGTTTGTAGGTTGGTCAGCAGATTAAGGGAGGTAAGAAGGTTGGTCAGTGGATCATGAAGTCAGTTGTTTGATGGTTGGTCGGTCGGTCGGTCGGTCGGTAGGCGGGTGAGTTGGGCTTTAGATCAGTTGGTAAGAAGTTCTGGTGTGTGGGTGAGCTGATTGTGAGGTTGATGAGTCGGTGGCTTGGCTGATCAGTTGACTGGTTTCACAGTAGGAGGTTGGTCAGTAGATCCGTGGCTTGGTTAGTTGGTCGTTAGGGTCAGTAGATAAGTGAGTAGGATGTTCTGGTAAGTAGGTGAACTGGTTGTTGGTTGATAAGTAGGTTATAATTGTGTTGGTCATGTGATGGGAAGTTGGTAGGTCAGCTGGTTGTTAGGTGAATCGTTGGATTGTTGGTAGTTTGGTAGATCATTGGCGCAAAGGTCAGCTTGTCTTTAGGTCGGTAAGTTAGTAGGATGGCTGGTTAGTAGGCAAGTTGGTTGTCAGTGTAGACGTTCATCATGAATTACAAACGTAACAAGAAATATGTTCTCAGAAAGAGCGACAACGTTTGTAGACGATAAATGTCAGTTAACGTGAAGTGAAAGAAGAACAATGTTTTAATGATGCCGTCAAAGAGTTTATATGAGCTGAACATGTGCTGTGTTGGTGCACAGATGATGGATAGAGTTGATGGTTTATAGGAGGAAGTCCATTTCCAGTGTGTTTGTTCAGAGAGTGTGAGACAGTGAGGGATGAGTGTGAGGGTGAGGGAATGTAAACATGAAGGACAAACACTTCACTTTACTTCCACGTCGTCGTTTGTCTTTTTTTTTTTAAGCTTCTCTCAGTTTACGTCTCAGTCGTTTTCCCCGAGAGTCGACTCCAGATCTCGTCAAGTCGTTTTAAACTCCCACGTCGTAACGTCTTTTCCTTTTGTTTTAAAACACGATTGATCATCGATGAATGTAGCTTTGATTTTTCAGCTTCTTAAATGTAAATATTTTCTGACATTTCCAGAGTTTGACAAACACTGACAACATTTACATGGATATCGACAAAGTCAATCAAATCAATAAATCTTCTAAATAATCTGCATATTTTTACAGTCAATTTATCCTGATAAAGGAGATGTGGATATAAAGCTGCACACACTTTGTTTTCCCTTAACGTCCATGGGTTTTTTTCCTTAACATCTATGCTTTTTCCTTCATTTCAAAGTTTTCCCCTTAAATAATGTTTGACCCTTAGTGTCCTTTCCCGCCTTGAGATCATGTTTTCCTTAACGTCCATGCTTTTCCCTTAAAATCCATGTTTTCCCTTAAAGTCCATGTTTTTCCCTTAACTTATGTGTTTTTTTCCTTAACATCCTTGTTTGTCTCTTAACACCCATGTGGTAAGAACCGCCCACTAATGACTTCACTAAAGGCGATGAAACCGTTGCCGTTCTGTGTCCAGAGTGAGGTGTTGGTGAGCATGTGCAGGATCTGGGTGTGATCCAGATTACAGATGCTAATGTATTCATGAGCAGACTGTGCTCCCTGATGTTTTCACTGGGATAAACGAGCGCGTACGTTCAGCCTCTTGTTTCACTCACACACGCTGTGTGACTGACTGTCACTGTCACGCCGCTGTGTGCACATTTTCCCCAGGAGTCGGAAGCCCTTTCAGAATAATGCGTCTTGCTGGTAATTCCTGGCTGCTCTGGAAACCATTTTTTACTGAGATTAAACCATAAATCAGCACGTCGTGTAAAGTCTCCTGTGACAGGAGGCGCTGTTACAAAAGGAGAGCATTATGTTTGGAAGACGCACTTGATTAATAATTCCAGAAATAATAACTTATTTTTATGTAGCACCTCTCAGAACGGCCGTTATGAAGAAAGCAAAGAAATATGAGTTTAATAATCAGGAACGACTCACTGGTGTTTGACTGTGAGGTTTGTTTGAGATGTGAAAACCACAGGATTACATGTCTGTACTAACTGAATCTATACATGGTTCATGTCAGGATTATCCTGATCATCGCATCAATATCTTAAGAACACGTTCACGTCTTTATCTCACTGTGAGACAGACTTTTCCAACAGGAAACTGACGTTTGTAAACCACTCACTCTCCCACACCAAAGCCCATAGAGAAAACCAGTGATTTTAACATCACACACACAGAGTTGTTGATCCACTGCTGCCTCCATCACTAAGTTCAAATGTCTGATTTTGTCAAATCGGGTTTCAAAAATCTTCACTCACATTAACCTCAGTGACACAAAGTGACCACACGAGGCAGCAGTAGACCAGCAGCTGCTGTGTCCCTGCGGGCTAAAATCACTGATTTTCTCTATGGGCTTTGGTGTGGGAGAGTGAGTGGTTTACAAACTTCAGTTTCCTGTTGGAAAAGTCTGTGTCACAGTGAGATAAAGACGTGAAGATTTTCTTACACAAGTTTTTAGTTAAGTGGCTAAAATCAGCCATGTTTTCACAGCTTCTTTGTCTCAGGCTGTAAAAACCTCAACTATCCCTTTAATTCAGCTGTGTGTGTGTGTGTGTGTGTGTGTGTGTGTGTGTGTGTGTGTGTCCTCAGGATTGACGGCCTGGTGAAGGTTCGTCACCTGAAGAAAAGGATGACTGGCTTTAACGAGGTGGTGTCCGGACTGAAGGAGGGCAAACAGGAGATGAGTCGTCAGGTTCAGGATCTGGACGCCGCCATCGACGCTCTGATGGTCAAAATCAAGGTGAGACCACGACGAAGACGACGATGATGATGTTTGGTCACATGGTCTGTTCTCATCTCAAGTGACACCTGCTGTCACAAAATGATGGACAGCACCAAATGAGAGCAGACTGTGCTGCAGTTTGATTGACAGGCGGTTTCATTTATTATCATAACAAATATTTCAGTTCAGGACTGGTTTCCTGCTAACAGACAGCAGGGGGCAGTGCAGGCAGCCCCATCCACACCACAACACATTAACTTTCATGTTAGTAGTTATTCTTTCAAAATAAAATACACATTTTTATGTTATCTTTCATTTTATTATTTATTCTTTCAAAATAAAATACACATTTTATGTTCTCTTTATTTCAGTAGTTATTCTTTCAAAATAAAATACACATTTTTACATTATCTTTCTTTTCAGTAGTTATTCTTTTAAAATAAAATACACATTTTTACGTTATCTTTCTTTTCAGGAGTTATTCTTTCAAATTAAATACACATTTTTACATTATCTTTCTTACCAGAAATTATTCTTTCAAAATATCTCCCCAGAACAAGACATTTCACCTTCACACTCAGTACAGTCTTTTGTTTTTCAACATTTTCTGGACCAAACAATATAATAATCACAGATGAATCAAATCTGAAAATAACCATCAGTTACAGCCTAACACAATTTAAAATGATGTATTTTATTTTGAAGTGTCTAGCACTATGTAAGCAGTCATTTATTAACTCAAATCAGGTTCATTACATTGTAATATGTAAGTATATTTAATGGTGTCATCAGCGTATACTGTAACTATGCAGAGCAAATAGAGAGATTTATATCATCTGGATTATTGCTCCATAAAACAAAGAAATAATTTAAAGACATTTGAGAGGTGGTGTCTTTTGTCTTTTGTCCCCTCCTCAGAGCACCGTCATGTCTCGCCTGGACATCGACCACGAGCACCAGGCTCTGGTGAGCCGCTCCGAGCAGCTGCTCACGTCCATGCAGAACAAAAAGAAGGAGGAGGAGGAGAGAGAGAGACTGAGGCGCATCCAGGAGGAGATGGAGAGAGAGAGACAGAGGAGGGAGGAGGACGAGCAGAAACGCAAGAAGGACGAGGATGAGAGGAGACAGTGAGTGTCCACACACACACACACACACAGGACCAAACATGTCCAGGTCAAAGGTCTGCGAGTTCTGACCCGACATCAAGCCTGTGCACTGTGGGGAAACATCTACATCATGATCATCATTATTTTGAAAGAATAACTACTGAAATGATAGATAACATAAAATGTGTATTTTATTTTGAAAGAGTAACTACTGAAATGATAGATAATGTAAAATGTGTATTTTATTTTGAAAGAGTAACTACTGAAATGATAGATAACATAAAATGTGTATTTTATTTTGAAAGAATAACTACTGAAATGATAGATAACATAAAATGTGTATTTTATTTTGAAAGAATAACTACTAAAAAGAAAGATAACATAAATGTGTATTTTTGAAAGAATAGTTCTTTATTTAAATCCATCTTCTTAGACACTGTTGTATAATAATAATAAAATATATAAAGTTGGATCCATCTTTATTTCACAGCCTGACAGAGGAAAGAAACAACAGTTATTAATCCATCATTAATCTTTATTTACATAACTGAGACGTTTCATGAATTTAAAACACAACAAACGTTTGTTTGACAAATGAAACGATGAGGAAAGTTTCCAGCTTCTTAAATGTGAATCTTTTTTTGCTTTATTTGCTCCTTAAAACAAAGAAATCATTCAAACTGAATAATTTTCAGAGATGTTTTCATCTCATCCTCTCATCCTCTCATCCTTTCTTCATCTGTGATCACTTCTCTTCTTCTTCCCTCCATCAGGAAAGCAGAGATGGAGCTGAAGAGGAAGCACGAGGAGGAGGAGAGGAAGAGGAGGGAGGAGGAGGAGAGGAGGATTCAGGTGAGTGTTTGTCGCGTGAATCCATTTCTGCCTCCACGTTCTCCTCCGGCGAGCCGACACCAGTGAGATTAGTAATTTAATCTGAATGAAGAATAATCTTACAGCAAACAGACGGCGTGTGATTTATGAGCGGATGAAAGCTCGACTGCTTCGGTCTGATCGTTTGTTCTGCTCAGCGCGGTGATTACATTTGAACCTTATGACCTGAGACAACAACACTGACCTTTGTCAGGACCAGCAGTCCTCATGGAGCCCAAAACCTGGTCCTAAAGACACAGAACCTCATTTCTGAGGAACTGGATATGGTTATGGTCATTTTGTGTAAAAACAACAGTCTTCCACAGACTTTTATTTTCTTCTTGGATTTTTTTGAAGTGTGGTTGTGTGAGGCACTGACACTTGAGCGCCCCCTGCTGCTGAGAACCTCTTTCTCACGTCAGTTTAAGTCTACAACGTCTTTAAGAACACTTTCACGTCTTTATCTCTGAAGTTTGTAAACCACTCACTCCCCCACACCAAAGCCCATAGAGAAAATCAGTGATTTTAGTGTCACAGCACACAGGAGTTGTAGAATAACAGTAAGAACAGTAACTTAACTACCATACGTTCAAATGTCTTATTTTGTCACTTCGGCTTTTGAAAACCTTCACTCAGATTCACCTCAGTGACACAAAGTGACCACACGAGGCAGCAGTCGAGCAGCAGCTCCTGTGTCCCTGCGAGCTAAAATCACTGATTTTCTCTATGGGCTTTGGTGTGGGGGAGTGAGTGGTTTACAAACTTCAGTTTCCTGTTGTAAAGTCTGTCTCACGTTTTCTTAAAGACGACGCAGACTGACGTAGATTTTATGAGGTGAGTGTTTTGTGAAGTGGTTAAAATCGTTTCTGTTTGTGTCAATGCGTCACATGACCACATAAACCAAGTAAACACAAACACACACAGAGATGAGTTTGAATCATCTGTCGTTCCCTCGAGTGTCGACACACATCGAGTGTTTAGATCAGAGCTGCTGCCGAGGGCCCCGGGGCCCGGGGGCCTCAGGCTGGGTCACCCACGAATACCCGCGTGCTGGTGGCTGAGCACAGACGCAGCAGCAGGAGTTTTATTTATCTCTCTGTCCAGATTTTCTCGGTTATGACCCAGAATGCGAGGGAAAAGTGTGACGACGTGACGTTTTACTGTGGCTCAGTGAGCCTCAGTGTCACTTCAGACAGGATATGAAAGTGGAGCTGCACTCACTGACCGTCCATCATCATGATTCCCACGCAGCACAGGAGACGTCTTTATCTCACTGTGAGACAGACTTTTCTCTCAGAGAAAACCAGTGATTTTAACATCACAAACAGGAGTTGTTGATCCACTGCTGCCTCCATCACGAAGTTCAAATGTCTTTTTTTGTCACTTCGGCTTTTGAAATCCTTCACTCAGATTTACTTCAGTGACACAAAGTGACCACACGAGGCAGCAGTAGACCAGCAGCTCCTGTGTCCCTGCGAGCTACAATCACTGATTTTCTCTGTGGGCTTTGGTGACAAACAAAAATGTTTGCGCGACGCGACGTTTTTGCGAAAGATCGATCAATCAGTGTCGTCTTTGTACAGATTCCCATCGTTAGCTCTGTGTGTCTCTGTCTGTCTGTGTGTCTCTGTCTGTCTGTGTGTCTCTGTCTGTCTGTGTGTCAGATGGAGATGGAGGTTCAGTTTCAGGCCGAGCGTGAAGAAGAAGCCACTCGTCAGACGGTCCTGGAGCAGGAGCGCAGAGACAGAGAGCTGGCGCTGAGGATCGCTCAGAGTGAGGCGGAGCTTATTCCTGAGGAGACGCTCAACGATGCAGGACTGCGCAGGTAACACACGCATACACACACACACGTGCACACACATGCCCACACATGCACATACATACACACACATGCACACACATACACACACACACACATGCACACACATACACACACACACGCGCACACACATGCCCACACATGCACACACACACGTGCACACACATGCATACACATACACCCACCCATACATGCACACACACACACACACACATGCACATACATACACATACACGCACACACACACACTCTCTTCTCTTCTTCTTCTCTTCTTCTCCTCCTTCACAATCTTTTAAAGAAAGGTAAACTTCTGTCGTTCTTCTGCTCTGAATGAACTTTGACCTCACAGGACGTCTGACTCTGACAGGCTGAGTGGCAGAGGTCAAAGGTCAGGGAGGCAGACAGGAAACTGTCCATGTCAATCCTTTTTTTTCAGATGTTTCTGTTTTTGTCCTCCAGTGAAATTCAAACGATCGTGAACAGGAAGTGGAAACATGGACTTCCTGTTTGACGGCGTGTTTTAACCTCTTTGTTTCTTCTTTGTTTTCTCTGTTTTTTTCTTCTCTCAGCGACGGTTCTTCAGTTCCATCGTCTCCAGAACGAGCAGCGTAAGAACTCTGAAGATTTAACCCAATCATTTAACCCCTGATCTGACCTTTGATCTTTTTAAACACCTCTGTGTGTCCCCCTCTCCCAACACCCCCCCGCTGCTGCTGCTGCATGTGACTGTTATAATCTGTAATAATCTGCTTCTAACATCATCACGTTTTTTTTAATCCGAACTATAGCAGAAACACGATCAAACTGTTGGTGACTGAGTGAACAAATGAATTCAAGAGACGCGCGATAAAAGTGAATTATTAGTTAAATTTAAAAACAAAGAAATCATTAAAACTTTAAAATCTTAAAACTGAATGAATACAAATATCATTTTGTAAGATTTACAGCATAATCAATAAAACTCTTCCAAATGTAACTTTAAATGATAAAAACTTTTTTTTTCCTGATTATTTTCCTTTTTTTATTCCTTGTCGTAAACATAACATCCCATAATCCTCTGTCCACAGCGGTGCTGGAGTCACAAAATTCAAGAGCATGACCATGTAGGTCACACACACACACACACAATCTTTTGATTTTTATTATGATAAACACTTTAAAGGGATAGTTCAGACTGTTTTAACATGTGGTTCTTAAGTAAGAACATGTTTCACTTCTTTATCTCACTGTGAGACAGACTTTTATAAACCACTCACTCTCCCACACCAAAGCCCATAGAGAAAACCAGTGATTTTAACATCACACACACAGGAGTTGTTGATCCACTGCTGCCTCCATCACTAAGTTCAAATGTCTTTCTTTGTCACTTCGGCTTTTGAAATCCTTCACTCAGATTTACTTCAGTGACACAAAGTGACCACACGAGGCAGCAGTAGACCAGCAGCTCCTGTGTCCCCGCAAGCTAAAATCACTGATTTTCTCTATGGGCTTTGGTGTGGGAGAGTGAGTGGTTGTTTCCTGTCGTAAAACTCGTGGTTCGCTGCCTATTTCTGTTTTAATAACTTTGTTTCTGCTTCACTGCAACGTCATGTTGGTTTTTTTAGGGAAGAAATGGCGAAAGAAATGACTGAGATTCTGTCGCGGTGGGTATAAAAACAATGTTCGTCTAAACCTCAGAGAATTAAATCAATCAGAAAAAATAATAAGATTTTTGATTTAACTTTTTTTATTGTTGAATCAAAAATGTTAATTCCTGTAATTTCACGTCTGATTAAAACATCATCACAGTCCCTTTTTATGTCTTTAATCTCATACATTTCTCACATATTTCACCTTTAAAAGTCACATCACGGAAAAAGCTGACGCGTTCTGCTGACGTGCGAAGTTTGACGACTTCCTGTTTTACGACATTTAAAATAAAAAACATGTTTGTTTGTTTTTGTTTATAAGAATAACGACTAAAACGATAGCTCACAAAAAACATGTGATTTTTATTTTTTACGACTGTCGTTGGCTCTTATTTTGAAGCAGCAATTGACATAAGAGCACAGCTCCGCCTACCACCTTCCTGTTCCACATTTACAACGAGTTTGGATCAAAGTCGTTCCTCGCGACTTGTTTCATGTCGCCACTAAGAATCCGACAAAGCGAACTGTTGCTACGTGTTGCCGTGGCGACGGAAAGATCACATGACCGTGTACGAGTTTTCTGTTTCCTTCTAACAGTGAAGCTGCTGATGTGAACTCCTGATCTTCTTCTTCTTCACCTGCTACAAATGTGACTGTGCTGTGATAGGTGTGGGCGGAGCTTACTGTATCAGCTGACTCAGGTTGGCGTCATGGCGCCGCAAAAACAGGAAGTGCCCTCTAACTCGCCCGTACATGGACCAATCTGCTCTGAACTCGATTTGATCTGCACACAGGAAGTCTGCCACAAATATCAAAATCACGTGTTTAGCTCACAAGTTAGCAAAACTTTGTTATAGCATCTAAGCAAACTTTCTGTTAAAAATCGCAGACTGTTTTTAGAGAGTTTTTTGTTTAAACTGCACTTATTGCACTTAACTCCGATTGATCGCAAGTCTGTGCGGCTAACGATATGCGACACCTGAATACGTGGAAAATAGTGGCATTTACGAAAAGAGTCCCATTTAAAGAACAACTTTTTTAGAGTCTGCTTATGTTTTTAAATAAAGTTTGCGAGAAAAAAAAGCTAACATGTGACTCATCTTTGAGTTGGTTTGAAACGTAACCTGCGGCATTATGGGTAAGCTCCGCCCACTCACTTATTCAAATGTGATTAATTCTCTTTTTTTTTAAACCCAAGCTCCTGTAACAAAGCCCCGCCCCTCTGACTGAACTCCACGTACATTTGCTGCGGTGCTTCTTTTTGTTGCTAACTCTCTGCGATCTTTTTTGCCGTCCCGTCGCAGAGGTCTGCAGGTTCAGGCGTCTAAAGCCGCCGCCGGTGCCAAGAAGTACGAGCTGAGCAAGTGGAAGTACGCAGAGCTGCGAGACGCCATCAACACTTCCTGTGGTGAGTTTTTTTTTTTTTACAACAAACGTTTTCATGCTGCGATGTTTCGTAAACACTTTGTCGCACTCACAGATTCTTTGTTTGTTTGTTTGTTTGTTTGTTTGCGCGCAGACATCGAGCTTCTGGCCGCCTGCAGGGAGGAGTTTCACCGTCGTCTCAAAGTTTATCACGCCTGGAAATCAAAGAACAAGAAGAGAAACACGGAGACGGAGCAGCGGGCGCCAAAATCTGTCACTGACTACGGTACGACAATGTTTTTTTTCCCCATTACGTAACTTTTTTTGTTTTCTTCGTACGGTGTAAAAAAAGTGCGACTTTAAAAAAAAGTCGCCGTCGTATTTGATAAAACTTAACTGTTAGCGTCTCCGCGCAGTTAAAAAACTAAACATCAGTGTTCTGCGTTACTTTACTTTTTCGATAAAATGTTTATGGGAAAAATAAAGGTTTAGATTTACATTTAGAATATAGATTTATATTTATATGTAAGGTGATATTTGAATATATACATTTATATTGAGTGACTTATATAACAAATTCATCTTTTTTATAGGGATTATTTTCCATGGACGTATTAATCCACTTTTTTTGTTTAATCTCACGTTTATTTACACTTAAATAAAAACATATTTGAACATGTCATTTATGAACTGCTTGTGTTACATCACTTCCTGTCCTCTGTCTCTTTGTCTGTCTCTCCGTGTTTGTGTCTCTTGTCTGTGTGTTTGTGTCTCTTGTGTGTGTGTGTGTGTAAACCCCGTCACGTTTATTTTCAGGTTGCCCCGCCCCTGTGAAAAAACCATGTAAGTTTCCTTTAGTGTTGAACACAGCTAACAGCAGAGCTACAGCCCCGCCCAACTCCTTATTAACCCCGCCCCCTTGCCGCTCCTGTCGTCTGTCGGTGTTCAGTGTTTCTGTTTGAGGGAAATCTTCCTCTGTCCTTCATCCTCATCATCATGATGAAGATGGTGATGGTGGAGGCTGGGAGGGTGGTTTGGTTTCCATGGTAACATCTGCTGTGTGTGTGTGTGTGATAGGTGAAGTCATTTTCCTTCAGTCGCTCGTTGATAAAGAGATGATTTTTCACATTATTGATCCGACGTCAGAGGACGTTCAAGGACAGAGGAGGGGAGAAGTCACAGGAGTGTGTGAGTGAGTGTTAAAGTGAACGTGTTTGTATGAGGTCAAAGGAAATGAGTAGCAGAATGTGACAGAAAAAAACTATGGGATACAAAGTTTAAATAAAAGAGTTTACGAGTTAAAATGACGAGAATCAAAGTTCAGTGACGGCAAAATCTAAACATTCTAAACACCATGTTGTGGTGACGGTGAGTGAGTGAGTGAGTGAATGAGTGACTAAAGAAAAACACTCACAGAGAAAACAACCTGATTTCATCTTAATTTTGTTCTTTTGTATTTTTCCATTGATTCTGAACAACATAGAAAAAATAATCTGATCTAAATAATCTGATCTAAAGTGACTCACGATTGTGACGACAAACTAATGGCAGGTTGATTTTAACAGTGAGAGATGGAAAATCTTATTTCAAAGGTTCTGGTGGAAGGAAACCATGGGGGGGTAGAAGCAGAATTATAATAGTGGTCAGAGTAGTGTTAGGACCAGGTCTAGGGGAGAAACCTGATTGCATCATGAGTAATGAGACTCCCTCTTCCCAACTCCCAAGAAACCAGCAGCAGCAAGTCAAACCCAACATTTGAAAGGTTTATTGAAACCAAGCACAGAATGTGGCTCAAGGAAGTCCACTGCAGCGGGAGGTTCAGGCCCAGGATCCACCGAGAGTCTCACACACACACACACACACACACACTCACTCACATGCTGACACATACAGCCATGACTGTCTGTGGAAGACATTTTGGTTAGACTGAGGTCGAGATGTTTGGCAGCTTGGATGTTCAGTGGAAGTTCATGTGTAGCTCATCAGTTGTCCTAGAGGATGACACTGACAGTCAGGTCGTCTTGGACCGGCGCAGTCTTGAACATGCTGTGTTCCTCAAAAGGTTGTACCTGAATTTCCACTGTCCAGAGTGGAGGGTCGTAGGGTGGCCCATGCACAGGTGTCCATGCCCAGGTCTCCATGCCGGTCTTCACACGAGCAGGGCTGGACGCTGATGCTTCAGTCTGAACCGCTGCTTCATATTGCTCTTGCAATTAGACCCAGCTGTTGTTGTCTTCACTGATTCCCCCGCACATTATAGCAAGCAAACAAGCACAGACTACACTAGCAGACACTCATCAAGACCCTTTCCTGTTGCGTCCTAAAACAAGACATTGCCTGAAATAAGTATTTGAACCCGTGCCAACAAACAATAAAGACTTCTGTCTCCCGCAGACCAGTCCTCTCATTTTAAGAAAGTACTCCTGATCTCAACTCGTTACCTGTATGAAAGACCACACTCCATCACGGGCAAGACCAGAGAACTTTCTAACAACGTCAGGGACAAGATTGTAGACCTGCACTAGGCCACAATGAGCTACAAGACCATTGACAAGAGGCATTTTCTAACTGTCGGTGCCACAGTTAGAAAATGAGACTGCAGTCTCCACACAACACTTCACCTCATGACGTATCAATGATCAGCCCACAGCTGCAGCTGGGACCACAGTCACCAACAAAACCATTGGTTACACCCTACACCGTAATGGATCACAATCCCACAGTCCCCATAAGGTCCGGGCCCGTCTGACGTTTGCCAATGAACACCTGAATGATTCAGAGAATGATGGAGAGAAGGTCAAGTGGTCAGATGAGACCAAAACCAAGCTCTTTGGTATCTTTGTTTCTCTGCTAAGGGGACAGGTCGAGGGACAGATGGACGTCAAACCCTGTGTGACAAACTCCTCCTCTCAGGAAACTTAGACTGGGTCGTGGATAAATTCTTCCTGCAAAACATAGAGCCAAGGTAACAAAGGAGTGACTCAAGATGACGCACAGTAAGGTCATGGAGGGGCCGAGCCAGTCTGCAGACCTAAACCCTACAGACAAATCTGTGGAGGGAGCTGAAGCTTCAGTTGCCAAGCAACAGCCTTCAAACCGTAAAGATTTGGAGAGGAGTGGTCCAACATTCCTCCTGAGATGTTTGCAAACCTTGTGATCGACGACAACAAACATGTGACCTCTGAACTTCCACTAAGTGATGTTTTGATAGACGTTCAAATACTTATTTCACTCAATGAATCGCAAAATAATTCCCATCTTTTGTTGTCTGTGATATTCTGTCTCAACTAAACCATTACAATTATAAACCACAGGAAATGATAAAATAATGTGAAAGAAGTTTAAATAAAGTTCATCATTTAGAATTTCAATTTTGAACCTGATTTCATTTACAAAAGTCGTTTGAAAAAAAGACAAGTGGACTTTCCAACTCTCTCGCCGTCCCTGAACGCATCATCACACGTTTATCATCATTCAATCACTGAAGTCACCGGTTTTCTCTTTGTTTTTTTTTGTTTTTTTCCAACGTAAACAAACAGCTCAGCAGCACCCGGCTCCGCCCATCCCGGCGCGTCAGTACGAGGTGGCGATGAATCGTCAGCAGCGCTACTTCCGCATCCCGTTTGTGCGTCCGGGCGATCAATACAAGGATCCTCACGGCAAGAAGAAAGGCTGGTGGTACGCACACTTCGACGGACCCTGGATCGCCCGGCAGATGGAGCTGCACCCCGACAAACACCCCATCCTGCTGGTGGCAGGCAAGTACTGCACGCGACACACACGCACGCGTCTGTGGGAGGAGCTTTGAGCAACGTGGCTAAAAAAAACTGAACTACGTTCACACGATGCAATACGTACACGAACAGCAGGGGGCGACGTGTTAAAGTTCAAGACTTTTCTACACATGCTCGTATGAGGTCAAAGAAAAAAAAAAGAGTGAAATGACGAGATCCAAAGTTACATGTTACATTACATGTCATTTAGCAGACGCTTTTATCCAAAGCGACTTACAATAAGTGCATTTAAACATTTGGGTACAAATAAGAGCAGAAGTAAGTAAGAGCTTCAAGTAAGCCAAACTATGAAGTGCTAGTCATAAGTGCGACGTATAAGCAAGTTCTTTTTCAGTAAGTTTAAATCATGAATTAAATGAAAAACTATGATATTGAATTAAAAGCTAAAATCATGAGAATCAAAGTCAGAATCATCGTTAAAAAAACAGAAATGAAGACGAAAGGCTACGATTCATACATTGGAAGTCGTAATTTAACGCGACACAGATTGCGATCTCCTGTCAGTCGGACGACAATGAGCTGAAAATGAGCGTCAGGAGCAGTGATCGCGCCACGTCGGAGTGAACCTTTCACAATAAAGGTTCTCGTATATGCAGACGATCACGGCTTTACTTCACCGATGCTTTTGTCGGTTAAAAACCACCAAATGTCTCTCTCCCGTCCGACAGGAAAGGACGACATGGAGATGTGCGAGCTGAGTCTGGAGGAGACGGGACTGTCGAGGAAGAGAGGGGCGGAGATTCTGCCGCGACAGTACGAGGAGATCTGGGAACGCTGCGGCGGGATCCAGTATCTGCGCAGCGCCATCGAGAGCCGCCAGGCCCGGCCCACGTACGCCACCGCCATGCTGCAGAGCATGTTCAAGTGACGCTGTCGCCATGGCGCCGCAGAGCTCAGACTGTAGAGATTTAACGCTAAACAACTCGTCCTTTCTGTTTCTCTGTCGTCACGTTTTTTTTTTTTTCATTCTCGCCCAACTTACAGTTCCTGGATCGGAGGGGGCGGGGCCTGTCGTATTGCACGCACTGATCCCTATGCAGATAAAATCATTAACGTCACATCCGAGGAATTGTGTTTAGTTTAACTCCGAGGCCTTAACACGTTAACAGGGTTTGACTGACGATGATTCTTCTTCAGTTTCTTTATTTTTGTTGTTGTTTTTTTTTGGGAGCTGCCTTCCAAACAAGAAAAATCGTGATTCCTGTGTAAATTACACATTCCTCCATTTTCAACTGAGTAACTGAAAACCTGCTGTTTACATTGTCTGAAAAGAAAAGTCGTGAGAGTCCGATCTTTTTCCTTTACGTTAAATCCAAACTCTGCTAATTCCTCATTTTTCATTCCACCTGTTTTTGCTGAACCAAATATAAAAAAAATATTGTTATTACATGTGACTTAAAGGGATAGTTCAGGTTTTTTTTTTTTTTTGGAGTGCAGTTGTATGAGAACACTAAGACACAGCCACGAAACCACTTACTCTCCCACACCAAAGCCCATAGAGAAAATCAGTGATTTCAGCTCACGGGGACACAGGAGCTGCTGGTCTACTGCTGCCTCATGTGGTCACTTTGTGTCACATAAATAAATTTAAATTGATATTTTCAAAAGCTGAATTGACAAAATAAGACATTTAAACTTAGTGATAAAGGCAGCAGTGGATCAACAACTCCTGTGTGTGTGATGTTAAAATCACAGATTTTCTCTATGGGCTTTGGTGTGGGAGAGTGAGTGGTTTACAAACTTCAGTTTTCTGTCAGAAAAGTCTGTCTCACAGTGAGATAAAGACCTGAACATGTTCTTAAAGATGTCTTAGTCTTCTGTTAAGTGGCTAAAATACATTTTTCTCTCTGTGTCACTACTTAAAAAAAAATCTGAGCCATTTACTTTTAAGTTAAAATTAGAAAAAAATTCCTCTAAACTTTTTACTTTGAGACCAAACTTTGCTTAAAACACATTTTTTTCCCCTCTGGTTTCAACAAAGTAAAAGCAGAAAATGTGAATGAAATTATGCAAACGTCATGTGCTGCTGCTGTTTAGAGCAAAAAAAGAAAAAAAAGTTCCAGTGAATTCATCTCAAGTCTGTAAATTAGACGAGTGATTTCTCGTCGCAGTTTTTCTTTGTTTAAAAATCAGCCGATTGTTTGAAACTGTTTGAAAGATTAAAAATGTGTGAGCGGCTCGTTCTGAACACTGGACGTGTTTTTCTACGCCGCGTTTTCCACTGCGATGTACAAACGTTTATTTTTCAAAATAAAAGAACTATTTCTACTCGAGCATGTGACCCTGACGAGAGAAGCAAAAAAAAAAAACAAGGGCGATGGAGTTCGGGAAAAAAATAAATAAAAGAGTCGGGACAATCTGTTGTGACGCTGCTAGTTTTTTTTATGACGTAACAGGAAGCAGATGACACGTTAAAATCATTGCGATAAAGGGAAAAAAAGTTCGTACTGGTTAATTTAATCATAAATGGGGGAAAAAAACTTTTAATATTTCACACAAATTACTTAAAAATACAGTCCTAGTGATTTGTCGTGAAGCACCACAAGGGGGCGCTGCATCTTTCCATTTATAATGATTCTTGTTTTTTACTTTGCTTGTTTCTTGCTTCCTGTCCGCGATGTTTCATACCCAAAATGTCAGGTAGAGACATTTTCGGGTATTAATTTATCGTAATAATGTCATACATCATAATTATCGTGCTTAATCACGATAGGTTGACAAGCACAAGTTATAACGTTGCGAATTAACTTTAGTTTGGCCTTTGATGGCGTCATATTTATCGTCTTTATGAGATAATTTCTTTTGGACCCGCCCCACTTTTTTTTAAAGCCTTTTTTTTGTTTTAAAACATGTCAGATTTTTTCCTCTGTGAACTGAAAGGTGATTTACAGTAGATTTAGTCGTACAAAGTTCGGAATTGTTTAAAATTCTCAGGAAAAGTTTTGTTTTTCCGCCGTTGTGTTCTCACAACTTTCCTCATTAAAATTCCAATGTCGCAAATTAGATTTCATGATCGTGAAGTCTACGCATTTTTCATTTACAGCCGATTGTTTGAAGCAACACATAACTACGTTTCAAAACTTAAGCGTAACGTGAACAAAGTCATGAGAATTTAGACTTAACTGACATGTAAAAGATTAAAAAGTGCTCGTACACAAAAACGTAATTGTCCTACCGTGAACATCGTCGTCAACAGTCACTGATCGCGTTTTTCAGCTCTGGACCTTTAAACCTATAAATCGTCATAGAAACACGTTTATCGCAGTTTAGATTCACTCTGAAAACACGAATATACAAACAAAAACCTTAATGTCGAGTCGCTCTGAGCTCCGTCCTGCGTCTTCTTTTTTTGCTTCCGTCAGTTTCTTCTTCTTCACGTGTCAATCACTCCTGAGGAAGCTCCGCCTCTTTTCTAATGTTGATCTAACGATGAATAAATTCACTCATGTTTTCACTCACCTGCTAGTCTCTCAGTCTGTCCACGACGCGTCGTCAACGACGACCGCGCATCTGAAAGAAAACACTGGAAACAAAGTGAAGACGGACGTACGACTTTTCTTCAACTGTTTGTATTTTTTTACTAAAACTTAACGATGTATTTACACGTGCTAACACACACACACACACAGTTATTTTACAGTGAAAAAATAAGGTTTCAGTCTTTAAAACGTTTCATTAGCTGATTCACTGTCACTCCTCGTGCGTCATCATGACGACAGCTGGCGTGACTGAAAACTTCATTAACAGTTAACGAGTAATCAAACAAAATCTTACAAGGAAAGGAAACGACAGAGTTTTGAAGAACATTTGTAATCCAGAGTTTGTGGTTTTCACACAATAAATCGATTTTTTTTTTAGCCTAAAACTTACTTAATAATCCTTGTTAGCGTCAACATGCTAACACTGTACCACTGAGTAGAAACCTGAGGATTAGGCCCCGCCTTCCCTGACATAAGCATTAGGTCTGTGTCCAGCAGATTAGCAAAAGTCTAACATTAGCACAACATTATTTAGCCATACAAAACGTTAAAGCTAACCTGTCTTTAAATTCTTTTTTTGCTTTTGTTACAGCATGCTAACCAGTTAGCCACCAGCCAGTCACATGACCGTAGGATCAAGTTGCTTCTCGTATTTTTATGACGTAACATAAAGACAAGTTTAAGACAAACGTGTCCATTTAAGCTTTTACAAACACTTTAATGAAGTTAGCATGCTTATTAGCTAGTTAGCACAAAGTTATACAAGCCTACACTAAATTATGGTAATGAAGGATTTTATATAACTTTAAAAAAATAAGTGTTTTACAGCTTCTTTTATTTTATTTCCACCCTCAGGCATAAGTTTAATTTACTATGCTTTTAAGTCATTAAGGACAAAAATGTCCACTTCCAAAAACTGCTTTAAAAATAGAACAAAAACGTTTTTTTGGGGGGGTTAAATCTTTTGATCAACTTCAGTCCTGATCAAAACGATCAAACACTGAATAAGTAGCATGATTTTTATCCTTTAAATGCCAGTTTGATCACATGATGCTAAAACAAAAACCCTCAAAAACATGACTTCAAAATTATAATCTGTAATGTTTTTGAAGTGGACGTTTTTGTCCTCAAATGGAAAAAATTTTTTTAATTCCAAAATATGTCGAGAGAAACTTTTTCTGCACCGTCATCAAAATGATGGTCAGCTATTATGGACATTTTTGTCCATAATGACAAGAGGGTTAAACAAGTAAGCATGCTAACCAGCAAGCCACCAGCGACACAGTTTATTGATTTTAGGTTTTTCAGTGATTTAGTTACTTCATTCTTTTTCTTTGAATTTTGTTGCATGCTAACCAGCACGTAGCATCAGGTTAAAGAAAACTTTTACCTTTTAAAAGTCAAAATCAGGAAATGTTGTAGATTAGAAGAAAACTTGTTTAGTCGTAAAACAGAACAGAAAATATGTTGTTACGAAAAAAAACAAAAAACAGACCAGAGTTGATCAGTAAACACCTGATCATCAGCAGAGCTTTTCTCCTGCGACAAATCTTCCCAAGTTTGTTTGTTTGTTTGTTTGTTTGTAGTGGTCTGAGAGTCACGGTGCCCTGAAGGGGGCGCTGTCTCTGATGTGAAGCTGAAGCGCTAATGAGTTTTATCCTGAAAGAAAAATGCTTGAGTCCATCGTCCACTTCCTGAGTCTGTGTCCTCACGTCTGCAGGTGAGAAGGAAAGGAGAAAAAGAAAAGGTCAAAGGTGAGATTAAAGGTTTAAATGTTTCCTACATTTCCCATGATGCCACTCAAACACAGTACGAGTCATGATCTGGTTACAGAGGCTTTTTCTGACCTGATGAAAACTAAACTACACACTGAAATCTTCTGGAAACATAATTCTAGTTTATCACCGTCTTTGTTTATAACTCAGACAAATGGATTATTGATGTTTTCAGGCATTTTTTGAGCTAAATATCACAAAACTTAAAAACTTTTGTGACATGAACAAACCACTCACTCTCCCACACCAAAGCCCACAGAGAAAATCAGTGATTTTAACGTCACAGCAAACAGGAGTTGTTGATCCACTGCTGCCTCCATCACTAAGTTCACATTATTTTGTCGATTCCACTTTTGAAGTCCTTCACTCTGATTTCCCTCAGTGACACAAAGTGACTCTATGGGCTTTGGTGTGGGAGAGTGAGTGGTTTACAAACTTCAGTTTCTGTCTGACAGTGAGATAAAGACGTGTTCTTAAGATATCGTAGACTTAAACTGACTCCGAGAGTCTCACACGTGAACTGTTCGGTCTCGTGCCTCGGGTCAGAACGTGGAGCAGACTAATGAGCCCGAGGAGAGACATGAACTGTGGATAAGTCGCGGTGTGTTAATGTGTCGACGACAGCTTCTCCTGCTCCGTCTCTCAGATCCTGTGGGAGGTTTAATTACTCTCAGCTCACCTCTGTGTCTCTAAAACTCGATACTGTTCCAAACCAATGTTTCTCCAGACCATCAGGGCCGATCACTGTGATTTAGAGTCTCTGCTATGGTCTGGAAACACTGCTGAGTGAGCAGAGCCAGCACCAGCACATGATTGCACATGCGGGATTTAAGGCAGAACATCACTGCCTCGCTCTCACCTCCTCCTCGTGTATTCTCAGGCGACGTCCAGCAACATAGATTTTCTTAACTGGTCAGGCCGAGCGCCGACGAGCGGCGTGTGTGTCTGTAAACAGAGAATAATGAAGCAGGTGTGAGAGCCGAACAGAACTGCAGCCACAGCAACTCTGCTACACGCACACGGACGAGACTCCGCCCTCAAACCAGAGCTGAGGACACTTCCTGAGGACACTTCCTGAGGACACTTCGACACGTGCAAATGTCTTCTTCACAAGACCCAAGTGATTCAGTGGGAAAAATATCCAACTGTGATTTTTTTGTGATAAAACATTTTAAACATTTTAAAATTTGCATTTAAGAAGCTGAAAAATGACAGAAAGTAGAAAATATTCAGCTGTTATATTCAGCAACATTCAACACCAAACCCCCTTAAAGAACTCCTGCAGACTTGAGCTGTGATGTTATTATCATCTGTGTTTGACCTTCAGCTCTCTGCTGTCGTCTCCTCTGCAGTTTCAGAGGCTAAATGGAAAAATTCAGAGAATGAAATCTTTACTGTGTGAGAGAGCAAAAGGCCTGATGATGATGATGATGATGATGATGATAAGGACGTAACCTAAAGTATCTCGGAGGAGATGAATGTTTAAACTCAGAAGTCAAATGAGATTTTCTCCGTCAGTCTGTGAGTCAGTGGTTAATTAAATAAACGCCTTCTCTCCATTAAAAATCAACATAGCATTGATTTACAGCGCCGAGGGCTGGAGATGTGAGAGATGAGAGAAGACAAAGGCAGTAAACAATGTTTGTGTTCATTTACTTCACACCATCGACCTCTCATCAATGTGTGTGTGGTTAAACGTCTCACATCTGAAAATAACACTTCACTCTGTAACTATGCAAGTTGCGTAGCAAGAATGTCGGAAAAAATACAGTACACGAAGTACTTAAAAAACATCGTAAAACGAAAGAACATAATACGGTAAGTCGTAAAAAAACATCATAACATAGTAAGGTGTCAGAAATGACGTAGAAACATTGTAGTATAATGACAAGTGTCGTAAAACACCTCACAATATCGTAAGGTGTCAGAAATTACGTAACACATTGTAGTATAATAAGAGAAAAAGTTCGTAGTACAATGAGAACTGTCGTAAAAACATTGTAACATAGTGAGGTGTAAAAAATGTCGTAACAACATAAATATACTTATACAGTATGTATCATATAAATGTTGCACGATTGTCATACTAGAGTACGACATCAGGGAATAAAAACATCGTAGTATAATAAGAACTGTCGTTAAAAACATCACAACATCGTTATGTGTCAGAATATCAGAAAATTGTCTTACTACAATATGCTGTCAGAAAAACATCCCAGAACATTAAGGCATTAAAAAAACATTAAAAAATCGTAAGAATCAAAAACATCGTAAACACATAAACAGTAAGATAAGGAGTAAACGCATGTTTACCTGCAGATGGCACCGTGTCCAGGAACGATGTGACATGTCCCCGTGCTGCAGTAGTTTGGCTGCAGGACACAAACACTCTGACATGGCTGAGCGTCCATAGACAGGAAGCCCGGCTCACACACACACTCCGCTTCCTGTGTACGAACATTCACCTGGCAGCGAGAGAAGTCGTCACACGACAGGAACTTACAGGGATCTGCTCGGTCAGCTGTGAAGACAGGAGACAAAACGTCCTCTAAAATCTGTCCTCTGGGACAATAAAGACAATTATTATCATAATTTATCATTATTGTAGAATAACTGTCTTGAAAACATCATGTCACAAATGTGGTAAAAACATCGCAATATAGTTGTCTTAAAAATTGTCGTAGCATAGTAAATAAGATGTTGATGATGATGATGATGAGACACAATCAGCCTCCTGTGAGGCAGAGACTCACTCATCATCTTCATCTGCAGCTCTGTGAACAGCTGAACTCACACACACACACACACGCACACACACGCACACACACGCACATCTGATCACTGAGTCTGTTTGAACGTGTGTGTGTGTGATCTCTGCTCTGCCTCCAGCTCCTCTGCGTGGACAACATTACAAGACAAAGCTGGTGGAGGCTGAGGAGAATACAAACAAGCTGCTGCTGCTGCTGCTGCTGCTGCTTGTCCTCACACTCATAGAAAAGCTCTTGTTGGACGTCAGTGTGACGCAGCTGGAACATAAACAATGAGCTTAAAGGCCTTCACTCATTTCTCCCTCAAGGCTAATGTCACAATAGAAATAAAGATTCATCTTTAAACACAGTCATTCATTCACTCCAACTTAATAAAACTCAAGCTCGTTCTTTTGCTTGGAATGTTCCGGTTGTTTTGTGGAGGTTGTGAATGTGCAACACAAGCACTCACTCACTCACTCACTCATTCACTCACTCACAGAACCATCGTGTGAGTTGCTCATCGACCATGTTCTCCTGGACTGGAGGCAGGTTTCATACCTGGTTCGATGTCCAGGGAGCGCGTGTCGATGTCGATGTGCATGTTCCTGGCGGCGGCGGAGCAGAACTCCTCCAGGACGCCGTGGACAGCCTCGGTGACGTTGTACGGCACAGACTTGGCGAACTTCATCTTGCTGTTGACGACCACGCTGCCCTTCCTGAAGTTGAGGATCTCCAGTTTCTTGAAGCCCGTCAGGTTGGCCTGCAGGTACGGCAGCAGCTGGAAACACCACAACAACGGTTTTAACCTCCGTTATTCACTTTCACAACATAGTTTTAGACCTTAAAGGTCACCGAGAGGGCACGTAACAGACTGACAGGCCTCAGACAGAGATATTAGAACAGGATAATGGGATATTAATGATAATGTGTCCAAAATGACGTAAAAATGTTGTAGTAATGTGTCCAAAATTACATAAAAACGTTGTAGTAATGTGTCAAAAATGTAACAAACATCGTAGTAATGTTTCCAAAATTACATAAAAAACATCATAATAATGTGTCCAGAATGACGTAAAAACATTGCAGTAATGTGTCCAAAATGACGTAAAAACATGGTAGTAATGTGTCAAAAATAACATAAAAACATTGTAGTAATGTGTTCAAAATGACGTAAAAACATGTAGTAATGTGTCAAAAATTACGTAAAACATCGTAGTAATGTGTCCAAAATGACGTAAAAACATGTAGTAATGTGTCAAAAATTACGTAAAACATCGTAGTAATGTGTCAAAAATTACGTAAAACATCGTAGTAATGTGTCCAAAATGACGTAAAAACATTGTAGTAATGTGTCAAAAATGACGTAAAAACATCGTAGTAATGTGTCAAAAATTACGTAAAACATCGTAGTAATGTGTCCAAAATGACGTAAAAACATTGTAGTAATGTGTCAAAAATGACGTAAAAACATCGTAGTAATGTGTCCAAAATGACGTAAAAACATCGCAGTAATGTGTCCAAAATGACGTAAAAACATTGCAGTAATGTGTCCAAAATGAAGTAAAAACATGGTAGTAATGTGTCCAAAATGACGTAAAAACATTGTAGTAATGTGTCCAAAATGAAGTAAAAACATGTTAGTAATGTGTTCAAAATGAAGTAAAAACATTGTCGTAATGTGTTCAAAATGAAGTAAAAACATTGTCGTAATGTGTTCAAAATGAAGTAAAAACATTGTCGTAATGTGTCCAAAATGACGTAAAAACATTGTAGTAATGTGTCCAAAATGAAGTAAAAACATGGTAGTAATGTGTCCAAAATGAAGTAAAAACATCGTAGTAATGTGTTCAAAATGAAGTAAAAACATTGTCGTAATGTGTTCAAAATGAGGTAATAACATGGTAGTAATGTGTCAAAAATGTCGTAAAAAGACCATAAATGCTTCAGAGGACAGGTTACACAAAAGTCAGACAGGTTACAGACGGACAGACGGACAGGCCTCAGACAGAGACATGAAAACGAGATAATGGGATATTAATGACCACGCGTTTGGTTTCATTTATCAAATCACTTCATCAGTCGCAGATGAAAATCTGAGATAATTAGATTTGTGTCTTCAATCAGATTTTCTGAGCATCTGTCATTTTATACACGAGGTGATTCTGGGTCTGCTCTGCTCTCATGAGTCTCTTATTACACAAGAAAAGTTTCTGCACAACTTTTCTGATGATGAAGGACTGATGATGAAGGACTTTAGTGCGCTACAATATCTTAAAAACACGTGTTCACGTCTTTATCTCACTGTCAGACAGACTTTGATCCACTGCTGACTCCATCAATAAGTTCAAAGGTCTTATTTTGTCAATTCGGGATTTGAAATGCTTTTGTTCAGATTGACCTCAGTGACACAAAGTGACCACACGAGGCAGTAGTAGACCAGTAGCTCCTGTGTCCTCGCCAGCTCAAATCACTGATTTTCTCTATGGGCTTTGGTGTGAGAGAGTGAGTGGTTTACAAACTGTTTCCTGTTGGAAAAGTCCGACTAACAGTGAGACAAAGCCGTAAACATGTTGTTGTTCTTGCAGCAGGGGGCGCTCACAGCACAGTCAGCTTTATGTGTCAATACAACCACACTTAAAAAATATTTAACAAAAAATCTTGAAAAATTGGATTAATTCCATCATCAGAATTCATTTTTAGCTGCTGCGTGCGTGTGTGTGTGTGTGTGTGTGTGTGTGTGTGCGTCCTACAATGATAAATAGATTATTAAGCATTAGTGGCAGCAGCTGCAGCTGATGAGATTGTGTTGTTTACCGAGGCGACGCAGTTAAACAACACGACGGCTGATTAAGTTTATTTCAGTCGTCACTTTTCTCCACTGATTCCTCCTGTAATCGAGGTCGTCGAGCATCGAGGCAGACGCCGCGTGAACAAATTAGCATGTTTCACACACACACACACACACACACACACACACACACACACACTCCAAACAGCCTCGGAGGTGCTACATTTCAACAACTCAATTAAGCAAAAGAAACAAACACTTGACAGTTTAGTTTGTGTAACTCCCACATGACCTCTGGTAATTGCTTGGACTGACGCAGTTTCACAGAAAGTGTTGAGCTAAATGACGCGTCGTATCATAATGACTGTGTTTCAGACACTGATTCAGTTTCTATGGTGTTTAAATGTGTTTTTTTAAGTAAAATAAACTTTGCAGTAGAAAATATTCACATTAAAGAAGCTGAAAAATGACAGAAACTGAAAATAGTTGAAGATGAATTGCTGAATAATTGATTAATGGAGTAATTGCTGCAGATTCCTGGTCCACACTGAAGTTTACTGCAGTAAAACTCATGTTTACATTAAAGCCTCGTGACCACCGTGCGTCTCTGTGTGAAACCCGTGTCTCGTGGATTCTTGGTGGACGCTGGGTTTTCAGCAGCTCATTAAAAACAATGACACGCCTCCTCGTCTCTGAACGGCAGCCGTGAAACGTCGGCTTTGATTAAAAAACAACTCTGATCAATAACTTTTAAACGTTCACTCACTGTAAACTGCAGAGATAAAAAACTCCTTTTATTTCATCAACCCTGAGTTTTTTGTCTTCATTCAGTCACTGAATCCAGGAAGAATCACAAGTGTTTTCTCACAGGACACAGAACAAGTCAACATTTGAAGGTTTGCTGACTCTGCACCAGCTTCTGTCTCTGCATGTTTAATATACACAACATTCACACCTGGGGAACACACACACACACACAGAGACACACACACAGTGTCAGCAGTCGATACAAACAAATGAGTGTTTTTGTAAGAGATGTTAAGACAGCGTGTGTGTCTGTGTGTGTCTCTGTGTGTGTGTGTGTGTGTGTGTGTGTGTCCTTCAGTAGAATAAAGTGTCTCATTACACAAAGAGCAGAAATCTTTACACCACAAACAATTAACTGGGAGTGAAAAAAACAAACAAAACAAACAGCCAAAGACGCCGAGTGTGTCGACCACTGTCGCCAACCAGTATGAAAATACACTTAAAAAATACACTTAAATGCCCTTTAAGTCCATCCAATTATCCCTTTACTTGCACACGGACGAAAATCTCTTTAAAAACATTAAAAAAATGTGCAGAATAATACAGAGAGAAACAGGAATTGTCATCCTGACACCTCAAATATCAATCTGTCGCCAAAATGGACACCAAGACTCTAAATGGACGACTTCCTGTTGAGTTGAGGCCATGGTTACGGTCAACTTTTGTGTTCGTCTTCCCACCAAGTTTCGGGGAATTCGGTGGAAATCAGCGTATGCCGAGTGCCCCTGCCATTCGTGGCACACACACACACACACACACACACACACACACACAGCACTGACACTGTGATCCAGATCACTGAAACCAGCTGCAGAAAAACACATCTTGTAAATGAAACTGTTGCCCAGCTGCTAATTGAAAGAGATTTACAAGCTGCACTCAAGCGAGAAACAAACAAATAAATACATTTAACTGCAGAGAAAAAGAGAGAACATACAAACAGCCGAGTACACAATATATTACCTCATTAAGATCTGAAGCTAATTCAATTAAGTCAGTGAGTCTTAAAGGGATAAATAAGGTTTTTTGAGAGTGTGGTTGCAGTCTGTGCTGTGAGCGCCCCCTACTGCAGAGAAACAGAGTACGGTCAAGTCAGACAGACTTTTCCAACAGGAAACTGAAGTTTGTAAACCACTCACTCTCCAACACCAAAGCCCACAGAGACACACAGGAGCTGCTGGTCCACTGCTGCCTCGTGTGGTCACTTTGTGTCACTGAGGTAAATGTGGTAGCAAATGTGTGTAAATGTGTGTGTGTGATGTTAAAATGACTGATTTTCTCTATGAACTGCCTTTATCTGTGTTTGGCAGCCATGTTTTCACTGAGAGCCTCTTAAAAAACGTCACAGAAATATTTGAGACGTATGACGGTGTTGTCAAAAAAAGATTAGATTACTTCTAACACATGTTTTATAAGACGTGATATAAAGTTGCTAGTGTGCCTGACTCACCATGTCGAGGAAGGTGTTCTCCAGGGATCTGTACTCGGGCGACGTCTTATTGAAGAGGTCCTCAGAGAAGTTCATGTTGGTGACTCGCAGGCTGAAGAACACCACCAGCTCCCGGCCATGGCTCGCTGCGGTCATAGAGGGCGTGGTCAGGTACCGCAGTGTCGGAGTGGGGGTTGTGACGTCGTCACCTGCTGCCATGAAGCCACTCCCCTCATGCAGTGGCTCATTTGCCTCAGTGGTCACCACATCTGTTTCCTCCAGCTCGACGGACAGGTCTTTCTGGTCAGTGACAGCAGCCGGCGCCGGAGAGCTGGTTTGGCTTTCGCCTCCTCCCTGCTGCTGCGTCTCTTCTAAGTCTTCATCTGTGACGACGACAGCAGTCTCATTTAGCTCCGACTCGTTGAGATCAAACTCGGAGGGGATCACAGTTCGCTCCGCCACCTCAAAGAGTCCAGAGTCTGGAGTCGGGCTGGACGAGGAAACTTCAGAAGCAGACGTAGCCTGAGGTGAAGGGAGGGAGTGTGAAACCGGCGGTGCTGTCGCGCTGATGTCTCTCTCCGGGGAGGAATCACTTTCTTGTGTCGCCTCCGGCTGGTCTTTGATGTGCTCTGTTGTGTCTCGTCTATCTGAAGCTGCCACCTCTTTGAAATGTCAGAGGTAAAAAAAAAAAGCAAAATTAAATCATGCATGCCCAACAAAGGATTTCCACAAATTACAGAAATGAGCCTGAATCATGCATAACACATTCAAACGGCTTCATGCTTAGATTTTAGCTTAAAAAAGGGGCTTCTGTCACTTCTGTCACTTCTGTCACTTCTTCCACAAATGAATTACATTGAACATCACTTGAGTCTAATGTGGGTGAACCCGGCAAGGACACTGTTTTCACCAACTTCGCAATGTTCACAAACCCCTGGCATATTAGAGGCGGGGTTACAGCTTCAGAGTCATTGTGCGGGTTAAACATGTCTTGTTGCGGGGACACTGGGGGCCGTCTCCACTGCCCTCTACTGTCTGTAAGTGGAAAAGCAGCCCTGCAAGATTCAGGGGCGCCGACCCAGAGTCCTTAGAATCAGGAGGTCTTGCGAGGAAGAGGATCCAACTGTCTGACCGAGCGAGGGGCCACACATGAGTAAATAGCAAGAATTAAAAACCACAGAAGCATGAAAAAAGGATGTTGACCAACATGGACATGGCTCCACGGCTTGTGTTCGCCAGCTCTGTCGAAAACAACCGTCAGCTGTGAGCTTTTACAACAGTGAAGATAATGAAGTAGATAATGGATGGATGGACGTTTAAAAAAATACTGTACAGTGCTGTAGGGGGAGCTCCAGATTAGCAAAGTTCTGCTTTAACGAGTTGCTCCACGGATCCCCCCTGGCTAAAATCGTTAGATGTCAGTTCTAAGAAGCCATCGCTCCTATAAAAAAAACTACAACTGTCGCTCTGCATTTGAAAGTGGGAGGGGACACCATTTCCAAACTTGACTCACTACTCTAGTGGTGTTGTTGCCTCACAGCAAGAAGGCTCCCATTTCCACCTGAACCTGCCATCACCAGCTGTTCCTCGACTAGTTCCGTCACTACATTTGTGAGAAAAAGCTAATCCGTCTCATCCATCACACTCCAGGTTTGAACTGCTCCCCTCTCAGGATCCACAAAAAAATGTCAACAAGAAATGCACAGCTCTAAAAACATAATGTTATTAACTCAGCGGACTTTTAAGTATCTTCTGTAATATCTGCACAGACACAGATTCCTGCTCACCTGCAGTGATGGAGGTTGTCTCAAACTCCAGATTGTCCTCTGCTTCCTCTGTGGTCACTGAAGGCCTGGAATCGTTTTCAGCTTCTATAGAAGGATGGATGGCTGCTGGGACGTCAGGTAAATTATCGACATCAAAATGATACTCAAGGACCTCATTATCTTCAACAACCTGAATAGTGTCAGCACCAAAGTGAAGGCCTTTCCTACCATCTAAGGGGCGAAGGACTTTAATGGATTCTGCTGGAGGCTCAGTAATGTATTCCTTTGTTTCTGGATCTAGAATCTCAACCACCTCCTCCTCTGGATTTTGTTCGGGTACATCAACATCCTCCTCTTCTGATTCTAGAACTTGAACTGTTACAGTGTCACTTGATTCTGGCTCTGAAACCCCAGGAACTTCAACTGGCAGTGAAATTTCAATCATATCTTCCTCTGGTTCTGGATTTTCCTCCATCTCCTGTGGCTGGGTTTCTTCCTCAAGTACTGAAGGTAGTTTGGGTTCTGAAATGTCAACTGGCTCCTCTGGTGTTTCATCAGAATCTTTCCCCAGTTCCACAACTTCTACCACTTTATCACTAGGTTCAGAAACTACTTCTTGTTCCTTCTCTGGTTCTGCACTCTCAACCTTGACAACTTTTGGTTCTGTCACCTCAGTAAATTTGTTTTCCCCCTTGGGCAACAATTCTTGCTTTGATTCCAAAGAGTCGACCACACCTTCATCTGGTGCTGGAACATCAGGAATATCTTCTACTGCTTCCTCAGAAACCTCCCTTACAGTTTCTTTTGCTAACTCAGTTACCATTTCCTCTGTTAACTCAGTTACCAGCTCCTCTGTTAACTCAGTTACCAGCTCCTCTGTTAACTCAGTTACCAGTTCTTCTTCTACCTCAGGTACAGTTTCTGCTGCTACCTCAGGTATAATTTTCTCTGCTACCTCAGGTACTGTTTCCTCTGTGACCTCAGATACTGTTTCCTCTCCTACCTTAGGTACAGGTTCCTCTGCTACCTCAGGTACCGTTTTCTCCACCACCTTAGGTACAGATTCCTTTGCTACTGCAGGTAATGTTTCCTCTGCTAGCTCAGGTACCATTTTCTCTGCTACCTCAGTTACCGTTTTCTCTGCTACCTCAGGTACCGTTTTCTCTGCTACCTCAGGTGCCATTTTCTCTGCTACCTCAGGTGCCGTTTCCTCCGCTACCTCAGGTACCGTTTCCTCCACTACACCAAGTACCGTTTCCTCCGATACCTCAGGTACCGTTTCCTCCACTACATCAGGTACCGTTTCCTCCGATACCTCAGGTACCGTTTCTTCCGCTACCTCAGGTACCGTTTCATCTGCTACCTCAGTTACCATTACCTCTCCTACCTCAGGTACTGTTTCCTCTGCAACCTCAGGTATTGTTCCCTCTGCTACCTCATGTACCGTTTCCTCTGCTACCTTAGGTATTGTTTCCTCTGCTACCTCAGGAATCGTTTCCTCTGCTACCTCTTGTACCGTTTCCTCTGCTACCTCAGGAATCGTTTCCTCTGCTACCTCAGGTACTGTTTCCTCTACTACCTCAGGTATTGTTTCCTCTACTACCTCAGGTACTGTTTCCTCTACTACCTCAGGTATTGTTTCCTCTACTACCTCAGGTATTGTTTCTTCTGCTACCTCAGGTACTGTTTCCTCTACTACCTCAGGTATTGTTTCCTCTACTACCTCAGGTATTGTTTCTTCTGCTACCTTGGATACCGTTTCCTCTGCTACCTCAGGTATTGTTTCCTCTGCTACCTCAGGTACCATTTCCTCCACTACCTCAGGTACTGTTTTCTCTGTCACATCAGGTACTGTTATCTCTGCTACCTCAGGTACCATTTCCTCCACTTCCCCAGGTACTGTTTCCTCTACTACCTCAGGTACTGTTTCCTCTACTACCTCAGGTACTGTTTCGTCTACTACCTCAGGTACTGTGTTCTCTGTCACCTCAGGTACTGTTCTCTCTGCTACCTCAGGTACTGTTTCCTCTACTACCTCAGGTATTGTTTCTTCTGCTACCTTGGATACAGTTTCCTCTGCTACCTCAGGTATTGTTTCCTCTGCTACCTCAGGTATTGTTTCCTCTGCTACCTCAGGTACTGTTTCCTCTACTACCTCAGGTACTGTTTCCTCTGCTACCTCAGGTACTGTTTCCTCTACTACCTCAGGTACTGTTCTCTCTGCTACCTCAGGTACTGTTTTCTCTACTACCTCAGGTACTGTTCTCTCTGCTACCTCAGGTAGCCTATTATTGGAGACCTCCAGTAAAAATTCCTCAGGTACTTCAGGTTGTATATCCATAGGCTCTGAAGTTGGACTTGACATGTCAACTATACCTTCTTCTGCAATTTCAGTTATGTCCTCTTCTGGTTGCAAAAACTCAACTCCTTCTTCCTGTCCTTCTGTCAAATCCTCAACTTCCATCTCCTCCGTGTCTGGAACCTCAGGTGACACTTCTTTAGGAGGAGATTCTACTGCAGGGTCTCCTTCCGGCTCCGTAGCACCAACTTCCTCTGACACCTTTAATTTCGCTTCTTCTGCATCAAAGTTTTCGGGTTGTTTAGGATTTGGCTGCAAAACCTCAAGCACTCCTTCATTAGCTTTGACCTCTAACTCTCTCTCTGGTTCTTGCAGTTCAATTCCAGTTTCTACACCCTCCTCGTCTGGAAGAGCATTTGCCTCGTCAGCTTCTTGAAGACGGAGTGTTAACTCGGTGGGTGGTTGGCCTGTGAGGGCAGAGAGTGTTGTGACAGCTTGTCCCAAACCAGACAGTGCCTCTTTGGTTGAGGCTGTGGTGGTTAATAAAATTGCAGTAGTGGTAGTAAAATCAACATCCACACGAGGACTGTGGCTGTCCTCGTCTACAGGAACTAGGTCCTCCTCTGATATCAGGTTAGGTGACAGGCTGATATATGAAGCATCCGTCTCCAGCTGAAGAATCACCGCTGGGGTCGGGATGTACTCTCTCACAAGTTCGGCAGTTTCATCATGACGAATGGTCTCAATCTCGTGTGTAATGATGAGCGATTCCTCTTTTTCCTCCTCTCTGCCTTCACTCGATGGCTCACCCACATAAATCGCCTCCGATTCATCAATGAGATCCTCTGTGGCGGGCGGAGCGTCACTCCTAAACTCTGTCACCGCCATCCCATCGTCAGGGAGAGCTGTGGGATCCAGCAGGGTCACCAGGGCGTTCTCCTTCTCCAGGGGCATGAGAGGAACTGGCAGACGAGGTTTGCCCACCTCCGGCTCCTCGGTGACCACTTCAAACTCGTTGTGAGAGTCTGGTTCACTGGACTGTGGGAAGATGAACGACATGCCCTTTAAGAAAAGCTTTCTAAAGCCTGAGCATTTCCTGAAAACTTGACCAAATAACTAATCAATTTCTCTCCATTAAGAGAAACCATTTGTTAGTCACGGCCCTAAAACAACAACCCAACATCTCACCTCGTTCACTACTTCTACTGAAGATGAGGAGGTAAACGCTGGCATGAGGCTGACCTCTGTCAAAGAGAAGACAAAAAAATATTCTAATAATATATTTTTGAAGTTGAAGCAGAAACTGAAAAAGCATAAACTGTACGTGACGTTGCAGCTACCTGGTTCAAAGTTCAGCGAGTCCAGGTCGATGGGCAGCGACGCCTCTTCTCTTAAAGCCTCCGTCACCATCGCCCTGAGGGCGGAGTCAGCCGACAACTCCGGACTGTTGGTCGCCACCTCCGAATTCTCCCCCAGGTTGATTTCAGGCGACGTGACGTCAAAGACGAGAGAGTAGAGCACCGAGATTCCTCCAGACCTGAAGAGGAGAAGACACACCTACTGTAAACCCTTTAATTCTGTCCACTTTGTCTACACAGACAAATGTCTTTGTTTTTGTCCACAGACCAAAATTATTCAGTTTTGATTATTTCTTTGTTATATGGAGCAAAGAAAGTAGAAAATATTCACATTTAAGAAGCTGAAAAATGACAGAAAGTAAAAAAAATTCACATTTAAGAAGCTACAAAATTACAGAAACTAGAAAATATTCACATTTAAGAAGCTGAAAAATGACAAAACTAGAAAATATTCACATTTAAGAAGCTGAAAAATGACAGAAAGTAGAAAATATTCACATTTAAGAAGCTGAAAAATGACAGAAACTAGAAAATATTCACATTTAAGAAGCTGAAAAATGACAGAAACTAGAAAATATTCACATTTAAGAAGCTGAAAAATGAAAGAAAGTAGAAAATATTCACATTTAAGAAGCTGAAAAATGACAGAAACTAGAAAATATTCACATTTAAGAAGCTGAAAAATGACAGAAAGTAGAAAATATTCACATTTAAGAAGCTGAAAAATTAAAGAAAGTAGAAAATATTCACATTTAAGAAGCTGAAAAATGACAGAATCTAGAAAATATTCACATTTAAGAAGCTGAAAAATGACAGAATCTAGAAATTATTCACATTTAAGAAGCTGAAAAATGACAGAAAGTAGAAAATATTCACATTTAAGAAGCTGAAAAATGACAGAAAGTAGAAAATATTCACATTTAAGAAGCTGAAAAATGACAGAAAGTAGAAAATATTCACATTTAAGAAGCTGGAAAATGACAGAAAGTAGAAAATATTCACATTTAAGAAGCTGAAAAATGACAGAAAGTAGAAAATATTCACATTTAAGAAGCTGAAAAATGACAGAAAGTAGAAAACCTTCACATTTAAGAAGCTGAAAAATGACAGAAACTAGAAAATATTCACATTTAAGAAGCTGAATAATGACAGAAACTAGAAAATATTCACATTTAAGAAGCTGAAAAATGACAGAAAGTAGAAAATATTCACATTTAAGAAGCTGAAAAATGACAGAAAGTAGAAAACCTTCACATTTAAGAAGCTGAAAAATGACAGAAACTAGAAAATATTCACATTTAAGAAGCTGAAAAATGACAGAAACTAGAAAATATTCACATTTAAGAAGCTGAAAAATGACAGAAACTAGAAAATATTCACATTTAAGAAGCTGAAAAATGACAGAAACTAGAAAATATTCACATTTAAGAAGCTGAAAAATGACAGAAACTAGAAAATATTCACATTTAAGAAGCTGAAAAATGACAGAAACTAGAAAATATTCACATTTAAGAAGCTGAAAAATGACAGAAACTAGAAAATATTCACATTTAAGAAGCTGAAAAATGACAGAAACTAGAAAATATTCACATTTAAGAAGCTGAAAAATGACGAAAGGCAGAAAATATTCACATTTAAGAAGCTGAAAAATGACAGAAACTAGAAAATATTCACATTTAAGAAGCTGAAAAATTACAGAAAGTAGAAAATATTCACATTTAAGAAGCTGAAAAATGACAGAAACTAGAAAATATTCACATTTAAGAAGCTGAAAAATGACAGAAACTAGAAAATATTCACATTTAAGAAGCTGAAAAATGACAGAAACTAGAAAATATTCACATTTAAGAAGCTGAAAAATGACAGAAACTAGAAAATATTCACATTTAAGAAGCTGAAAAATGACGAAAGGCAGAAAATATTCACATTTAAGAAGCTGAAAAATGACAGAAACTAGAAAATATTCACATTTAAGAAGCTGAAAAATTACAGAAAGTAGAAAATATTCACATTTAAGAAGCTGAAAAATTACAGAAAGTAGAAAATATTCACATTTAAGAAGCTGAAAAATGACAGAAAGCAGAAAATATTCACATTTAAGAAGCTAAAAAATTCCAGAAACTTTATTTAAAATAAACACTCAAAACAATTACTCAGTTATAAGAACAGTAAGTTCTAGTCTCGACAGAGTAGAGACGTGAAACCCGACCTTTACTTACAGTATCAGGAAATAATCAATCACACGTTGGTTTTCTTTAATTTAAGCTTCAAAACTAAAACGAGTCTACGAGTTTGTCTTTGACAAGTTTCTGTCGACTATTTTCTCGATTAATTGACGACTTGATTAGGTCCATAAATGTTTCTGTCAGAGTTTATCACACTGATTGAGGAAATGACACAAAACATGTGGCAAAAGAATAAAGAGGACAGGACTCTATCATCCATATTACACACACACACACATGGAAATGCTGTGTTTTTCTTTAAAAACCAAACATCTGCCAAACAACAGCTCTTCCTCATTAGAGCTTCTCCGTCCTCAGACACAGCTGCTTTGTCTCGAGTGGAGCTGATTTTTGTCCTGCTCGTGTGTGCGTGTCCTCTCGTCTCTACGAGCGACTGCCGGCCTGACTTTCATTCTCCTCGTCACACATGTGAAAATATGTTTTTTGGTTTATTTGCTCTCCGGCGTGTTGTGCCCGTGCGCTTGCATTTTAAAAAGGGTCGAACACGTCTACGCCCACTCCACCGCTGTTGAAAACACTACACCTGCTGCCCGGCGCGTCCTCACCTGGCTTCACGTCGCTGCTATTTTTGCAGAGATGGAGTCAGTGGAGGCGGCCCACACAACAAAAAGGCTTTTTAACTCTCCAGGCTGAGCACAGGGCATTGAACTGCTCCCGCTGAGGGAAACAACCTTCACCGAAAACAAGCAAAACAAGCTTTTATTCCTCCGCTTTTGTCTTTTGTCTTCAAAGATGTTTTTTCTTTCATGTGACGGACAATCTGGCCTGCCACGTGTGTCCTCTTCCTCTTTGTAAAGTTAAGGGACATCGTGGAAGCAAACAAAGTCCTGCTTCCTTCTGTCTTCTTCAACCTCAAGGTCTCATGGTTTTTAACGGAGACGCAGATTTGTCTGTGAAGGTGAATCATGTCCACAATAACAATAAAACACACAGAAGAGGCTGTTGTCACACTGTACGAGTCACATTTTTGCAAATCCTTGAACAGAACACCTTCTGAAAATGTCCTCACTTTTTTGAAAATGTTCTCGCTTCCTGAAAATATCCTCAGTAAAAAAAAAAAATGTCCTCACTTTTTGAAAATGTCCTGACTTTTCTGAAAATGTCCTCACTTTTTTAAAAATATCCTCACTTTCTGAAAATGTCCAGATTTTTTTTGAAAATGTCCTCACTTTTCTGAAAATGATCTAACTTCCTGAAAATATCCTCAGTAAAAAAAAAAATGTCCTCACTTTTTGAAAATGTCTTCACTTTTTTAAAAATATCCTCACTTTCTGAAAATGTCCAGATTTTTCTGAAAATGTCCTCACTTTTCTGAAAATGATCTAACTTCCTGAAAATATCCTCACTAAAAAAAAAAATGTCCTCACTTTAATGAATAGGTCCTAACTTTCTGAAAATATCCTCACTTTCTGAAAATGTCCCCACTTCCTGTAAATGTCCTCGCTCCCTGACACAGTCTGACACACAGTGCCCCCTGAGGTTGTTTCAGTGCAGTGCAGACAGAGAACCAGGACCATGGATCATGAATCTGTCCAAACATTTAGAGGACGAGCTCCTGCTGAGACCTCGTCTCCGTGTTATTGACCATGACAGACGCGAGGACGTCACCTTCAGCTGGAGACACAAACACGCTCAGGTCCCAGCAGGTGTCTCCGTCCTTGTCTCTGTTTGGACACTTTTCAATGTTTTGACTCAGATCCAAGCTCAATGCAGAGCTGTGTATATGTGTGTGTGTGTGTCTCACTTACCCGTCAGTGTCCTGAGTCTCGCTTATGTTGGAGAGAAGAAAATCAAGAGTAAGTTTTAGAAATAAAACTCACACACACTCTCTCAAACACACACACACACACACACACTCAGCAGTTGGTGTTTACGACACTGAAACGTCTCGATAAGTAAAAACCACTTCAGTTTATGAGACGCTGTATTTTCTCTAAACTCAACGTTACGACGATACTAACTTTATTTATAAAAACCAATATGAATCAAAAAAGTGCTGCACATAGAAAGTGTGAATGAGTTTTGTATAAATACAGAGCATTTAGCGTTTATTACGTCTCTCTCTTTAAATCACAATGTTTACAACTGACCTGATTCGCAGCACGTTGATGGTTTTAAATCCTGGGAGTTTGTCAAAGACGTGCTGCATCTGAGACACAAGACAAAACGAAAACTGAGGTCAGTGAAGATCTGACAGGAAGTGTGTGTTAGTGAGAGTGGGATGAGATGAACTGTCTGTGACTCCTAAAGCACCTGAACATGGTTTCTCTGAAAATGTCCTGACTTTCTGAAAATGTCTTTACTTTTTTGAAAATGTCCTCCCTTTTTGAAAATGTCCTCCCTTTGATAGACTCTCCCACACCAAACCCCATAGAGAAAATCAGTGATTTTAGCCATCAGGGACACAGGAGCTGCTGGTCTACTGCTGCCTCTTGTGGTCACTTTGTGTCACTGAGGTAAATCTGAGTGAAAGATTTCAAAAGCCGAATTGACAAAATAAGACATTAGAACTTAGTGATGGAGGCAGCAGTGGATCAACAACTCTGTGTGATTTTTCTCTCTCTATCATATTCTTTCTAGTGGGCGAGTGAAAGCTCAACACAGGAAACGTCCATAAACAGAAAAGCAGGAAGTCACACCTGGTCCTGCAGGTGATGAGCCAGATCCACGTACTGTGGGGAGTCCGGGTCGTCCAGCAGGTCTCTGTAACCCGGATCCACCAGGTCAATACTGAACTCCAGCACGCGCTGCAGCGGACTCTCAGGGACCACGTTAGGAAGCTCCGGGTCCTGCACGGCAACAAAGAAACAAACAAAGAAAAGAGTCATTGCAGAAAAGTTAAGAAAAACAAAGGAGTAAAACATTAGTAAGAGAAACAGCAGAGAGAGAAAATGGTTCCACAATAATAGAAATGTCAGTCTGTGTAAAAACAGTAATAACCTGCTCTCATCAAACAACAACAGACATTCTGTCACTGCACCAACAAACAGAGACTGAGACTTCTTTACTTCTTCTTCTTCTTCTTTCTTTCAAAAGCTTCCACAGATGAATTCTCCAAAAAAGTCCTCCTGTCACTCACCTCCTCCAGCTCCTCCCACTCTACAGTCAACATCTGAAAATGTGTTAGCTCAGTATTACCTCCTCCTCATTCTTCTCCTCCACCTCCTCTTCAATCTTCTTCTTTTCCTCCCCTTCTTGCACCCACTCTTCCTCCTCTTTGTCCACCTTCTCCTCCTTTTCTTCCACGTTTTTCTCCTTGTCTTCTTGCACCTTCTCCTCTAGCTTTTTCTCTTCCTCCTCCTCTTCTTCCACCTTCTTTTCCTCTTCTTCTTCCACCTTCTTCACCTCCTCCTCTAGCTTTTTCTCTTCCTCCTCCTCTTCTTCCACCTTCTTTTCCTCCTCTTCTTCCACCTTCTTCACCTCCTCCTCTAGCTTTTTCTCTTCCTCCTCCTCTTCTTCCACCTTCTTCACCTCCTCCTCTAGCTTTTTCTCTTTCTCCTCCACTTCTTGCACCTTCTTCTCTTCTTCTTCCACCTTCTTCTCCTCCTCCTCCACCTCCACCTTCTCCTCCTCATCTTCTTCCACCTTCTTATTTTCCTCCTCTTCTTCAACCTTCACCTCCTCCTCAGACTGGGTTTCTTCCAGGTCCTGGTCTGGTGAGGAGCTCACAGGAGTGAGATGGACGGGGAAGGTGACGGCAGTCGGTGTCTCTGTGGAGTCGATCGTCTGAACGTCTGAACCTGAAGTGACATCATTACACATTTTTACACAGTTTGAGTTAAAATTCAACATTTTAGTGGAGTGACAGACTTTTATTAGTGAAGAACCAGAGATCGAAGAATATCAGCTTCTTAAATGTGAATATTTTCTACTTTCTGTCAATTTTCAGCTTCTTAAATGTGAATATTTTCTACTTTCTGTCATTTTTCAGCTTCTTAAATGTGAAGGTTTTCTACTTTCTGTCATTTTTCAGCTTCTTAAATGTGAATATTTTCTACTTTGTCATTTTTCAGCTTCTTAAATGTGAATATTTTCTACTTTCTGTCATTTTTCAGCTTCTTAAATGTGAATATTTTCTACTTTCTGTCAATTTTCAGCTTCTTAAATGTGAATATTTTCTAGTTTCTGTCATTTTTCAGCTTCTTAAATGTGAAGGTTTTCTACTTTCTGTCATTTTTCAGCTTCTTAAATGTGAATATTTTCTACTTTCTGTCATTTTTCAGCTTCTTAAATGTGAATGTTTTCTACTTTCTGTAATTTTTCAGCTTCTTAAATGTGAATATTTTCTATTTTCTGTCATTTTTCAGCTTCTTAAATGTGAATGTTTTCTACTTTCTGTCATTTTTCAGCTTCTTAAATGTGAATATTTTCTACTTTCTGTCATTTTTCAGCTTCTTAAATGTGAATGTTTTCTACTTTCTGTCATTTTCCAGCTTCTTAAATGTGAATATTTTCTACTTTCTGTCATTTTTCAGCTTCTTAAATGTGAATGTTTTCTACTTTCTGTCATTTTTCAGCTTCTTAAATCTGAATATTTTCTACTTTCTGTCATTTTTCAGCTTCTTAAATGTGAATGTTTTCTACTTTCTGTCATTTTCCAGCTTCTTAAATGTGAATGTTTTCTACTTTCTGTCATTTTTCAGCTTCTTAAATGTGAATATTTTCTACTTTCTGTCATTTTCCAGCTTCTTAAATGTGAATGTTTTCTACTTTCTGTCATTTTTCAGCTTCTTAAATGTGAATATTTTCTACTTTCTGTCATTTTTCAGCTTCTTAAATGTGAATGTTTTCTACTTTCTGTCATTTTTCAGCTTCTTAAATGTGAATATTTTCTACTTTCTGTCACTTTTCAGCTTCTTAAATGTGAATATTTTCTAGTTTCTGTCATTTTTCAGCTTCTTAAATGTGAATGTTTTCTACTTTCTGTCATTTTCCAGCTTCTTAAATGTGAATATTTTCTACTTTCTGTCATTTTTCAGCTTCTTAAATGTGAATGTTTTCTACTTTCTGTCATTTTTCAGCTTCTTAAATCTGAATATTTTCTACTTTCTGTCATTTTTCAGCTTCTTAAATGTGAATGTTTTCTACTTTCTGTCATTTGCCAGCTTCTTAAATGTGAATGTTTTCTACTTTCTGTCATTTTTCAGCTTCTTAAATGTGAATATTTTCTACTTTCTGTCATTTTCCAGCTTCTTAAATGTGAATGTTTTCTTCTTTCTGTCATTTTTCAGCTTCTTAAATGTGAATATTTTCTACTTTCTGTCATTTTTCAGCTTCTTAAATGTGAATGTTTTCTACTTTCTGTAATTTTTCAGCTTCTTAAATGTGAATGTTTTCTACTTTCTGTCATTTTTCAGCTTCTTAAATGTGAATATTTTCTACTTTCTGTCACTTTTCAGCTTCTTAAATGTGAATATTTTCTACTTTCTGTCATTTTCCAGCTTCTTAAATGTGAATATTTTCTACTTTCTGTCATTTTTCAGCTTCTTAAATGTGAATATTTTCTACTTTCTGTCATTTTCCAGCTTCTTAAATGTGAATGTTTTCTACTTTCTGTCATTTTTCAGCTTCTTAAATGTGAATATTTTCTACTTTCTGTCACTTTTCAGCTTCTTAAATGTGAATATTTTCTACTTTCTGTCACTTTTCAGCTTCTTAAATGTGAATATTTTCTACTTTCTGTCATTTTTCAGCTTCTTAAATGTGAATATTTTCTACTTTCTGTCATTTTCCAGCTTCTTAAATGTGAATATTTTCTACTTTCTGTCACTTTTCAGCTTCTTAAATGTGAATATTTTCTACTTTCTGTCATTTTTCAGCTTCTTAAATGTGAATATTTTCTACTTTCTGTCATTTTTCAGCTTCTTAAATGTGAATATTTTCTACTTTGTCATTTTTCAACTTCTTAAATGTGAATATTTTTAAATTTCTGAATGATTTTGTACCTTTGATGTCAGGGAGTTTCAGCGTCGCAGCCGGAGGAGACACTGATTCTCTGCGGGAGAATAAAAACATGTCAGACTGAAACATAAACCTCTGCATTTACATCGCATGCATGGAAATAGAATATCTTTGTCTGTTTTGTTACTCGTATTGTTTTTGGTAGTTCGTTTGAACGGTCAGAGTCACTGTTCAACAACTAAATTCTGTTCATTTTTACATTAAACTTGAACGTGTTGCGGTGGCGTGTCTTACCGTGGCGGCGGCTTCCGGTCTCTCAGTCGACTCATCCTCTGTGAACAAAACACAAACAACAACAACAGCTGTTAGTCAAAAGGCTCCGTTTGGAAAATTCACTCTGACAACAAGCTGATCGTCAGAATTCACCTCCTTTTCTTGTTTGTTTGTTTGTTTGTTTGTTTGTTTCTCCCACACCAAACCTCATAGAGAAAATCAGTGATTTTAACATCACACACACAGGAGTTGTTGATCCACTGCTGCCTCCATCACTAAGTTCAAATGTCTTATTTTGTCACTTCGGCTTTTGAAATCCTTCACTCAGACTTCCCTCAGTGGCACAAATCCTGTGTCCCCGCAAGCTAAAATTACTGCTTTTCTCTGTGGGGTTTGGTGTGGGAGAGTGAGTTCAGTTTCCTGTTGGAAAAGTCTGTCTCACAGTGAGATGAAGACATGAACAGGATCTTAAAGATATCGTAGATTTAAACTGACAGATTTTAGTCGGTTAGAGTATTTTGTGAAGATACTAAAATCCCAGCAGCCCTCGATTTACCCTCTAAAGCCCACATAGACCGGAAGCTCCAATTAACGCTGCGTTTGTGTGTGTATCTGCGTCATTACCTCGTTTATGAAACCCTAAAGTTTCAGAACAAACAGTTCAGCCACTGCTGAGAAAATAGTGTTGTATTGTTTTCCTGGGCTCTGCGAAGCGGATCGACACTCGGCTCGTTTGCAGCGATTAGGAGGTTTTTTAACCATGAAAACAAGTTAATATATGTAAGTAGACCTCCATAACTAACATATATGTGTGATACAAGCATTCTATGTCACCTTTAAGACACTTTAGAAAAGATCTGATGGTGTGTGTTTGTTTGTTGGACGGACAGACAGACGTCTTTACCCGCTGAACTAATCTGACGTGCTCCTCAGAGCCGCTGAAGTTCTTGGCGAGGTCGGAGATGCAGAGCAACTCGTGCTGACACGTGTGAACCCATCGCTGGTACTCCGCTGTCCCGGGAATCCTGTCCAAGAAGATCCTGAACGCCTCCCACACCGCCTCCTGACAAACTGAGTGCACAAACAAACACGATAAATAAAGAAACCAGCGCGCGTGTGTGTGTGTGTGTGTGTGTGTACCTCTGAGCTGGTAGTACGCCTGGTGGCTGGCGAGCACTTCACTGACGCTCTCTTCAGGACAGATCTTCACTCCGGGGTGAATGAACACTGACCTCTTGGCTCGAGGTTTTCCGACGTCAGAACCCGAACTTTGGGCGTACGTCGACGCCGTCAAGAGTTCCACCAGGCGCGTGGAGGCGCCGGCGTCCGCCGGGACTCCCGGGCGCAGCCTCGCGTCATTCTCTGAGCAGGAGAAACGAGAACCATGTGGAGTCAGTGTGAAGGCTTATGAGAGTCTGATCCGATCCAACTGTGTTTACAACTAATATGACCACAGATATGACAATGAAACCCCGCCCACCTGGTAACCGTTTATCCAATTTTATTTAACGAGAAAGTTAAGCTGCCGGCAGGAAAATAAAGTAAATTGGCTTTAGCCACCAAAATAAAAGACTCACCTTATTAAATTAAATTAGGAACACGTTCACGTCTTTATCTCACTGTCACACAGACTTTTCCAACAGGAAACTGAAGTTTGTAAACCACTCACTCTCCCACACCAAAGCCCATAGAGAAAACCAGTGATTTTAGCTCGCGGGGACACAGGAGCTGCTGGTCTACTGCTGCCTCGTGTGGTCACTTTGTGTCACTGAGGTCAATCTGAACGAATGATTTCAAAAGCCGAATTTGACAAAATGAGACATTTGAACTTAGTGATGGAGGCAGCAGTAAATTTAGATGTTTCAGCAGCACCGTAGGAAAAAAAGCACTTCTCTTCCCTAAATCTGTCACATCCCCGAGGTCCACATTAGTTCTACGTGTTGTGACGTTGACGTATTGACGGAACGAGTCGAGGGTCTGAGGGAAATCACTTCACGCCCAGACTCTGCAGCTGAGACAGAGTCTGACGCTGCCAAAGAAAAAGCAGGGACTGTGAAATCGACTCAACGTCTGCTGCTGGAGAACAACTCTGTTTGTTTGAATGGTTCTCGTTTGTGACGGCTCCTCCTCCTCCTCCTCCTCCTCCTCCTCCTCATCAGCAGCAGCAGGTGTCCGCTCCCATTTACTGGGCACTTATTCTAACTGCCCTCTCACTTGAAAGCCGCCGTGTTCTCTGCTGCTTGTGTGAGAAACCTTCACGAGCAGGAGGACATTTAAAAAAAATAAAAATAAAATAAATAAATCAGGTGAAAAAACGAACAATAAAGGGAACAGGAGCAGTCTCCATGGTAACTGCTTAACCTCAATTCACCCTAGTTTTAGAAAGAGATGGCTTTTTGAAGTGTGAGGTTCTGACAGACAGACAGACTGACTATGTCGTGTCGGGATTAACTGATCGGATTTGCCATTTTCTAATGATTGTTATTTATTAATCAGCTATTCATGGAAGAATGATGCATTTTCGTGAGTGGAAACCTCATCCATGTGGCAGAGTCACTAAAACCGGCGCATGCCACCAGAGTCACCGCTCCCTCTTCCTGACGCCGCGGACGTTCACGAACAAAGTCGCCGCACAGACACGATATTCTCATCAGCCCTTACGACTACGATTCAGGGCCCACGATTCGATGAGGAAACGATTATCGATGCATCTTCCTTTATGGATTACATTTAAGACGCAAATAAAACATTGATTAAACCATTCAGAAATATTGTATTTTATCGTTCTTTACGCCCCCTCACTTGTTCTTTACGCTCCCTCACTTGTTCTTTACGCTCCTTCACTTGTTCTTTATGCTCCCTTACTTGTTCTTTACGCTCCTTCACTTGTTCTTTACGCTCCCTCAATTGTTCTTTACACTCCCTTAATTGTTCTTTACGCTCCCTCACTTTTTCTTTACGCTCCCTCCCCCTCACTTGTTCTTTACGCTCCCTCAATTGTTCTTTACGCTCCCTCACTTGTTCTTTACGCTCCCTCACTTGTTCTTTACGCTCCCTCACCCTAACTTGTTCTTTACGCTCCCTCACTTGTTCTTTACACTCCCTCACTTGTTCTTTACACTCCCTCACCCTAACTTGTTCTTTACGCCCCCTCACTTGTTCTTTACGCTCCCTCAATTGTTCTTTACGCTCCCTCACTTGTTCTTTACGCTCCCTCACTTGTTCTTTACGCTCCTTCACTTGTTCTTTATGCTCCCTTACTTGTTCTTTACGCTCCTTCACTTGTTCTTTACGCTCCTTCACTTGTTCTTTACGCTCCCTCAATTTCTCTTTACGCTCCCTCACTTGTTCTTTACGCTCCCTCACTTGTTCTTTACGCTCCCTCACTTGTTCTTTACGCTCCTTCACTTGTTCTTTATGCTCCCTTACTTGTTCTTTACGCCCCCTCACTTGTTCTTTACGCTCCCTCAATTGTTCTTTACGCTCCCTCACTTGTTCTTTACGCTCCCTCACTTGTTCTTTACGCTCCTTCACTTGTTCTTTATGCTCCCTTACTTGTTCTTTACGCTCCTTCACTTGTTCTTTACGCTCCTTCACTTGTTCTTTACGCTCCCTCAATTTTTCTTTACGCTCCCTCACTTGTTCTTTACGCTCCCTCACTTGTTCTTTACGCTCCCTCACTTGTTCTTTACGCTCCTTCACTTGTTCTTTATGCTCCCTTACTTGTTCTTTACGCTCCTTCACTTGTTCTTTACGCTCCTTCACTTGTTCTTTACGCTCCCTCAATTTTTCTTTACGCTCCCTCAATTGTTCTTTACGCTCCCTCACTTGTTCTTGATGCTCCCTCACTTGTTCTTTACGCTCCTTCACTTGTTCTTTATGCTCCCTTACTTGTTCTTTACGCTCCTTCACTTGTTCTTTACGCTCCTTCACTTGTTCTTTACGCTCCCTCAATTTTTCTTTACGCTCCCTCAATTGTTCTTTACGCTCCCTCACTTGTTCTTTACGCTCCCTCAATTGTTCTTTACGCTCCCTCACTTGTTCTTTACGCTCCCTCAATTGTTCTTTACGCCCCCTCACTTGTTCTTTAAGCTCCTTCACTTGTTCTTTACGCTCCCTCACTTGTTCTTTACGCTCCCTCACTTTTTCTTTACGCTCCCTCACTTGTTTTTTACACTCCTTCACCTGTTCTTTCCCTTCAATTGTTCTTTACACTCCTTCACTTGTTCTTTCATTTCACTTGTTTTTTACACTCCTTCACTTGTTCTTTCCCTTCACTTGTTCTTTACGCTCCCTCACTTGTTTTTTACACTCCTTCACTTGTTCTTTCCCTTCACTTGTTCTTTACGCTCCCTCCCTTGTTCTTTACACTCCCTCACTTGTTCTTTACACTTTACGTTCTTACGCTTCAAGCTCGTTACGGAGCTGGAAGTCGCTGTGCGCTTTCTGATCCACGACTGTGATCAAAGTTGACAGGTTTAAGTCGATCTCGACGTCCGTCTGTCTGTCAGAGTTCAGGGTTCACTCTCCCTCCTTATTCCCCACTCACAGTAAAAATAAAAGCACTTGAAGTGTGCCTGGCATAAAAGCATCCAAACACCGGCTCTCTGCGTTCTCGCAGACGGCGCCGGGGCTGAGTGGGAGGTGTAACTCAGCGGGCAGCCCACTCAGTCAGTGCTTTTAGAATAAATATATGTTACATGAAATGTTTCTGAAGTGACGGTGAGACTCAGCCCGTCCACGTCGACCTGAGACTTCTCGTTTTATCTGAAGATATTTTGTTTTTCGTCGTCGTCTCTCCTCCGTCTAAAGGAAAGCTGTAATTCAACTTGTCAAGCTGCCATCATTTTGGCAGCAAATCCACCAAACTGTGCCATTATCCGGTTTTATTGTCTATTCTTATTGTTTGCATATGTTTGCACATATTCGGTGCCTCAATCTCTGAACCACTAATTTCAATTTGGCTGTGGGATCCGTAAAAGACTGGGAGAGAGTATTCGCCCAGCTCTTTGTTATTTGGGGGTGTTTTACATAATTCCACTGGCTGAGTGAATGAAAAACAACAAAATATGTTACTACTAGGGATGTTACAGCTCTCCCAATTTCACAATTTCTCCCAGTTTTCAGTGGAGAAGAAAGTGAAAGAACTGTTTTTAATTGTCATTCTTTGTTCCACACCAATTATACAATTCACACTTTAAAAACCCATTCAAAGTTCAAATTATACAGCCTAAAAACACCATCACACTGTCTGCAGTAATCACCATGTGGTCCAGCAGAGGGCACCGTGAGAGACACTCAGTGTGTTTCCGTGAATGTTAAAAGTCCAACACAATAATTCCGTTTTCTTAATGTCAATTAAACACGTTAGTCCGACTAAGTCTTAGTCGGACTAACGTACCTGGATCATGTGATCCCTCTTCCCGTCCCTATTTTTTTGAGCCCTAGAAAGAGTTTGAGAAACTTTTTAGTTTTAGACACTTTGTCTTTGTGTTTGCAGTCGTCCAACTTTACCAGGTCCACGTCTGTCTCAAGTAAAAGCGTCCACAAAAACTTGAAAATAAGTGAACTCTAGCAAGTCGTTCAGCTGTTTGACGGGATAAACTCTGCTAGACTCCGCCCGCCTCTGCTCTGCCGCTGTCTACACACAAACGCTCCCTCAGTCGGGTCTGACGCCGCAAACGAAGAGGAATAACAAACGATCAACAAAGGTTAGGCAGCTTTAAATCCATCACGTACCCCTCCGTTTCTTTTTTTGCCAAGATTTTGTTTTCTCATGTTTCACTTTGGTCACATTTTCATGGTAAATCACCGTCAGCTGCCTCTGCAGTTGAGAAGTGACTCACAGACACATTTGCCGTGCTTTTAAAGCGGCGACAGTGTCGCGTCCTCTGTCATCTCCTGCACTTTAATGACTCTGCAGTCAAGTGCTTATGCAATCATAATAGGCTTTGCATTTCCCAGTGCCAGCAACTTTACCTTATGTGTTCAGACACTTTTTACCCTTTAAATCCTCGTTTCTCAACGCTCCCGTTCACCCAGCGCCAACTTTATTCCCCCTGTGAATAAAGATGTGTTTTTGTGAACGGAAACGGGGCTCACCTTTAATTCCAGCGGCGCATGGAGCGAGTGAAGCGAAGAACAACACGAGTCCAAGGCCCCAGAGCATCGTGGAGGAAGACTTTCCCCAAATATGAAGGTCAAAGTAAATCCAGCAGGGTGACGGGGAGGTGGGAGGACCTGGGAGGAGCTGGGAGGACGTGGGTGTTCTCTCTCTCTCTCTCTCTCTCTCTCTCTCTCTCTCTCTCTCAGGTGGAGGCCATGACGTGGTGGTAGAGGGTCTGGAGGACAGTGGATCCTTCAGGCCTGCTCAAACACTAAATGAGCGGCGGTAAAGCAGCCTCTTCAGTCCAGGAAGCGCAGGTGAAGTGTGGCAAGAGTGACGAGGTTAAAAAGGCATAATCTGATTATGTAGCCGTCAGACATAATCCGTCTTTACCGCACGGCCCTGGCAGCGCTGCTGGCGTCATCCTGTTAGTGGCTTTTTTGAGGGCATCTGTCAACCAGCAGCAGCAGTTTGCTCAGCAGCGCCGCCGCCCGCCTCCTCTGCAGAGGTGTGTGGTTCCCAGCAGGCCGACAGAGCGGCATGAAGAGGACGTGACCCCTCGCAGTCACCTCGTTCTGTTGAAGGCTCCTGGTCGCTTGTTCCTGTTCATTACGTTGACACGTCGTCCACCGCCGTGACAGCCCCTGCTGGTCGTCCATGGGCGGTGGACACGTTGCCCTGCGGGCAAAAACATGTCAGCTCAGTCTGCGTGTGACAAGACTGTTAAAGGCTCCAGTTAGACTTATTTATTTATTATTTTCACTCTCATTGTTTTTTTAGGCTTTTATATGTTGGTTTTTATTCTTTTTTCTTGTTTTGACATTTCATTTCATTTAGCTTAAATTGCAGATTTTCTCTATGGACTTTGGTGTGTTAAAATTAGATTAACACTTAATAAAAGACTCATGTAATAAAAATCTATGTCAGTTTAAGTCAACGACATCTTAAGAACACTTTATCTCACTGTTAGACAGACTTTTTACAACAGGAAACTGAAGTTTGTAAACCCTAGAGAAAATCAGTGATTTTAGCTGGCGGAGACACAGGAGCTGCTGGTCTACTGCTGCCTCGTGTGGTCACTTTGTGTCACTGAGGTCAATCTGAACGAATGATTTCAAAAGCCGAATTTGTCAAAATAAGTCATTAGAACTTAGTGATGGAGGCAGCAGTGGATCAACAACTCCTGTGTGTATGACGTTAAAATCACTGATTTTCTCTATGGGCTTTGGTGTGGGAGAGTGAGTGGTTTACAAACTTCAGTCCTCCAGTGCATCTATTTTTATTTACGCAAACTTTGTTGCGTTATAACTTTTTCAGGTTTTATTGTTGCCTTCTATCCACCTACATCCTACTTTATTTGTATTTTATCGGCTCTTTAAATATATATGATGTTTTTTTTTCCTCATTAACAGCTTCATTACTCAACGGTGTCATTGCTTTTACTTGAATTGTGTAACTTTTACTGTTATCTTCACTGTTGTCGTCGTTAGCCTGTTTTTTTACGTTGTTTTAATTGCTCGTTCTGTAAAGAGTCCTTTCATTTATTTATAATTAGTTTTCTACTGTTCACTGTGAGGACGCTTTAACTGCAGCGATGCTCCGAGTCACGCGTTCAAAACTTAAATCCTCTGTTGTGTTTATTTTTTGTGCGTATGTTACAAATCCGATGACTCCGGAAGATTATTCTGTCCCATGGGTTTAAGTCACAGTAAGAGTTTCAGGCGGAGGATGGGAGGAAAATAATGATCTGAAGACACAACACAAACTATATATACTGTCATACTTCAGTAAGAAGTGACAGCTTAATACTTTTATCACACCTGAAATGTTCCTTTTTTCCTACATTTTAAAGAAATTGCCTGATTAAATCACTTTGTTTTATAAAAATAACAGTTAAACAAATGTAAACAAACACATTTATCACATTAAATGCATGAATTCAAACAATCCAGATGAAATTTCAATTTAATAATGTAGAATAATAATTAAGAAATAATATCTGATCAAGATCTGGTTACACGTGGAATGATTATTCAGAGATTATTCATCGATGACTAAATCAATCTTCAACTATTTTGATCACAATTGATTTGCTTTGTGTTACTTTTTTAATCATTAAAACCTAGTTTCTGTCGTTTTTTAGCTTCTTAAATGTGAATATTTTCTACTTCCAAATTGTTGAATAAAAGACTGAGCAGGATTAGACGTTGGATTTGACCGGTGGACGCCGTCTCCGCTGTCGTCTCACAGATTAAAAAGACATCCAACCAAATATTGATTCTCTCTCAAGTGGAACTGCTGAGATTGAGAAGTGAAGATGAAGAGACACGTGAGGATGAGGAGGACGCTGAGGAGGACGCTGACCTGTTTTTGATGTGAATGAGTGATTGTAGGTCAGCTGAAGCTCAGACTTCAGTGAGTTTGGACGTTTCAGAGTCCAGGAAAAGCAGATTAGACATTTCTTTTAATCTCTAATCCCACGGCTGTTTCTCCGTGCAGCTCCGTTTGTTTTTGCCGCTGCCTCAGAAAAACAAGTACTAATAACTGCAGTTGTAGCAGTAGTAGCAGTAGTACTATTACCAGGATTAGCAGCAGTAGGATTAGTAGTAGTTAGTTGTTGTAATACTATAAGAAGTAAACACTGTGATTATGTTACTAATAAGTAAGTAAACTGTATGTTAATGTGAAGTACCCGTGGTCATCCATGTACTACTACTGTAGTCCTCTACTACTACTACTTTTAGCATTAGCAGCCTTAGCCAGTGGTAAAGATACATTTAGAGCTAGTATTTGAAGTATGTACCAGTATTTTTGTTAGCAGTATTGTGCTAGTACTTAGCAGCACTCTTTGTAGTATTCACAGAAGCAGCAGTAGAACAGCAGAGCCAGTACCAGCAGTAATTATTGTAGTATTTCTATTCAGCCATTGAGACAGCAGTAGTAGCTGAAGTAGCATCAGTACTGGTAATATGAAATACTAGTGGTACTTGTAACATGATTATCTTGTAATACTCTAAAGCAGTGACAGTAGCAGTGGTGTTGGTGTAAGTATTCGAGGCAGTACTCAGCAGTACTCTTTGCAGTAACTGCAGTCGTAGAACGGCAGATGCAGTACCAGGAGTAATAGTTGTAGTTGAGGCAGCAGTAGTAGTTGCAATAGTATCAGTAAGGGTCATATGAAGTACTACTAGTCGTAGCAGTATTATCTTGTAATAGTAGTAGCAGTGACAGTGCAGTAATAACTGCTGTAATGTACAAAGTATTGAGTGTTTACGGCATCAGTATTTGCAGTAATAATTGGTGTGACATCAGCTGCACTACTAGCTGTTGCAGCAGTAGTAGTAGTAGTAGTAGTAGGAAGAAACATAGTTCTTGGTGTAGGAACAGTACTTGATATTCATCATGGTAGTAAAAACGGTGGTGTCACTACCTGTAGTAGTAGTAGTAGTAGTTATTGTTGTGGCAGCAGTAGTGGTAGTAAAAAGTGTAGTAGAACCTTTTAGTTGAACGGTACTGACACTAATACCAGTACGAGTGACAGTGGTACAAGTAATAGTAATAGTGGTTAGTAGTAGTAGTAGTAGTAGTACCAAGCACTACTTGCTGTAGCAGGAGCAGCTGCTGTAGTGATGCTAAGTCATAGTAGTAGTAGTAGTGGTAGAATTTGTAGTAGCAAAAGCACTACTTGCTGAAGAAGTAGCAGCTGTTGTAGTAGAGCTGAGTGGTTATGATGCTAATGTGTAGTAGTAATAGTAAAAGTAGTAATAGTAATTGTAGTAGTAGGAGTAGTAGTACTAATAGTAATAGTAGTAGTAGTGGCGGTAGCACTAATAGTAAACATAGTAATAGTTGTAGTACTAATAGTTAAAGTAGTAGTAGTAGTAGTAGAACTTGATGTATTGGTATAAAAATGTTTATGGACACAGCAGAAATAAAGTTCCTCTCTGTTTTTTTTACTACAGTACTTTTACTTTGTAGTAACATGGTACTTTGTTTCTCTCTCTGTGTTGAATGTTGCTAGTTCTGTTTGTAGCATTTATGACGTGTTTTCTTATTCATTCTCCTCAGTTGGATCTTTTTGTGGCTCATTTATGGAACTTTTCAGGTCATTCTTAGATAGATAGATAGATTTTCCTCGTGTCGGTCTAATAAAAGTTTCACCGTCATAGTTCGTTGTCATTTCTCTGTGGACTCGGACATCTGATGAAACACTTCAAACCTCACCGCTGAGGGAATGAAGCGGAGGTGATGAGGAGGAATAAAAACGACGCCGTGTGAAAATCGCTCTCTAATTTCTCCACATTTACAGAAGGTGATTCTGTCTCAGAAAACTGACCGGTGAAATCCACACGAAGACGACAGATAATCCAGTTAATTTCGTCTGTCGAGTGTCTCGGTTTAACCTTTAACCGCTAAAAATAATCTTCCACGCCTCCCGTCCCCCACGGCTGTCTCCCACGGCAACGACACAGTCAGCCGCGCCCGTTTCTTATTAAGTAAATCAACGAAACCTGAATCTACTTTTATTATTTATTACATGTGCTGCCGTTAATCCTGATAATCCTTTGTCTTAAAATATACACACGTCTGTGTGACTGATTACGTGAACTTCATCACGAGTATCTACAGATTATCAGCCCTGAACATGTTTACGTTCACAGTTTAACCTGCAGCGACTTCTGTGGAAATGAGTCAAGAGACACAAGAGGCTCAGTCTCCAACAAAAACAAGATTTTAACCACTGAACAAACGACTCAAATCAGAAAATCTACCTGAGTTTAAGTTTACGATGTCTTTAAGAACACGTTCACGTCTTTATCTCACTGTGAGACAGACTTTTCCAACAGGAAACTGTTGGAAACACCAAAGCCCATAGAGAAAACCAGTGATTTTAGCTGGTGGGGACACAGGAGCTGCTGGTCTACTGCTGCCTCGTGTGGTCACTTTGTGTCACCGAGGTAAATATGAACATCGGAATTTAAAAGCCGAAATGACAAAATAAGACATTTGAACTTAGTGATGGAGGCAGCAGTGGATCAACAACTCCTGTGTGTGTGATGTTAAAATCACTGGTTTTCTCTATGGGCTTTGGTGTGGGAGAGTGAGTGGTTTACAAACGTCAGTTTCCTGTTGGAAAAGTCTGTCTCACAGTGAACGTGAGACGTGAACATGTTCCTAACGTAGATTATATTTCACAAGGCCTTTGATAAGTGGCTAAAATGTTACTATGACGATGGTTTAACATATAATAAATGTCTCTGTGAGTGAGGTGTGACGTGTCATAAACAGCTGAGGATTAGGTTCAGACTGTGACGGGCTGATGGAACATTTTCTGTGCAGGCTTTTAATCCAAGTCTTCATCTGTGTGTGCAAACAAACATGAAACTACAGCCAGTAACTAATCTCCCACAGACAAACGGAAACACATAGACCTGGAATAAAAACAGGAAACTGATTTAAAATGAAATGAAATGATTCTTGAGCGATATCAATTTTTGCTACAAAAAACTATTTTTAGGGGGAAAATAAAGTTTTCTTGAACTATTTCTATGTAGATTTTAGATATTTCGACAGGTTTTATTAAAGAAAATCAATAATGAATGGATTATGTATGACTCATGGTCAGTTACAGCCCTAGTGTTAACGTGTTGTTTATTTTATATAAAAATGACTATATTCTCGTAAAGCACTGAAGTTTATAATCCATCAGATTAGAGACGGCCGTCGTCCATCATGTGAGACATTAGTCCACATTAGTTCCAATGAAAATATCTAATATTAGAAAAGTGCTGAGGCTTCACTCACTCACTCACTCACTCACTCTGACCCAATTAAGACATAATTGAGACGCAGGCGCTTCATCATTAGCTCCATAATTTCTCATTGACACGCTGCATATTTACAGCCCACAGACATTAAGTGGAAAAAAACAAAAAGACTGAGAGAAAATAAAAGAACGTCGAGTGACAGACGATGACTTTAACTCATCAACATCATGACATTGTTTACTTCATATGCATATAATTATCAATACATCACTAAGTAAATCAATCAATACTTCATAAAAAAATAATCTGTGGATATTTAGAGTCTATTTATCCTGATATATGAGATTATGTGATAATATATGTGGATATAAAGCTGCACACAGGTTTGTTTCTCTGGACTCAAAAGCACTGTAAAATACACTGTAAAATAAAATAGAATCTACTGTTTATGATCTGTGTTACATGATCTTAAAATGTACTTTTTAATCATTACCTATCATTTTAGATCAAATCTGCTTTATATCTTTAAATAAAGGAAATTTACATTCTCACTAAACTGTAAATATGGTCAAATTCTGCTAAAGCACAAACAACTAGGCTGAATTATCCAGAATCCAGGACCAGATCTTGTCTCATGTCAGTCACCACATGTAGAAAAAACTGACCAGGCTGATGTATATAAATACGTAGAATATTTTTAGTGTCATTTTCAGACAGAGCGGAGAATAAAATCAATTTGAATCTTCAGAAACAATAATTATAATTGAAAGGCTTTAAAACCACTTGTCTGAGTTGTTAATATGCAGACCTGGTCCCAAACGTCTCAACTCCAGCTCAATCAAAGCAACAAAAAACAAACAAGAAGAAATCACCCGACAAGACCTGCTAATGAGAGCCAGGTCCATTACGATGAGATTAGGGCCCTTTTATTAGTGCGTTAAGTGTGACGAATGGACTCAGTCCATTAGTGATTACTTGTATAATGAGGTAATGAACAAGTTCTTCTCCTGTGAGATGGGGTTTTTTTTCCTCGTGAGGAGATGCCATCGTGGTTTTTCTTCTGAATCATCATCATCATCATCATCATCATGGATCACACCGAGCATCTCATATATGGTGATAAGCTCCGCCTCTGCGGACGCTCGGCGCTCACTGTGCCCGGCACAGAGCAGCGTTACCTCGGCCTGTCCTGATGAAATGATCCGCTGGCTCAGACGTCGCTGTCATTAGATGCTCGGTGTGATCCATAGATTTGTTGTTGACGTGTTATTTTGTTTTTAATGGAAACGTTTTGACCTGACAGTTTAAAAGTTTGTATATTGTTAATGTTTTATTTATTTTAACTTTGAATTTTAGATTTATATTAAAGTCGAGATTTATATTTAAATATAATATGTAAATATTAGATATGTATAGTATAGTATGTAGAGTAGTATATATTTGTACACGTACATATATGTCATACATACATATATATATACATATATACTACTCTACAATGCTGTAATATATCTATTTTCCACATTGTATTATTTGTATTGTATATTTTAATAGAAATACATTAATAAATGAAGTTAAATATTTAAAATGTGAAATTAATAACTACATATATATGCATTTATTAAAAGTATTTCATATGTTCCTTTATCAACACTGTATGTGGCGGTAATGAGGCTGCAGCACTTGGCGCCAGCCACCATTCAAACAGCAGAACAATACATACATACTTGCATACTTGAGTATTGAGAAACAACCACATACTTGTGTACTCCCGTACTTGGCAAGTATATACTCCCAGCGTACTTCTCAAGTATATACTTCCCAAGTAAGCAAGTACATACTTGCTTACTTGAGTATTGAGAAACGGCAATAGACTTAAACTGAAGTAAAAAAGTAAAATAACAGGAAACGGAAGTCACTCACTCTCCCACACCAACACAGGAGCTGCTGGTCTACTGCTGCCTCGTGTGGTCACTTTGTGTCACTGAGGTAAACCTGTATGCAGGACTTTTAATTATAATTATAAGTGATAAAATAAGACATTTGAACTTAGTGATGGAGGCAGCAGTAGATCAACAACTCCTGTGTGCTGTGATGTTAAAATCACTGATTGTCTCTATAGGCGTTGGTGTGGGAGAGTGAGTGGTTTATAAATGAATGAAAAAACAGATTTTAGTCCTTAATACAAAACAAAATTGATATTTTAAGAACACGTTCACGTCTTTATCTCACTGTTAGACAGAAAAATCTTTCATTGAGATTGACCTCAGTGACACAAAGTGACCACACGAGGCAGCAGTAGACCAGCAGCTCCTGTGTCCCTGTGAGCTAAAATCACTGATTTTCTCTATGAGGTTTGGTGTGGGAGAGTGAGTGGTTTATAAACTTCAGTTTCTGTCTAACAGTGAGATAAAACGTGAAACATGTTCTTAGTGTTCTCAGTTTAAATGCACGGTTATAAACGGACAGTAAAACGCATTAAACAGCTGAAAATAACAGTGAATTCATGTATTCAAAGTTCTCAGCTGGAGTTGTGAGTTGTGGAGTCTCGTGGTTTGATTTTTAATGGATTTTTACTTCTCCGTGACTGCAGTGGCTGTAACTGCTGCTGTTTAAACTTGCAGAAGAACAACGCTGCATAATTTAGAGAGTGTGTACAACGAGCAGAATATGTGACATGATACTGTAAGTGCTGCTCTCTTAAAAAAAAAACCCAAAACAGTAATCCCTCTCTTGCTGAGTCTCCTGCTCGCTCTCAGTCCATCAGCATCATAAAAACACTCGTTGATATTCAGGTGCAGTCGCTGCTGTTATGTAACATATATATCAGATGGTGTGTGTGTGTGTGTGTGTGAGGCAGAGAGGAGGCTGTTCATGTGGGGAACACCTAAACGTCCACTCTGCTGATCATCAGCTGATCGTTACTGGGATAGTTTGGAGAAAGTGCTGCTGCACCAGGAACCAGGAACCATCTACATCATCTACATCTACATCATCTACATCATCTTCATCTACATCATCTACATCATCTACAGAATCATTTACAGATTAATGAGATTAAACTGATTTCTAATCTCTGTCTCTCCACAGTGACCCAGCAGAACCAGATGAAGAATTCTCCTCCTCCTCCTCCTCCTTTAAGCTCCTGCTTTAGTAAAAAGAGATAAAAGAAAGCTGTGAGTCAGATTCTGTCTTTGAAACAAAGTCTGTGTTTTTTAAAGTGGCAGCAGATCAGAACTGGGTCAGTCTGTCGTGTTCGGGTCTCGCTCTGAGGTTCTGCTGCTCTGAGCTGCTCATGAGTAACTGGGTTAGTATACTGTTTATATATGTAAACTTACTTTTAAACATCATCTTATATTTTATATTTTATTTTAAATGTTTTTACCTTTGCTTTTATTCTACAAATTATTTGCATCTGTCTCAGGAGTATTTGTCTTTTTATTTTGAGTTATTTTACCTTCTTTCATGATCTTTATGATAATAATCATAAATCCTGAGTTAATGAGGCTCCGCCTCCTCCTGGTCCTCTGGGATGAAGCTCCGCCTCTGTGATTCATCTCTTACACTTTGCTTCTGTCAGAGAGACAAAGATGAGAAGGTGAATGTAGCCTCACACTCTTTAATCACGTCTTTATCAGTGAAACTGAGGATGATGATCATGACCAGAAACAAGGAACTGTGAGAGAAAAAACAAGGAACAGCTGAGAGAAAAAACAAGGAACAGCTGAGAGACAAACAAGAAACTGTGTTTCCTGAACAGCTGAGAGAAAAACAAGGAACAGCTGAGAGAAAAAACAAGGAACAGCTGAGAGAAAAAAAAGAAACTGTGTTTCCCTGAACAGCTGAGAGAAAAACAAGTAACAGCTGAGAGAAAAAAACAAGGAACAGCTGAGAGAAAAAAACAAGGAACAGCTGAGAGAAAAACAAGAAACTGTGTTTCCCTGAACAGCTGAGAGAGAAAAAAGGAACAGCTGAGAGAAAAAAACAAGGAACAGCTGAGAGAAAAAACAAGGAACAGCTGAGAGACAAACAAGAAACTGTGGTTCCTGAACAGCTGAGAGAAAAACAAGGAACAGCTGAGAGAAAAAACAAGGAACAGCTGAGAGAAAAAACAAGAAACTGTGTTTCCCTGAACAGCTGAGAGAAAAACAAGGAACAGCTGAGAGAAAAAACAAGAAACTGTGTTTCCCTGAACAGCTGAGAGAAAAACAAGGAACAGCTGAGAGAAAAACAAGAAACTGTGTTTCCCTGAACAGCTGAGAGAAAAAACAAGGAACAACTGAGAGAAAAACAGTAAACTGTGTTTCCCTGAACAGCTGAGAGAAAAACAAGGAACAGCTGAGAGAAAAACAAGAAACTGTGTTTCCCTGAACAGCTGAGAGAAAAAACAAGGAACAACTGAGAGAAAAACAGTAAACTGTGTTTCCCTGAACAGCTGAGAGAAAAACAAGGAACAGCTGAGAGAAAAAAACAAGGAACAGCTGAGAGAAAAAACAAGGAACAGCTGAGAGACAAACAAGAAACTGTGGTTCCTGAACAGCTGAGAGAAAAACAAGGAACAGCTGAGAGAAAAAACAAGGAACAGCTGAGAGAAAAACAAGGAACAGCTGAGAGAAAAAACAAGGAACAGCTGAGAGAAAAACAAGGAACAGCTGAGAGAAAAACAAGAAACTGTGTTTTCCTGAACAGCTGAGAGAAAAACAAGGAACAGCTTAGAGAAAAACAAGAAACTGTGTTTCCCTGAACAGCTGAGAGAAAAAACAAGGAACAGCTGAGAGAAAAACAGTAAACTGTGTTTCCCTGAACAGCTGAGAGAAAAACAAGGAACAGCTGAGAGAAAAAAACAAGGAACAGCTGAGAGAAAAACAAGAAACTGTGTTTCCCTGAACAGCTGAGAGAAAAACAAGGACACAACTAATGTTGGTCTGACCTCTGTTGACCTCTACACACACACACACACACACACACACACACACACACACACACACTCATCTCAACTCAGATGGCGTTAAAAACACCTGAGACTCATCATAACATCATAAACATTTGCTGTTCTCCTGGTGAGACACAGACGGACAGACATGTCCACAGATGGACAGACGTGTCCACAGATGGACAGACGTGTCCACAGAATCTTAAGAATTAGCTCCTAATCATCAAATATGATTCAGTTTCTTACCAAAACTGAGGACTTTATGTTGGTGAGCAGAACACACACACACACACGCATGCACACGCGCACACACACACACAAACACACACGCACACACACGCATGCACACACACACACACACACACCCATGCACACACACGAAGAGGCCGTAGAATGATATTTTAACAGTCGACCAGGATCAGGATCAGGACCAGGATCAGGATCAGGACCAGGACCAGGACCAGGATCAGACGTGAAAGAAGAAATAAAATAAAATAAATAAAGAGGCTTTTTTTTCTCTCTCTCTCTGATTTTATTGCCCGGGCAACGGTGGTCAGGAGAGAAACGTGGTGCATGACAACGATGTTTGAGAACAGGGTGGAGGAGGAGGGGGAGGCGGGGGAGGAGGGGGAGGAGGCCTTCAGATGCTTTGTTCTCACACACACACACTCACACTCATTCACAACCTACAATAACACTCACAGTATAATCTCTGTCCATCGTGCAGATTCACTCACTCACTCTCACTCACACACACACTCACTCACTCACTCACTCACTCACTCACATACACACTAGCTTATAAAGAGACACAGTGCCACCATGGAGGCGGAGTCACATCATAGTCTTAGCTGTCTTATGGCGCATTTCCACCAGCTCTACTCGCCTCGCCACGCCACACCACGGTTTAAGTAGCGTTTCTAGCATACTACCTGGTACCAGGTAGTATTTTTAGTACCTGCTCCAGCGAGGTTCCAAGCGTGCTTAAGTAGGTACTATGCGATGATTGGTCAGACTGCCGGCCGCTGACTGGCCAGAGTCCCGTCACAGGAAGAGACGTCACAAATCAAGCCGAACTGTAGATCTCCAACAACTACACAAGTCTGGTGTAAAGTCACTAGTCACTCGTGTGTATGTGTGTGTGTGTGTGTGTGTGTCACGTATAAAACAAAGTCACCTCAGTTTCACTCAGCCGTGCAGTGATGACTCCGCCCACGTTAAGTAGGTACTTTTTGTAGTGGAGATGCAATCTAATCGTGCCGTGCCGCAGCAGCAGCAGCAGTAACAGCAGCAGCAGCAGCAGTAACAGCAGCAGCAGCAGCAGTAACAGCAGCAGCAGTTACAGCAGCAGCAGCAGCAGCAGTAACAGCAGCAGCAGCAGTAACTGCAGCAGCAGCAGTAACTGCAGCAGCAGCAGCAGTAACAGCAGCAGCTCTTTGTCACCACATTCATGTGTTCATTTGTCTCTGGTGAACACTCAGGTCGATTTTTTCTTTAATGATCTTATTTTCTGCTCATCTTCTTACTTCTCTCTCTCTCTCTCTCACACACACACACACACACACACACACACACACACGTCCGTGTCCCTCGCCTCTCGCCGCTCGTCTGGAGTGTTTTCATTTTCAAACGCCTCTCTGCATAAATGAAGACAGAGAGGAGACACGTGATAGCCGTGAGGACGAGCGGCGTCACACTCATTTACACCTGAACACACACACACACACACACAGTAATGATCTGAGAGACACGAGATTCATCAGTTCATCGCGTCTCACTCCCGAGAATTCACCCTCACCAAAATATAAAAACGTCTTTATCTCACTGTTAGACAGACTTTTCCAACAGGAAACTGAAGTTTGTAAACCACTCACTCTCCCACACCAAACCCCATAGAGAAAATCAGTGATTTTAGCTGACGGGGACACAGGAGCTGCTGCTCTACTGCTGCCTCGTGTGGTCACTTTGTGTCACTGAGGGAAGTCTGAGTGAAGGATGTCAAAAGCCGAAGTGACAAAATAAGACATTTGAACTTAGTGATGGAAGCAGCAGTGGATCAACAACTCCTGTGTGTGTGATGTTAAAATCACTGGTTTTCTCTGTGGGGTTTGGTGTGGGAGAGTGAGTGGTTTACAAACTGTTAATCGTAGACTAAAATTCACTCTCCACAGCAGGGGGCACTCACAGCCCAGTCAGCACTAACTATGTGTCAGCTCCTCATGCAGCCACACTTCAAAAATCAGCACAAAAACTCTCACTCTTTCATGTCCTTAAATGAACTGTATCATGTTCACATGAAGGTAAATGTCAGAGACTGACACTCACTGACACTGTGACTCATCCCAAACATCAGAGTCACTTTAAAGCTTCAGGAAAATGCAGCTCAGCGTCTGACTGCACTCACTCACTCACTCACTCACTCACCATCACACACTCACTCACACACTCACTCACTCACTCACTCACTCACTCACCATCACACACTCACTCACTCACTCACTCACTCACTCACCATCACACACTCACTCACTCACTCACTCACTCACTCACTCACTCACTCACCATCACACACTCACTCACTCACTCACTCACTCACTCACTATCACACACTCACTCACTCACTCACCATCACACAGTCACTCACTCACTCACTCAACATCACACACTCACTCACTCACTCACTCACCATCACACACTCACTCACTCACCATCACACACTCACTCACTCACTCACTCACCATCACACACTCACTCACTCACTCACTATCACACAGTCACTCACTCACTTACCATCACACACTCACTCACTCACTTTCACACACTCACTCACTCACTCACCATCACACACTCACTTACTCACTCCCCACCACACAGTCACTCACTCACTCACCATCACACACTCACTCATTCACTCAACATCACACACTCTCTCACTCACTCACTCACTGTCACACACTCACTCACTCATTTACTCACTCACCATCACACAGTCACTCACTCACCCACTCACTCACCATCACACAGTCACTCACTCACTCACCATCACACAGTCACTCACTCACTCACTCACTCACCATCACACACTCACTCACTCACTCACTCACCATCACACAGTCACTCACTCACTCACCATCACACAGTCACTCACTCACCATCACACAGTCACTCACTCACTCACTCACTCACTCACTCACTCACTCACCAACACACAGTCACTCACTTACTCACTATCACTCACTCACTCACCATCACACAGTCACTCACTCACTCACTCACCATCACACACTCACTCACTCACTCACTCACTCACCATCACACACTCACTCACTCACTCACTCACTCACTCACCATCACACACTCACTCACTCACCATCACACAGTCACTTACCAACACACAGTCACTCACTCACTCACCATCACACAGTCACTCACTCACCATCACACAGTCACTCACTCTGTCACTCTCTCACACACATTCACTCGCTCACTCACTTACTCACTCACTCACTTACTCACTCACTCACCATTACTCACTCACCATCACTCACTCACTCACTCGCCATCACTCACTCACTCACCATCACTCACTCACTCACCATCACTCACTCACTCACTTACTCACTCACTCACCATTACTCACTCACCATCACTCACTCACTCACTCACTCACCATCACTCACTCGCTCACCATCACTCACTCACTCACCATCACTCACTCACACACAGTGGATCTTGGACACAGCATGAATGTGTGTGTGTGTGTGTGTGAAGTGAGATTAGCAGATTAGCACAGTGTCTTCTCAATAGTTAAAACACTAAACCCTAGTGTCTGAACCAAATGCTCAGTTGCCTGAAGCCACTGATTGACTCAATCACTCTTGTGGCAAAACCATCAGCACTTTTCACCTGTTTAGACACAACCTGCCAACACATTTTCATTGTGATGCACCCGTGCTGCATGCAATGGTGAGCACAGGTGACACATGTCAAACACAGTTAGAGCACAAGTGTCACCATGTGAACACAACAACTTAAAGCTGATCACACTTGTGGCTAATGATGTGAGGGAACATATACGCCAGTTCAGAGAGCACTGGTGTGTGAGGCCCTACGATGGATAGAAATCTGAGAAGGAGGGGTTCGTGTGAGAGGAGGTCGAGGAGGTCGAGGTGGTCGAGGTGGTCAGTGAAGACAAAGAACAGTCAGAGCGACTGTGATTGACCATGTTCTTGTCCATGGTATGAGCATGAGGGAGGCCGGACAAAGGCTACAACCAAACATCAGTAGATTCACTGTGTCCACCATAATCCCAAGATTTAGAGAAGAGAACAGGTAATTACCTTTTTTGACATTATAGTACAGTATAGTATGCAAATGTTGACAACAATTACTGTATGACATACTATATACTGCACCACAGTATACTGTAAGTAAATATATGTTTCAGTACATCACTGTACCAATGTACTGTAGTATTGTAATGGAGGTTTGGTCTAACTGTTTGTAGGCCTAGTATTCCATGTATATCTTTTGTAACCGCATGTTCTCTTGTTGTAGAATTGAAGGACTGCCACATGGGGGTGGGAGGACACGTATGTTCTCCCCACACCAAGAGACCCTAATTGTTGATATGGTCCGTGAGAACTACGCCATTAAACTGAGTGGAATTCAGCAGAAGATCATTGAGGACCATGTCAATGTTGAGGGTATCAACAGTGTCAGCCTCTCTGCTGTTGATCGTGTCAGACTGCACATGAAACAGTCTGGATACGGCCTGCCAGAGGCTTTCCCCCCGTTGCCTGGCTACGTGTAAAGATTTCAGTTTTTTGTCTTTTTGTACAAGTGCTATTATATATTCTATAGTCTATATTCTAAATGCACAGGTTTTTTGTTGTGCAACATGCATGTAGCCTACAGTGAACAATAAACATTTATTTCTCCAGCTTCATGTCCTGAGCATTGTGCTTTCTATTTTTCTACGTCGTGTTTAGTGACTGTTCAGTAGTGTTTTTCATTTTGATTTGACAACATAGTTGAGTTTTGAGCACAGATTGAACTGTTTTGAGGTGAAAGTTTGGTTTTGCAAGAAGAGTCTGAGGTTTTGTGAATGTAGCTTGAAAATTGGCATTTGTGTTCACAGTTTAGAGAAAAGAAATGTGTCTGGAATGAAACTGAAAATAATCTTCATCACCAGTTAACTTTAGATCATTTCTACACATTTAAGACGTTTAAATCTATCACAGATGAAGCTTCAGCGCCATGAAATTGTTTTAATTCTTATTTCAGAACATGTTTCACGTCTTTGTAAACCACTCACTCTCCCACACCAAAGCCCACAGAGAAAATCAGTGATTTTAGCTGGCGGGGACACAGGAGCTGCTGGTCTACTGCTGCCTCGTGTGGTCACTTTGTGTCACTGAGGTAAATTTGAACAAGGCAAAAAAACTAATTTTCAAAAGCCGAATTGACAAAATCAGACATTTGAACTTAGTGATGGAGGCAGCAGTGGATCAACAACTCCTGTGTGTGTGCGTGTGTGTGTGTGTGTGTGTGTGTGTGTGTGTGTGCGTGTGTGTGTGTGTGTGTGCGTGTGTGTGTGTGTGTGTGCGTGTGTGTGATGTTTAAATCACTGATTTTCTCTATGGGCTTTGGTGTGGGAGAGTGAGTGGTTTACAAACTTCAGTTTCCTGTTGGAGAAGTTTGTCTCACAGTGAAATAAAGACGTGAACGTGTCCTTAAGACATCATAGACTTAACCTGAGTCTGTGTCTCTGTCTTCTGTCCTCTCTGACAGAGAAGTTTTCTCGTGTCTCTGTCTTCTGTCCTCTCTGACAGAGCAGTTTTCTCGTGTCTGTGTCTTCTGTCCTCTCTGACAGAGCAGTTTTCTCGTGACTGTGTCTCTGTGTTCTGTCCTCTCTGACAGAGCAGTTTTCTCGTGTCTCTGTCTTCTGTCCTCTCTGACAGAGCAGTTTTCTCGTGTCTGTGTCTTCTGTCCTCTCTGACAGAGCAGTTTTCTCGTGTCTCTGTCTTCTGTCCTCTCTGACAGAGCAGTTTTCTCGTGTCTGTGTCTTCTGTCCTCTCTGACAGAGCAGTTTTCTCGTGACTGTGTCTCTGTGTTCTGTCCTCTCTGACAGAGCAGTTTTCTCGTGTCTGTGTCTTCTGTCCTCTCTGACAGAGCAGTTTTCTCGTGTCTGTGTCTTCTGTCCTCTCTGACAGAGCAGTTTTCTCGTGTCTGTCTTCTGTCCTCTCTGATAGAGCAGTTTTCTCTTGTCTCTGTCTTCTGTCCTCTCTGATAGAGCAGTTTTCTTGTGTCTCTGTCTTCTGTCCTCTCTGATAGAGCAGCTTTCTTGTGTCTGTGTCTTCTGCCCTCTCTGACAGAGCAGTTTTCTCGTGTCTCAGTCTTCTGTCCTCTCTGACAGAGCAGTTTTCTCTTGTCTCTGTCTTCGGTCCTCTCTGACAGAGCAGTTTTCTCGTGTCTGTGCCTTCTGTCCTCTTTGACAGAGCAGTTTTCTCGTGTCTGTGTCTTCTGTCCTCTCTGACAGAGCAGTTTTCTCGTGTCGCTGTTTTCTGTCCTCTCTGACAGAGCAGTTTTCTCGTGTCTGTGTCTTCTGTCCTCTCTGACAGAGCAGTTTTCTCGTGTCTGTGTCTCTGTCTTCTGTCCTCTCTGACAGAGCAGTTTTCTCGTGTCTGTGTCTTCTGTCCTCTCTGACATAGCAGCTTTCTCGTGTCTGTGTCTCTGTCTTCTGTCCTCTCTGACAGAGCAGTTTTCTCGTGTCTGTGTATTCTGTCCTCTCTGACAGAGCAGTTTTCTCGTGTCTGTGTCTTCTGTCCTCTCAGACAGAGCAGTTTTCTTCTGTCTGTGTCTTCTGTCCTCTCAGACAGAGCAGTTTTCTCGTGTCTGTGTCTTCTGTCCTCTCTGACAGAGCAGTTTTCTCGTGTCTGTGTCTCTGTCTTCTGTCCTCTCTGACAGAGCAGTTTTCTCGTGTCTGTGTCTTCTGTCCTCTCTGACATAGCAGCTTTCTCGTGTCTGTGTCTCTGTCTTCTGTCCTCTCTGACAGAGCAGTTTTCTCGTGTCTGTGTATTCTGTCCTCTCTGACAGAGCAGTTTTCTCGTGTCTGTGTCTTCTGTCCTCTCAGACAGAGCAGTTTTCTTCTGTCTGTGTCTTCTGTCCTCTCAGACAGAGCAGTTTTCTCGTGTCTCTGTCTTCTGTCCTCTCTGACAGAGCAGTTTTCTCGTGTCTGTGTCTTCTGTCCTCTCAGACAGAGCAGTTTTCTCGTGTCTCTGTCTTCTGTCCTCTCTGACAGAGCAGTTTTCTCGTGTCTGTGTCTTCTGTCCTCTCAGACAGAGCAGTTTATTCGTGTCTCTGTCTTCTGTCCTCTCTGACAGAGCAGTTTTCTTGTGTCTGTGTCTTCTGTCCTCTCAGACAGAGCAGTTTTCTCGTGTCTCTGTCTTCTGTCCTCTCTGACAGAGCAGTTTTCTCTTGTCTCTGTCTTCGGTCCTCTCTGACAGAGCAGTTTTCTCGTGTCTGTGCCTTCTGTCCTCTTTGACAGAGCAGTCTGTCCTCTCTGACAGAGCAGTTTTCTCGTGTCTGTGTCTTCTGTCCTCTCAGACAGAGCAGTTTTCTTCTGTCTGTGTCTTCTGTCCTCTCAGACAGAGCAGTTTTCTCGTGTCTCTGTCTTCTGTCCTCTCTGACAGAGCAGTTTTTTCTCGTGTCTCTGTCTTCTGTCCTCTCTGACAGACTTTCACAGCTCATGTGAGAGACAAAGGACTCATTCTGTCACTTTGTCACAAAGTTTCTTCTTCTCTGCTGAAAAGAAAACACTCTGACAGTTACACGAGACACGTCTGCAATCCCACAGTTCAGTGGGAAACCGCCGTCTGTCTGTCCGTCCGTCACATTTTCAATACGATCGATGACGAGGACAGAGGAAATGACACGAGACGACAGGAAGTCCATACGTGGACAGAGCGTGAAGAGACGCGTTTGTTCTGTCCCAGCTGCAAACAAATAAATCGACAGCAGTCACACGTTCATCTGACGTGAAATCATTATTTTCACTTTAAATGAGTTCAGATTTAATTAAAACACTGAAATATAAAAGACACTTGAATGAAAGAATGAAACACCAGTGTCAACGACTGACAGGAGGCGGAGCCTAAAACACTCACAGTCTGAGGGGACGAGACGGAGACGATGAAAGGGTGAGACTAAGAGAGAGTGAGACTGAGAGGATGAGAGGGTGAGACTGAGAGAGGATGAGACTGTGAGAGGATGAGAGGGTGAGACTGTGAGAGGATGAGAGGGTGAGAGACTGAGAGAAAATGAGAGGGTGAGACTGACTCACCACATATACATGAATGTGTATGTGAGTATATAAACACACATACACATGTATATACCATATACGTATAAACAACATACAGTCATATACACTGTGTACACACGTGTGTGTGTGTGTGTGTGTTTCCTCTTTATTGCCTCTGCTGTCGTCTGCAGTAACGACTTACAACAGCAGGACCGTCATTATTATTTTTATTATCATTATTATTATCATAATTATCATTATTATTATTATTATTACTCTCTAAAGAACCTGAAGCTGTGAGATTAAAGCTCTGCAGACAAGGAACGTCCTGACCTTCAACTCACACTGAGGTCACGCTGGACAGCTGCTCGTCAAAGAGTCAAGAGAGAACAGTCATACAGGGGGCGCTATACACTCATTTACGTGTGTGTGGGAGAGAAGCTGTAGTAGATGCTAACGTCAAACACCAAAGCCCATGGAGAAAATCAGTGATTTTAGCTCACAGGGACACAGGAGCTGCTGGTCCTCTGCTGCCTCGTGTGGTCACTTTGTGTCACTAAGGGTAAATCTGAACAAAGGATTTAAAATGCCGAATTCACTTGAATCAGACATTAGAACTTAGTGATGGAGGCAGCAGTGGATCAACAACAACTCCTGTGTGTGTGATGTTAAAATCACTGATTTTCTCTCTGGGCTTTGGTGTGGGTGGTGTGAGTGAGTGGTTTACAAACGTCTGTCTCACAGTGAGATAAAGACGTGATCGCGTTCTTAAGATATCGTAGACTTAAAGTGACGTCGATTTCATTTTGTATTAAGGACTAAAATCTTTGTTTTTCCTTGTCACTCTCATAGAGAAAATCAGTGATTTTAACATTTTAACACACACAGGATTGTTGATCCACTGCTGCCTCCATCACTAAGTTCACATGTCTTATTTTTTTTTTTTATTTAGTTCAGATTTACCTGAGTGACACAAAGTGACCACACGAGGCAGCAGTGGACCAGCAGCTCCTGTGTCCCCGCGAGCTAAAATCACTGGTTTTCGCGGTGGGCTTTGGTGTGGGAGAGTGAGCGGTTTACAAACTTCAGTTTCCTGTTGGAATAGTCAGATCATACACGTCACTCATCATCACTACAGATAAAAATGATGTTTATCTTTGCTTCAGAATCACAGGTTAAACTATATAAACATGTGTTTGAAAGAGTCAGAACCTTGTGAATCCATAGACCTTTTGTTTTATTGATATTTTTTTCTTTTTTCAGCTTTCACAACAGCAGCAGTGCATTGTGGTGCTCCCGGGTGCAGCGGGCGTTTGGACTCCAGGTCCTCCGGAGCAGAGCGGAGCAGAGCAGAGCAGAGCAGAGCAGACACGGTGCAGACACGGTGCAGAAGCGTTGTACAGCAGAAGCTACGCCCGCGTGAAATGCAACATCCATGGGGATTTACACAGTTTCACATGGAGCCGATCAATACTGTCCACAGAGAGGCGATCCATCGTCACTGAGCTGAAACAGCGTCACACCTGCTTCCAAACAGATGACGCTCATAAATCAGAATCTCTGGCAGCCATGTTTGATGCAGCGACTTGTTTCTTTCAAATGTCTTGTTCTTTTTTAAGTTGTAGCAGCTTCCTCTTCTTTGATTTGGCTGAAAAACACACTTTTCGTTGTTCTTTTTCATCTTTTTTTACATTTCATTTAGTGGAAAGTTTGTTATTTTTCACTTTCTTGCTGAGAGTGAGATGACACCGCTATGTTTCATGTGTTCAGAAGTGATACTTTGCTTTCATCTAAGCATTTTCTGTCTTTTTTAGTGTATTTTATTGCCTCGTGTGACCGTGTGCGTCTTTTGTTTATCCACTGTGTTCTTTTTAAAGTGCTTTACAAATAAAGTCGGACTCGACTGAAAGTATTTGTGGGTGGACATGGACCATGTGAAATAATGATCAATAACTGTAAATAAAGATTTCAATCAATCGATTGTCGCATCAGACTCTCAGCAAGGCAAGAAAACAACTATGAAATTCTTCAAAACGAATAAAACAGGGCTCCTACGTGACACTGAAGAAAAAAAAACATTTAAATAAGTTCAACTATGAGGTTGTGCAGTGAAAACGCAAGGAAAACCAGATTTTATCCACTTAACAAAAGACTCTGCGATGTGTGTCAGACTTTTCCAACAGGAAACTGAGGTTTGTAAACCACTCACTCTCCCACACCAAAGTCCATAGAGAAAATCAGTGATTTTAGCTCACGGGGACACAGGAGCTGCTGGTCTACTGCTGCCTCGTGTGGTCACTTTGTGTCACTGAAGTAAATCCAAATGCAGGATTTGTAAGGCCGAATTCTACAAAATAAGACATATGAACTTAGTGATGGAGGCAGCAGTGGATCAACAACTCCTGTGTGTGTGATGTTAAAATCACTGATTTTCTCTATGAGCTTTGGTGTGAGAGAGTGAGTGGTTTACAAACTTCAGTTTCCTGTAACATGAAGGAGATTTTATTAACCTTTAGTCTTTTATCAAGTTTATAAAACCAGTTTTTCTTTTTGTCTCCGCTGGAAGCCACGTTTTCCCTCAGTCCTCAGCAGCAGGGGGCGCTCACGGTGCAGTCAGTGATGACCTTGTGTGTGTTGAGGATTGTGTTCAGCCTCTGGCAGCTCGCCACAGATTAAATATGACATTTTAATGGTCAGAGTCTGACTGTGAGTCTGGGTCAGACTGTGAGTCTGGGTCTGGATCCGACTGTGAGTCTGGGTCAGACTGTGAGTCTGGGTCAGGGTCAGTGTTGTAGGCACCAGGATTTCTTGTCACTGAGTCAGGAAAAATAAAATAAACACAACAAAAATAAATAAATAAATAAATAAATAAATAAATAACAATGTTGTTGTTTTACCCGCAGGGCTAATGTTAGCTTAGCGCTAAACTGTTTGTGCTTAAAATCCCACTGTGTGTGTGTGTGTGTTTATAACAACAACACAAACATCATTATCATCATCTTACTCCACTGATGTGATAAAGGGATAGTTCAGGTTTTTTCCAGGGCCAGGGCCAGGGCTAGTGCCAGGGCCAGGACCAGGGCTAGGGCCAGGGCCAGGGCCAGGACCAGTGATTTTTTTTTTTAAGTTTTAAAACCAAAGTCATTAAACTAGTTGTTACTGTTTTTTTACTAGTTTGATTTCAGTTTAACATCAACACACTTTGTGCTTCACTTGAAAGTGCAATTTAATAAGAGGACACTTTTGTGATTTTACTGCCCTCTAGTGTTTGAAAAACCAAGTAGTTTTGCGGCCTCATAAAGGCTTAAGCCGGCCCTGCATAGACTGCATATTAAAAATGGATGTCGTCTTCTGGGTGAAAATATATTAAATATCCACCAGGGGGCGACTTTCTTATGCCATACAACATTTTCCTGAGGAGTGAATTCTTTTCAGAAAAGTGGACGACAGTGTGATTGACAGCTGCCGTCGTCCAATAGGAGCCTGGTTGTGAACTTCCTGTTTAGAAGACCACGCCCACTTTTAATATCCAGTCTATGATGCTACGTCCACACTAACACGTTTTCATTCAACAAAATGTTTTCACATCAAAACAACCAACAGTTTTAACTCCATTAGCGTTAGCATTGTTGCGCGTCCACACTTACATGCCTGAAAATGTATACCACACAAGTGTTCAGCTACACTGGGTGTGTCTGCGTAAAAAAAACAGGAAGTTGGCTTTCTGCTCTTTAGTTTTTCAGTTTGTTCGGTTTCAATAAGAACCAATAAGGAAGTGAACGGTATCATTTTTGAAAGTTTCCCACGCTCGTACTCATCCAGACTAAAACCATAACCTCAAATAAAAAACAGAACCAGCAAAAACTAACACAGCAGTCTGGACGAACCGTGAATGTGGAGAATAATTTGTGTGTTTTCAAACACAAAGTAATTAGTGTGGATGTAGCCAATGTAAGCTTAGAAAAATAAAAATAAAACTGTCATCATTTTGAAAGTTTTCTGCACTTTTACTCGTTCAGACTAAAATGCATCCTGAGTTTTCAAAAATGTCGATAGTGTGGATGTAGCCCAAAGAAAAATTTTAAAGAAACAATTGTGGAATAAAACACAACTGAATCGCTGTTTTGAAAAAATTCCACGCTCGTACTCATCCAGACAAACTACTTGAAATATAACGCACTAGTGTGGACGAAACTAATTAGTGTGGATGTAGCACAACACACACAACACAAATGCAGACAAAATAAAAAGCAGAAAAATAAAACACAAAATGTGTCAAGTTTTCTGCACTTTTACTCGTCCAGACTAAAATGCGTCGTCTGAGTTTTCAAACAAAAATGAAGATATTGTGGATGTAGCCTAATGAAACTTAACATAAACATAAAAGCAGTAAAATCAAACAAAAAATGTGAAAAAACCGAATCAGTCCTCTGGACTAACTTCTTGAAAGGTAATGCACTAGTGTGGACCAACTGTGAATCTGGAGCAGAATTTGTGTGTTTTCAAACAAACATGGAGCAGTGTGGATGTAGCGTACGTAAACGCAGAAAAAAACTGCGTGACTCGTTCTCATCCAGACTAAAACACAAAAGAGTTTTCAACCTCTAAAATAGCGCATTAGAGTGGACGAACACGTGAATCTGGCTTTTATAAAAGAAAATGTGAGTGTGAAAGAGTGTGGATGTAGCACAAAGAACTGTAAAAGAACCCCAAAAAAAACAGTCCTGCTGATTTACTCCCTTCCCTTGTAAGTCGCTTTGGATAAAAGCATCTGCTAAATGACATGTAATGTAATGTAAAAGTGCCACAAGGGGGAGCTGCATCGTTGCTGTCATTCTCAATGATTTCATTTATTATCTAAAGATTTTTGTTTTCCACTTAAAATATTTTCTTTAAATTAAACATATTTCATACAACATTTGTTTTTTTCACTATTCAAATCAACAACATTCTGACTTTTCACGATGTTGTTGCATATTTTTCTTCTTTTTTTTTTAGAGGTTTGACCTCAGAGCCCTTTTTCTGAGTGTTTTATTTTAAAAATAAATTTAAATAAATAATCAACATCAAACAAATGAAATCAGACACAAAAAACTTAAACTTTTAAAAGGGAAAATTAAAATTTCTCAGCACAAAATCTGACAAAGAAAAGTTTGTCATTCTCTCTGAAAAAATATCTTCTTCTGGTGAAATCTATGATGCTAATGCTAAGCTATGTGGTAAAGTGCACACACACACACAGGATTCATATGTTTTTAAGTGAAAAAAAGATACACACAGACAGATACAGCTCCCCCTTGTGGCACTCATTCGTTAAGGTGAAACATTAACAATGTTTTTTGTTAATTTCTTGCAGCGCTGCAGATGTTTTTGTTATTACAGATTATTGCAGATTATTAAAGACGTAGACACCTGTACCGTTAAACGAAAAAACCTGAACTATGCCTTTAAAGGAATTCCACTGGCTCAGGAAATGGCAGCAGCACAGTCTGACTGAGGGTCAGTCATTATTTCCCACAATCCTCTGCTGTGTCGCAGCGACATTGTCATGGCGTAATCCTCAAATCGACCTGTAGAGGGAGCTGTGGTTCAATCCAAGTCTTCACATGACTGCAAGTGGAGAGGTCAGCTCTGACCAGCTGTGGTTACTTATTGTTAGTTATGGTCAGTTATGGGTTTAGTTAAAGGCCAGCTGAGGTCAGTTCTGGTCAGTCCTGGTTAGTTACGGTTAGTTCTGCGCTAGTTCTGGACTAGTCAGTTGTTCTAGTCAGTTTTTGATTGGTTGAGGTCAGCTGAGGTCAGTTATGGTTAGTTCTGGACTGGTCAGTTGTTGTGATGAGTTATCGGTTAGTTATGAGTTAGCACTGGTCAGTTTTGGATTGGTTGAGGTCAGTCCTGGTCAGTCTGGGTTAGTTATGGATCAGTAGAGGTTAGTTCTGGTCAGTTATGAGTTAGTTCTGGGTTAGTTATGGACCAGTTGAGGTCAGTTATGAGTTAGTTCTGGGTTAGTTATGGACCAGTTGATGTCAGTTATGAGTTCGTTCTGGTCAGTTTTGGATTGGTTGAGGTCAGTCCTGGTCAGGTCTGGGTTAGTTATGAATCAGTTGAGGTAAGCTATGGTTAGTTCTGGACTGGTCAGTTCTTGTGATGAGTTATTGGTTAGTTCTGGGTTAGTTATGGACCAGTTGAGGTCAGTTATGGGTCAGTTGTGGTCAGGTATGATCAGGTGTGGGTAAGAAAACTCAGTTCTGTGTTGGTTAAGAGTTGGTTCTGGACTGGTCAGTTGTTGTAGTCAGTCGTGGTCAGTTGTCTCGGTTTGGAGGCGGGGCTCAGTGTGTGGGGGGCGGGGCTCAGGCTCTGCAACACCGGAAGCGCAGCAGTTTGTGAAAGGCCTTTTTGAAGTCCTCATTGGACATGGTGTAGATGATGGGGTTGATGAGTGAGTTGAGGTAACCGAGCCATGTGAACACGTCAAAGAGTTCCGGGTGGAAGCACGAGTCACACACGGGCACCAGCAGCGTGTAGATGAAGAAGGGCAGCCAGCAGATGATGTAGGCCCCTAGGATGATGCCCAGAGTCTTGGTGGCCTTCTTCTCTCTGGCAGCGCAGATGCGCTTCTTCTCCAGCAGGGCGTCACTCACCGTCACTTTGACGTGACCCACGTTGGCGCAGGACGACGAGGAGGCGTGGTCACAGCAGGGGGAGGAGTTGGTGTCGTTGGTGCCGTAGTTGAGCGAGGAGCTGGAGGCCACGGAGCCCGGGGAGTCGGTGATGAGGTGCGCGGACGTGAGCCGCTTCCCGGGCTTGTTGCTGGACTGCTTGAGGATGCGCTTGCGCGCCTCCACGTAGATCCTGCCGTAAAGCGCGATGAGCAGTAGCGTGGGGATGTAGAAGGCGCCGAAGGTGGAGTAGATGGTGTAGAAGATGTGGTCCGTGTTCACGTTGCAGCTCGTCACCTCCTCCTCCGCCTTCACCTGGCGCCAGAAGAACGGCGGCAGGGAGATGGAGATGGCGATGACCCACGCGGTGGCGATCATGCCCGCGGCGCGCGCCGGCGTGCGCTTCTTGGAGTACTCCACCGCGTCCGTGATGGCCCAGTACCGGTCCAGCGCGATGACGCACAGGTGGAGGATGGAGGCGGTGCAGCAGGTGATGTCAGAGGAGAGCCAGATGTCGCAGAACACCTGGCCCAGAGTCCACGTGTGCGTCACCGTGTAGAGCGCGCTCACTGGCATCACCAGGATGGACACGAGCAGGTCCGTCACCGCCAGGGACGCGATCAGGAAGTTTGCGGGCGTGTGCAGTTTGCGGGACTGGTAGATGGTGGCGATGACGAAGGCGTTTGAGAGTGTGGTGGCGAAAGTGATGAGCGCCAGAGTGAGCGCCACTCCCGCCTGCAGCGCCACCTGGCTGTCCGTGGACGTCAGGTTATCGCCTCTGCCGCCGCTGGAGATGTTGAGCAGCTCCGCGTCCGGCACCGGTGTCTCCATCACCTCCACCGTCCCGCGTCACATCCACGTCCACCCGCAGCCGCAGCAGCAGCAGGTGTCATGGAGTGGGGGGAGGAGGGGGCGGGGCCGCACACACGCAAAGATACAAACCCGCAAATGACGCGTTTCTCTCGCGCAAAGACGATGAAGATTAAGAAGCGTCTTCATTGTCCAGGAGACAGAGCGCGCGCACACACACACATCACACACAGAACACACACTCACACAGAGAACACATACACTTCTGCCTCCTCTTCCTCATCCTCCTCTTCTTCACTTCTTCACCTGCAGCATCTTCTTCCCTCTCTCTTTCATCAACTTAAAAATCCACCAGAGAAAAAGCAGATCCACTCATCTTCATCATCATCCTCACGTCTATCAGAGCTGTGACGTCACAACCAGCTCCACATCTGTGCTCCTCCGCAAAAAAGAAGAAAAATCTTTTATTCCGCTCTTTATGTGTGTGTGTCTGCGCTCACAAGTTCATTGCTGCTGCTTTTATACTCTCTCCCTGTACCCCCTCTCTCTCTCTCTTCCTCCGTCTCTCTCTCCCTCTGTCTCTCTCTCCCTCTGTCTCTCTCTCCCTCTGTCTCTCCCTCTCCCCCCCTCTCTCTCTCCCCCTCTCTGTCCCTCCCATCATCATCAGACTTGATTTTCACAGAACAAAAAATCCCTTTATTGATTTTCAGCAGTAGAATATTCACATTATATATATATATGTGTGTGTGTGTGTGTGTGTGTGTGTGTGTGTGCCTAATACAAAGCCTCTAGTCATTCATTCATTCATTTATTCATCCAATAATAAAAAGATGACATTTGGTCATGAATATGAGATTGAAGCCATCACTATCACTGTTAAAAAGACACTGGATTATTGAGATTAATTTTTATTAATGGTTAATTATGTGAGAACACATGGACAATTAACCATTAATGATAATTATAAAAATAATAAAACTACTTTTTTTTAAAACATAATATTATATTAGATAATATATTGCCAGAATGTTTTACACTGTAGAAAAACAGTTGGTGGCGCCTCCTTGTGGACAAACTGCATTGAAGTATTATTTTTTAACAGATCAACTAAATAAAGCAATGTTTGACATTTTTTACAAACTTTTTTTGCAGTGTGAAAAAATAAGTTTAGTGCCCCCTTGTGGACAAACTAGCATACTTAATTATCGATAATATTCTTCTTAAATAGTCACTAATAAGAAATAATGGATTTTGTTTTACATTTGAACTCAAACTTGGCCACACAGTGGATGTAGTGGTTAGCACGCTTGTCTTTGCAGCAAGTGGACCAGGTTCGAGCCCCGGGTGGAACAAGGGTCTTTCTGCATGGAGGTCACATGTTCTCTCCCTGTGTGTGCGTGGGTTTTCTCCGGGTTCTCCGGATTCCTCCACAGACCAAAAACATGCAATATGGGGATTAGGTCAATTGGACACTCTAAATTGACCATAGGTCACTTACTCACATACAGACACTGACACTGACACTCACTCACTCACATACAGACACTTACACTCACTCACTCACATACAGACACTTACACTCACTCATTCACATACACAAACACGCACTTGTTCACTCTCCCTAACTCACTCACATACTATACTATGTAATATTATAAAGAGTGACTTCAACTTCTACCCAAGTCATTTTCTGATGTGACATACTTAAAAGTATCACTTTAAGGTACTTTTATACGAGAATGTCCAAGTACAGTGTTATAATACAAGGAGTCCAGCTCTGCTGTTCTGTGTATTTGTTATCAATAAAGTTTGTACAAAAGAAACACACACACACACACCCACGCCTTCGTGAGTCCGGGCTAAGTTAATTAGTTGGACCTACTTGAATGACGGAGGAGGAGAATGATGCAGCTAAAGCTACCGCTAACCATAGTTAACGGCTAACAAGTGCTAACCTGTGATTAGTTTCAAAATAATTCGGAATAGTACTTTTTTGTTGTTGTGTCAAAACCAACAGTTTTATGTTAAATAGTGAATGTTTGCGCATTAGCTAGTGTTTATTGACAGAACAGCAGTAACAGTAGTTTGTACAAACACACACACACACCTGAGTCCAGCCCTGATGACGATGACGGCGGCGGAGAATGAAGCAGCTCATTTAGCAGGTACAGCGTTAGCGTCGCAGCTAAAGCTCCACAGCTAATAACAGTGTCGTGTTTTAACATGAGGTGTCACGCGTGTCGCGCTAATTGTTAGCTAGCCGCGCTAAGCTAGCTTTTGCTCTGCAAACAAAAAACCCACATTCATTTATGACTGTTTTAAGCTAACGAGTGCTAACCTACGATTAGTTTCAAAATAATTCAGGTTTTTTGTGTCAAAGCCGTTTTATATTAAATAATAAATCTTAATCTTAATGATGTTCTGATAAAGAACACATGCATTGAGCAGTAATTAATAATCTTACTTTAATTGATTTTTTTCTAATATTTTTTCTTCATGTTTTTATATTTTTGTATTTTAATAATTGTCCATCTTTGACTATTTGCTGCTGTAACAAATGAAGTTGCTCACAGTGGAATGAAACGCTAACATTTAATCAAACCTATCTCACGCTTGGATTTTTTGGTGTGGGAGAGTGAGTGGTTTACAAACTTTAGTTTCTGTTGGAAAAGTCTGTCTCACATTGAGATAAAGACGTGAACATGTCCTTCAGATATCATAGACTTAAACTGACGTTGTTTTCAGTGAGACTGATTCAACTCAAAGGTGTCATTATGATAAATGTATGACGAAAAGTGTATATTTTCGCTTTAAATTGCTCATTAATCACTAATTGATATGTTGCAGCCCTAAGCCATCAATTCATTAATATTTTAATAAAAAGTGAAGTGACTTTTGATCAAACATTTAAATTTTCAAAGTTGTGAATGTTTGGATTGTCTTTTAAAAATAATAGATCTGTGTGTGTGTGTGTGTGTGTTACATAATGACCTTCATGATGTTGCAGTGATTACACTGACTGATGAAAGTGGTTGAGTCCTGAGTAGAGGTGGAGATCGCTCAGGTGATAAATCGTGGGATGATGCCTCCCTTTGCTGCCGTTAACCCGATCGACCTCCACCTGAAATAACCGGCATCATCTTTTATTTATTTATTTATATTCTTCATTTTGTACTTTGCTGTTGTAAAAATCTGTCCTCTCGACAGGAACGCGGAGTCAAGTGTCGTGGTTTTTCACACAAGTCAGAGTGGCCCTGGCACTGGCGATAATAAAGACCAAGCCTGCGGGAATGAGCGGCCGCAAGCACGCGGAGGCCGTGGCCTGCAAGCTGAAGAGGCAGGATGAGAGGTGGAGGGAAAGAGCCCAGGAGCTGCAGCAGGAGGTGCTGAGGCTGCGACAGGAGCTGCTCATCACCAGGGTGACGTCAACTGCCGAGAGCAACACCGAGGCAGCAGGTAGAAACACCATAGATACTTCAGAAATAATACAAATATTCCAAGAATACTAGAAATATTAGTGATTTTACATCAAACAACACTTGCCCCTGTTCGACCTGTTGGATAAAAACTGTTGCTTGTAAAACTCAGGGATTCGAGATGAAATGTTTTTTGATGTGCGTTTATATAGAACTGGCCCAGTGTCAGAGAAACACATGCTGTTACTGGAAACATGGCTGCCATAGGAGATGCTGGGGAAAACTAAGTGATTTTAATCACTTAACAAAAGACTCGGCTTATAAAATCTACAGTCAGCTTAAGTCTACTATGTCTTAAGAACGTGTTCACGTCTTTATTTCACTCTGATACTGACTTTCACTCGCTCTCTCAAATCAGTGATTTTAACATCACAGCTAAAATCACTGATTTTCTCTATGGGCTTTGGTGTGGCAGAGTGAGTGGTTTACAAACTTCAGTTTCCTGTTGTAAAAGTCTGTCCCACAGTGAGATAAAAACGTGAACATGTTCTATCTTAGACTTAAATTGAGGCGGAGTGAATCAAGGCCCCCACTCATGCTGCTGTAACATGAAATACGTTTTAACATATTACAAAATATTATGATAATTCAAATTGCGGTGTTTGCTGAATTTTTTTAAAAAAGCAACAAAAAAAACCCCAACCACCTGCAGTGGAGGCGGAGTCTCTAGTTGCGCTTGTGCAGTCAAGGAATGTGGTCACATGTTCTTGTGGGGATGGATTGGTCGCCGTCTGGTCTGGATGTGATCAGAATACTGAGGACCAGGTCTGAACACGGTCTTTGTGTCAGCGGTGTCTCTTTAATGTCAGCACTCTAGGAGCGTCTCTTTGCTGATGCCATCATGCTGAGGACGTTTGAAGGACAGACGGGGGTCTGATGTGAGTCCTCAGAGTCGCTGTGCGTGTGTCAGGCTCACAGCTGGATGACGAGTTTGTACAGAAACAATGGAACTGTAATTCAGCCTCTCAAAACTGACTGAGGGAGCGTTTGTGTGTATACAGCAGCAGAGCAGGAGCTTCATCCTGTCAAACGGCAGTAGAATTCACTTCTGAAGCTTTCCGTGCACGATTCTGTGTTCCCTGTTTACAGTCGTCTCACGTCATGTGTGAGACGTGTGGATGGTGCCTCCGTCTGTCTCCATGTAAAACAAATCACTTCCTGTGTGCAGCGGGGGAATGTCAATGGAGCTGATGGTCATAGATAACAAAGCATATCAGAGCATCTTATTTTTATAATCCATTAATCTGACATTAGACAATTAGTTGTTTGGTTCATAAAATATTGATCAGTGTTTGTCAAACTCTGGAAATGATGATGTTCACGAAATGATTCAGTTTGAAAGATTTCTTTGTTTTATGGAGCAGTAAAGAAACTAGATAATATTCACAATAAAGAAGCTGAAAAATCCCAGAAACCTAGAAGAACCCTAACCCTAACCCGCGCTCATACTAATATGTTGAGTGTCAAAATAGTTGCAGATTAATCTTTTATTCAGTTATTGATCAATCAATCGTTGCAGCACAAGAGCACGTGCTGTAAACTCTCTATAGTATTGTGACGCAATATCGGATCCTTTAGATTTAACCGTTTATTTAACCAGAAAAATGTCGCACTGAGGTAAAAAATAAGAGATCTGACCAAAAAAGCAAAACATCTGTGATTTCAGCTTCTTAAATGTGAATATTTTCTACTTTCTGTCATTTTTCAGCTTCTTAAATGTGAATATTTTCTACTTTCTGTCATTTTTCAGCTTCTTAAATGTGAATATTTTCTACTTTCTGTCATTTTTCAGCTTCTTAAATGTGAATATTTTCTACTTTCTGTCATTTTTCAGCTTCTTAAATGTGAATATTTTCTACTTTCTGTGATTTTTCAGCTTCTTAAATGTGAATATTTTCTACTTTCTGTCATTTTTCAGCTTCTTAAATGTGAATATTTTCTACTTTCTGTCATTTTTCAGCTTCTTAAATGTGAATATTTTCTACTTTGTCATTTTTCACCTTCTTAAATGTGAATATTTTCTACTTTCTGTCATTTTTCAGCTTCTTAAATGTGAATATTTTCTAGTTTCTGTCATTTTTCAGCTTCTTAAATGTGAATATTTTCTAGTTTCTGATATTTTTCAGCTTCTTAAATGTGAATATTTTCTAGTTTCTGTCATTTTTCAGCTTCTTAAATGTGAATATTTTCTAGTTTCTGTCATTTTTCAGCTTATTAAATGTGAATATTATCTGGTTTCTTTGCTCCATTAAACAAAGAAATCATTAAAACAGAATAATTTTGTGTTTGTGGACAAAAACCAAGACATTTGAGAAACATCATCATTTCTAGAGTTTGACAAACACTGATCAATATTTTTCAACTGTTCTGACATTTTATGAACCAAACGAGTCATTGATTGATGGAGGAAACCGTGAACAGAAACTTATAAAGACGAATGTGACCATACTGTCCCAGACAATGTATTCATTGCCCACCTCTATTGCAGCGTTTATAAAAGGGGGAGGAGTCTGGGACAACAAGCCTCATGCTGATTGGACAAGAGGGGGATGACAGAGTGGACTAAGAAAAAAAAACTGCAGAAGATGCTCCAGTTTTTAATCAATACTTGACCCTCTAGCGGGGAGACATAGCGACCACACTCAGAAGTCCACAGGGGGGCGACGCTGAGTCCACTTGACACCATATACAGTAATTGCATCTTTAGAGCTTCGTCCATCACTCACGGCTCATTCCTGTCACACACACACACACACACACACAGCTGTAAATATCATCGACTTCATGACGACACTTGTTTCAAGGCAAAAAAAAAAGAAAAGCTTGTCCTCCCTGAGACCTCAAGGCTGCGATTGGGAGACATTTCAGGAGGACGACTGTGGTCCAGCTCATCTCAGATTTATGAGGCGATTCTTTAATATTTACATGAATGCAGCAAAGCATCATGGTCTTCCTCCACCTTCACGCGTCGACAGACACACGGCTCTGTGTTCCCCGCAGTTTTTACGACCTCCTGCTCCCACGTTCTCTGACGCAGAGTTAAAAATAAGCTCCACCCTCACAGTGATTATCCCACTAAATGATTGACTGTAATTATGTCCTTTTAATAGCTGTGATATTTTCATGTTCATTATGATTATGTGATATTGCTCCTCCTCCGCCATGAACACGGTCTCCAGAGCTGCAGTCGCTCAGCCGTGACCCTGGAGACGAGGATCCTCCAAACGCAGAGTGCTCACCTGCTCGTGTCAATAAAAATGACTAATGTGACTGTGAATGGTGGATTAATTGTAGCACAGGTGAGACGCTGCAGGTACGAGTGCAGCCTGTCTCGCGTCTGATTTACACGTGTGATTAGTGATTAAACGAGACCGCAGCTCCACACGGAAAAGTTGAAGGAGCAGATTGTGAGGAGACCAGGAGAAGAGAGTGGGTGGGAAGTGAAGGGGGGTGTTAATCTGTTAATCTGTCCCGCTAACAGATGGCTCTGTGGCCGCACTGGAGCCACGACCGCCTTCTCTCCGCTTACACATGCTACCGCTGAAAAACAGACGGACTGTGTGCTTCAGCTTTGGCACAAACTCTTCACTCTGGAAACTAGAGCGACTGCAACTAATCATCTGCTGAGATGACGACGATGATGATGATGATGATGATGATAATGTTTCCCAAATGTCTTGGTTTTTGTCCACTAACACAAAATTGATCAATTATCAAAATACTAGGCAATTATTTTAGTAATTGGTTAATAATCAAAACATTTCAGTATAGTAGCGACGTGAAAGTGACCTTCACTGATCAGGAAATAATCAATATTGTTGATTTTCTTTAATGAAACTAAACTAAAATTATCTTGGAAATAGTACGAGAAAACTTTATTTTCCCCCTAAAAATGTCCTCATCGAATACTCAGAATTGTGACTTTAATTTCAGAATTGTGACTTTAATCTCAGAATTGTGACTTTAATTTCAGAATTGTGACTTTAATTTCAGAATTGTGACTTTTCTCCAGAATTAACTTTAATCTCCGAATTGTGACTTTTTTCTGTAGAATTCTGACTTTTTCTGTAGCTCCAAACCTTTATTTCCGTGAGTGCAGTGATATTTTCTGTGTGTGTGTGAAAACCCTGCAGGTGATGATGATGACAGCGCGGTGGTAGACGCTTCTCAGGATGGCTTTGCTTCTTCAAACCCTCCAGCTGACTGTGACTATGACTCAGCGACTCCTGATCTCCTTCTACCAGACTCTCAGCCTGCACCTCCCTCCTCTCACCAGCACCACCTCCTCCCTCCACAGGAGGCCGCGCTGTGTCCTCACGTTCACTTCCTCCACTCGCTGTGTTCTCTGCACAGAGTGGCGCGGACCAGCAGAGGCCTGGAGGCTCTGTGGTTCGGCCCCGACGGGGGCGCCGGCTCGGTCCTGGCTGACTCCGTGTGCCAGCTTCTTGAGTCGGTGGTGGCGGCGTGCGGGGCCCCGCCCCCTCTGGGCCCCGGGGACCTGGTCCGGCGGGCCTGTGCTGTGGTGGCACGGGCCTTGGACGTGTTCTGCCGGCACAGTCTACCGTCAGCAGAGTTCAGGAGGCGTGTGGAGGAGTCGCTGAGGGAGATGACGACCATTCTGCTGCACGGCCGTCAGCCTGGCGAGGTGAGTCATGTGATCCACGGGGAGGGGGACATGTGACCACGAACAGACCATCTGCTGTTTCTCATCCTGTACGTTTATTATCGTCTGCCTCGTTTTATTGTGAGTGAACTCTTGACGGTTGTTTTTAAGACATGATTTAGGTGCTGTGAACATGATTATATCTTTAAAGGAACAGTACGGTGCCGAAAGTGGTAGCTGCTGGTCTAATACTGCCACGTGTGGTCACTTTAAGTCACTGAAGTAAATCTGAGCCAAGTTTTTCAAATGCCAAAGTGACAAAATAGGACATTTGAACATATGTAAATTAAGTGACTGTTCTTACTGTTATTCAACAACTCCTGTGTGCTGTGATGTTAAAATCACTGGTTTTCTCTATGGGCTTTGGTGTGGGAGAGTGAGCGGTTTACAAACTTCAGTTTCCTGTTGTGAAAGTCTGTCTAACAGTGAGATAAAGACGTGAACGTGTTCTTAGACTCTTGTTATTGGGCTTTTGTCGGCTGGTAACGTCTTGAGAATTGTTTGTTGTTCACTTGTTGAAGTTGATAAATGGATGTTTGTGAAGAGAGGAAAAGGATTGAGGCTCCTCTTTTTTTTCTGTTGCTGCCGGTGGTTTTGAAGGCGTTTTACTGCAGCAAAGAGGAAAATAAACTCAGGTATTTTTGTATTTTCCTGTCTTGTAAAGCTAAATGTTGAATATTTCAACATGTTAAGGGTTCAAATTTCATCTTTATGATATTATAACACACATGGACCTCAGTGTGAGTCGTCTGCATGTATATTTTTTACTGTCCTCTCTACAGTAGATGACCTTCCCGTTGATTTCCCATCAAAATGTACATTTTTATTTTTCCCGTGGCGAGCGCAGACTTTAAAGGATTCCTCCTCGTTAATGAACTCTTTGTGTTTGCGCTCTGTGAACGCGCCGTCACTGTCAGTCAGGCCGATTGTGTGAGACGGCTGAGACGCTGACGGCCACGTCAGAGATGAAGAGCTGCGCTAATTATAAAACTGAAAAGAGGGGAAAACTCCTCACCACCGTTACAGCGCTCTAAAACGTCCTGACACCAGATTAATCCATTAAACCTGCTGCTCAAAAACAATTTCATATTTGTGGAGAGACGAGGCTGTTTGAGATTCAGTGTCCTCACGAACTGCTGAGAGTTTTTAATTCCAGTGACAATATGATGGATTATTAATTGATTACTAAATTAACTGTCAACTTTTTTTCTTTCTTTTTAAATTTTTTTTTTAAAACCAGTTTGTGTGATTTTTCAGCTTCTTAAATGAGAATATTTTCTGGTTTCTTTGCTCCATAAAACAAAGAAATCATTTTAGTTTGTCATGTCCAGAGTTTGACAAACACTGATCAATATTTCATGACATTTTATGAACCAAATGAGTAATAGGTCAAATGTCTTCTTGTTCAAGTTCCAAAGAGACATTTTCGTTATTTTGAAGATTAAACAAACAGTTTCATTAAAGAAAATCGACCTGTTATTGATTATTAGGTTTCAGTTTCACGTCTCTGCTCTAAAATGTATAGACTAGAGCTTCAACTAACGATTATTTTCATAATTGATTATTATTTTCAAAATAGATTGTTGATTTTTTTCTCGATCAATCGAGGAATTGGTCCATAATTGGTCCATTTTATGGTCCATAATTGGTCCATAAAATGTCAGAAAAGGTTCAAATATGTTGATCGGTGTTTGTTAAACTCTGGAAATGGTGTCCTGTTTTGTCCATCCACTTTATGGAGCAAAGAAACGAAGAAAATATTCGCATTTAAGAAGCGGTGGTCAAAAAATGAATAGAGTAATTGTTTCAGCTCTAGTGTAGATCATGAGTCGTCTGCATAGAGAGTGACTGGTGCTGTTTATCTGTTAAACTATTTTTATTTTACAATAATACAAAGTGTTATATTTGTGCCAATAAGCTTGTCACGCATTGGTCCTTTAAACCTCAACATTTCACTCAACAAACCACCTGTTAAGTACTAGTCACAGATGGGGAGTTGCTTCTGTTACCATGGGAACGCCAACACTGTCCTCATCTCTTTCTCTTCCTGGCTCTGTATGAAATGAAAAGCGGCACAATGAGAACCTTCTAGAAATGTCAGCGAGTGTCCTCCATTCTGAGACGCATCACAAGCGGCTGCAATTTCTGCAGGAGGACGGACGGACGGACGGACGGACGGACGAGACCTGACTCCAAGAGTCCAGACGGTGAAAATGTAGAGTGTGAATCCTGAGTGGTGTCGTTGAAATGTCACACCACGTCTTGGCCTTGTAAAGCCCTCAAATGTCGCCCTTTTTGTCCAGCGGAGGAACTTTTATTATCTCCTCCTGCTGCTGTAGTGGCTCCTGTGTGTCTGATGTGGTTCAACCTCAATCACAATCTCAAGCGCCACCTTTTTATCGCTGCTCCGTCGGCTCCACACACGAGGCCCTGTCTTGCTTTACAGCAGCAGCAGTGATGTGATGAGATTTTTCAAATCCGTGGACTTTTTGCTCTGTACGTTAAAAGAAAATAAGAAGTGAATAACCACTTAAAGCTGCATTATGCAACTTTTAAATATAATCAAATGTCTGTCCTCTGATCAAATGATTTTAGTCTAGACTAAGACAATAATTCAGTTTTCTTCATGTCATGTAAACACGTTAGTCTGACTAATCCAGCTAGTCTTAGTCAGACTAAGACAATAATTCAGCTTTCTTCATGTCATGTAAACACATTAGTCTGACTATAATCCAGCTCGATTTAGTCAGACTAAGACAATAATTCAGTTTTCTTCATGTCATGTAAACATATTAGTCCGACTATAATCCAGCTTGATTTAGTCAGACTAACGTACCTGGATCATGTGATTCATAGTCTGATTACTCTTGCATTTTTGCACTTGTCCAAAATGTCCACCCCGCTCTTTGACCCTGAAGTAGAAGGAGACGACGTATAAACTGCAGGACTGTTGGTGGACATCATACGACGACAACCACAAGAGACATGTCCATCTGATTTGTCTCGCCTGTACAGCAGATACCAAACATACAGAACCACAGCACTGTCCATCTCACTGTCCACAGTGAGACAAAGACGTGAACGTGTTCTCAAGACACTGTAGACTGCGTCCCCCTCTGGCCGCCATGTTTTCACCAAGCATGTGTCTCTAGGTGGCGCTCGGAGCGCAGTCAGCACTGAATACGTCAGTGACTCTGGCTAACACCGCTAACACCACTGAACAAAGCCATGGTTTCACTGAGAGTGAGCCTCTTGTGTCTCATGCTGGTTCTCAGCAGCAGGGGGCGCTCACAGCACAGTCAGTGCGTGACTTTTCATACAAAAACACAGACCTTTCAAATGTTTGTTCCGGCTCTTGAAGAAACATGTTTTTCTCCCTGCTGTGAAGAGAAAAACGGACATTTAACAACAAGAAAATAATAACAAAGAAAAATGTAAGACGTGAGAGACGTGAGAGACGTGAGGGCAGAGGAGAGAATAGACTCTGACAACCCTGGAATCCACAGACACGTTTGTCAACAACCGTCAAGGCCGGAGGAATCTCAGCAGACACTTTGTCTTCGTCACAAATTCAATTTAAAATTAATGGATTCTGCCTGTTTCAGTGTCGAGTCTGAGCTTTTTCTCTGAGCGGCTTCACGTCAACATGGAGCACAACTGTGTGTGTGTGCGTGTGATTTAACTGTTTAAACACACGCAGGAGAGAGTCTGAGAGTTCATCTGCTCAGTCACAAGGTCAAACAGGTCAAACCGTCATTAAACATCAAACACTATCCTGGTGGTTCATCAACTCTGAGGTTAATTCACTTTTTATACTACAGTCGCACACATTAAACTCCCTGTTTTCAGTGTTCGTGTGTGTGTGTGGTAACGAGTTGAATTCCCCCTCACCTCACTGAGAGGTGATGGTGTTTACTGTGCCCTTGAGCCAAACCTGCTGCTGCTGCTGCTCACAGTTAAACATGAGTGAGAGCGGTGGAGTGAATGTGAATGAGGACGGACAAACAGCCTGCAGGAGCAGACAAATGAAAACCTGCCCACTGCAGCTCAACAAAGATGTGAGCACATTCTCCTCTTCTCTCTTTTCTCCACCTCAGTGAAAGAAAAAGCAAAACAAAAACTCATTTTCTTTCTAAACGTCTCTCTGCTGCTGCTGCTGCTGATGCTGGACTTTTATTTTCGTCATCTTGCCTCGGAAATCAATAAAATATGGAGTTCGCAGTGCAGGGGAACAAACCTCTGAATATGTGTTTAAAAAGAAGACGAAGAAGCTGGAATTACATTTATTTACAAAAAGTCCCTAGAAGGAGGAGAATGAAACACAAGTTTAAGGACGAATTTGGCTTCAGACTTTCAACATGATGTCAAATTAATATAAGGGCTGAAACAGTAACATCAGTGAATCCATGACCAATGATATTCATATTTTAAAAGCTGAAATATCAAAACTTACACTCTGCTTCTCCTAAAATCTAAGTCACTTTAAGTCTACGATGTCTTAAGAACACGTTCTCGTCTTTATCTCACTGTCAGACAGACGGGGAACTGACGTTTGTAAACCACTCACTCTCCCACACCAAAGCCCATGGAGAAAACCAGTGATTTTAGCTCGCAGGGACACAGGAGTTGCTGCTCTACTGCTGCCTTGTGTGGTCACTTTGTGTCACTGAGATAAATCTAAATGAAGGATTTTTGATACCGAAGTGTTAAAATAAGACATTTGAACTTGGTGATGGAGGCAGCAGTGAAACAACAACTCCTGTGTGTGATGTTAAAATCACTGATTTTGAGATAAAGACGTGAAACATGTTCTTGAATTATTGAAAGACCGTGTCCCTCTCTGTTTTCACTTAGCATGTGCCTCTAGGGGGCGCTCATAGCACTATCAGTGCTGAATGTGAAAAGAGAGAGACTTTCATCTCGGCTCAGAAATCAATAAAAGGGATGAAATGATTGTTGTTTGGTCCATAAAATGTTGGTCAAACCTGGAAATGATGATGTTCTCAAATGTCTTCTGTTGGACAGTTACACGGGACGTTCCTTGTATTTATAAATAACTAAGTTTATGACCATTTGTCTTGATTGTAGATTTATAATCTGATGTACAGACAGTCATGAGGACAGTGATTGTGTCTCTTTCTGTTTGTCTGTTGTTCAGCTGCAGACTGCAGAGACACTCCGAGAACACCTGGTTACTCTGGGCAACAGCAACATGTCAAAGTCTTTCCTCATTGGTCACATCCTCTCACAGATCAGCACCGTGGCCGATCAGCTGTGGCAGCTGCTCCAGGTAAACAGCACAACAACACCACAACACAACGCCGCAGCAGCAGCACCGCTTCACATTCTCCTCTTAGGGCTGGAGGTGTGTCAGAATATGAGATTAAATCAGAATCTGAGATTAAGTCAGAATATGAGATTAAAAAAGAAAATCAAAGTTTTAGATTAAGTTCATAATTCTAAATTGAAGGTCAAATCCTGAGATTAGGGTCAGAATCGTAATATGAAATTTGTTGCAGACTGAGATCAAAATCGGGTGTCTCAGAAAATCTGTTTAAATCAAATTCTGGGATTAAAGTCTATTAGAATTCTGACATTTTTTTCAATTTATTTGTGATTAAATCACAAATTATTTGTATTATGTTAAAATTCATATATATGTGTATGTATGTATGTGTATACACATATACATGTATATATGTATATACATACATATATTCATATGTATGTGTGTTTATATATATATATATATATACATATATTTTCATATATATATGGATGTGTGTATATATGTGTATATGTATATATGTGTGTGTGTGTATATATGTGTATGTGTATATATATGTGTGTGTGTGTGTATATATATATATATATATATATATATATATATATATATATATATATACACACACAGAAGTAGTTTTCTTCCTCTGTTGTTGTCTTTGACTTTTTTATTTTCTCAGTCTTTGTTGCTTCATCTCTGTATCGACCGGTTGCCACGGTCACTTGTGAAGCGCAGTAATCGATACGTCGTCAACCCAGTAGCTTCCTGTCTAACACTCGTTCAAACGGCTCTCTCTCTCTCTCTCTGCCTGTCTCTCTCTCTCTCTCTCTCTCTCACCACACTTCACTCACCCTCGTTCGCCCTCTGCGTCAGTGTGGAGTCAGAGTATGTGATGAAACGGAAATGTGGTGAAAAGAAAAATCTTTCTTTTTTTCCCTCCACGTTGACTTGCTCGCACACACGCACGCACACACGCACACACCACAACATATTACATGTAACAGTTCACTGTAATCCCACTCATGACAAATCTAAAGCATCACATTAACATTTACCTTTTTCTTTTTATCGGCCAAGCCTTTTGTTTTCATCGGGAGTGCTGGTTCTTAACAGCAGGGGGCGCTGGTTCTTAACAGCAGGGGGCGCTGGTTCTTAACTGCAGGGGGTGCTGGTTCTTAACAGCAGGGGGCGCTGGTTCTTAACAGCAGGGGGCGCTGGGGGCGCTGGTTCTTAACTGCAGGGGGTGCTGGTTCTTAACAGCAGGGGGCGCTGGTTCTTAACAGCAGGGGGCGCTGGTTCTTAACTGCAGGGGGTGCTGGTTCTTAACAGCAGGGGGTGCTGCTCAGTCAGCTTTGAATAAAAACCCTGAATTACCTGCTTGTAATTTAGTGGATTCAGTTTTTGACATTTGATGATGTCACGTGAGTTAAAATGAAGCCTTGTTTCTGAGGACATGGTTCCAGATTATTTAATCTGTGAATATCAGTCAATAAAATAAAATGGTGAGGTCAGCAGTCAATGAAGTGGAACAACAGCAGCTCCCTCCTCCCTCCATCCGTTTGTCCATCTGTCCGTCAGACGACGCTGCCCTGACTCAGCACTTTTACCTTCCAGAGGTTGAAGCGACAAGCGAAGGACGCGGCATCTCACTCACTCATCATCCTCGTTATCATTCACGTCACAGCTGCGGTGGCAGGCAGGCGGCGGGTAGGCACTGGAGTAGGCCACGCCTCCTCCACTCGGTGTTAAAGGTGTAGTCTGTAACACATGAAAGGGTTTAGTGGCATAAATGTAATAAACAGTAAATGATCAAAATCAGAGCTTGTGTATTTGATTCTACTGGGTCTGATTAAAACCACTGAATGAATCTGATTTTGAACAAACGATTCAGTTTGAATGATTTTTGTTTTATGGAGCAAAGAAACCAGAAAATATTCACATTTAAGAAGCTGAAAATCATAGAAACACACATTCAATGAACTGATTATTCAGTAATGGATTAAGTTAGTTTTAGAAAGTAAGACATTGGATTTAAACCTGTCAAAAGAGAAAGGGATTTGTGTCGCGCTGTGAGAGATCAGAGAAACAAACAAATAAAACAAGAATTAAAAAAAATGAATTTAAGCTTTAACTAAACTTTTTAAATATCTATTAATAATGAATTTTCAAAAACGTTGGGTCACATATTCCTTTGAATGGATTTGTGCATGTTTTTGACTCATCGTCAACAAGTTAGCAATCTTTAAACTTTTTATTTTTTTTTATTTTTCTGGCTAACAGTGAGATAAAGTGTTGTGTGAGCTCAGTGATGTGATGAGTTTCAGCGCCGGCGTCTGGGATCGTCGTCCTTAACCAGATTAAGTCTGGCTCGAGGATGTTAATCCTGGTTTTGGGACCATGACGAGTGTCTCACAGCTGATGCTGTTGAACCTCGAACACCGGCTCTGTTTACACTCAAAACAAACATCGTGGATTAATCACCTGCTTCATAGAATCTGCTGAATAATAATAATCTGAATGACACAGACAAATTCTCCTGCAACACAAATCGTGTCATTGTGATTTTAACCACATAAGTAATCTGATTTCATACCGCCATGTAATCTGAATACACCCACTAGAATAATCTCATTCAGACCAATGAATTAATCGGATTATGTCAACAAAAATAATCCTATTGTGTCTAATCCGATCCTTTTCACTTAGCAAGCTAATCTGAATATGTTCACTAGAATAATCAGATTATGTCCACTGACGCAATTGGATTATGTATACGAAAATAACAATTAGATGCGCTCAAGTAATCTGAATAAAACCACTGAATTAATCTGATTTTAACATAAAAAATCTCATTGTATCAGCTAATAATCTGTGTCAGTAATCTCTTTTCATCCAGCAAATTAATCTGAATATTTACACCAAAATAATCTGACCAAACTCACTGAAATAATCTGATTATTTGTACTAAAATTACTGAATTAGATGCAATTAAATTATCCGATTAAATCCTCTATACATACACCAAAATAATCTGTTTACACCAATTGGGCTAATCGGTTTTCATCCGGCAAAGTAATCTGAATACAGTCCTCAGAATATTCTGATCGTGCCCACTGAAATAATCTGATTTGTACTAAAATAACTGAATTGGATACATTGAAATAATCCAATAAAAACCACTGAATTAATCTGATTACGTCCCACTGAAGTAATCAGATTTCCAGTGTCTTGGTGCAGTTCTCCACACTCACTGATGATGCTTTTTTTTTATTACACCTGTCACTCAACGTGACTCAGCATCTTCTCGCCTACAGTCTGTGAAGCTACGCACGCGCACGCACGCACGCGCACACACGTGAGGACAACAACAACACATGAGTGTGACATGAAAGTCATTTTTCTTGGAAATGTTGCGAGTGAGTCCAGCAGCTCGTCTCACGTCGCCTTAAATATCCTGTCACTGACACACACATGCACACACGCACACACAGGACATCTCTCCGTTAAAAAACAGGAAAATCATATTTATTATTCGTTTGATAATAATAGGACACACAATATTGGACTTTTGGCTGATATCTGAGTGCTGACACTGCGTGTGTATTAAGAAAAATTTAATAAACAACTGAAAGAATAAAGATTATTTGCAAGAACTCAATAATTTGGCACCAATATACAGTAAACTTTTAGAAAAGTAATAAAACTCAGAGTGGACTGAAAATACATGAATTTTTGAGGTGAGGCTGAGGAGAACAATGTCGAGTCAATGGATAAAAAAATCCTTTTTCTAATCTGTGATGAAATCAGATATATGTAGAAGATGTGAGAGAAAATCCAAGAAAATATCCAACATTTATCGAAGCTAAAGTTGCACAAATAACCTGAAACAGTGACGTGAGAGTGTGACATGAGACCACTACACTGTTGTGTTGTGTAATGTTGTGTTGTGCATATCTTTGGAGGTTTTGAATGAATGAGGGTGCAGATTATTGACATTACGTCGTCTGCCTCACACACAAATGCTTTCACCTTATGTTAACATGACAGTTTAAAGTCAGAACGCGTTGTTTGACTCTGAGAATAAATAATCTGGCAGACGTGGACTCAGTTTGGACTCGAGTGCAGGTTTTTTTGTTGTTTTTTTCTATTTCTTTTTTTGGCAGTTAAATCAATTTTCCTTCTGGGCCCAAAATCCTGCTCTTTAAACAAACTTGGCATGGGAGCAGACGGGTTTAAATGTTGGCTCGGTTACATTGGAGCCGCTTGGCTGACGCGAGCTCTCGTCTCCTCCTCGTCCTCGTCCTCACGACACTCGGGGAGATTTAAGTTCAGTCCCTCAGATTGTAACTCAAACTGAAATAGCCGATGTGAACGCGTCTGAGCGGCGTTTGGAGCCATTACTCAAACTCTCAAGCTTCCATTTATGTGGAGCCTGATACGAGTGATCGTACATGACGTTAAATAATGTTCCTGTCCACTGACAACAGCTCAGCGAAGAGGAATGGAACGTTTCCACCGAGGGGGGGGGGGAGGGGGGAGGAGGAGGAGGAGGTCCCCACACAAGACACAGGAATGAAGAAAATAACAGGCTTTTTTAGGCTCACGCTCAGTGAAAACACAGATTTTAGCCACTAAATAAAATCTACGTCAGTTTAAGTCTACGATGTCTTTAAGAACATGTTTCATGTCTTTATCTCACTGTTAGACAGACTTTTCCAAGTTTGTGAACCACTCACTCTCCCACACCAAAGCCCACAGAGAAAATCAGTGATTTTAACATCACACACACAAGAGTTGTTGATCCACTGCTGCCTCCATCACTCCAGTTCAAATGACTTATTTTTGCATTTGAACATTTCTGCTCAGATTTTTGTCAGTGACACAAAGTGACCACACGAGGCAGCAGAAGACCAGCAGCTCCTGTGTCCCTGCGAGCTAAAATCACTGACTTTCTCTGTGGGCTTTGGTGTGGGAGAGTGAGTGGTTTACAAACTTCAGTTTCTTGTTGGAAAAGTCTGTCTCACAGTAAGATAAAGACGTGAACACGTTCTTAAAGATATCGTCGATTTAAAGTGACATAGATTTTATTATTATAGTCTTGTTACGTGGTTAAAACCACCTTTTTTCTCTAAAAGGGTGGATTTATTTAATTTTCTCTCCTCGTCTCGGCTCTAACTTCTCTGGTCAAAACCCTCTGTGATTTCCATTGATAGATTTTCATTGGCAAATAATTCCCATGATCCCACGCTGTGTCCCAACATCGTCAAACTACGTCATCTTTTGTTTGTTTGTATTTAACTCTGAAACAGAACGACTGAAGACGTACATATGTGATAGCAGAGCTACAACAATCGTTCTTATTGATTCATCTGACGATTATTTTCCGTTCTACAAATCCAGGATTCTGTACGCATGTAATGTTTCTGGGTTTTTGGGTGATGAAAATGTGGAGATAGGACCTCGGAGTCTAGGATGAGACCAGATTGATTTTCTGTCAGTCGTCAGCAGAGTCGACTGAAAGACATGGACGTGGACGAAATAAAGCACTGACACACACAGAGACAAAAAATCAATTTCTCTGTGTGTGTGTGTGTGGTCAGTGTGAAGAAGACGATGAAATCTCCAGTGACACAAACACTGATGTCTCTGATTCTCTGCAGGTGAGAGAGTTCAGTTTTTATGATTGTATGAGGTTCTGACACCATAGTGTGTGTGTGTGTGTGTACAAAAGAATACATTGAGGAATGAATTCTGATTTCCTCTGTGATGTCAACCAGCGCAACTAATCAATTATAATCATCCTTGATCGATCTTTCAGTTCGATTAGTTGTTTTGTCCAGAAGTTGTTGTAAAAATATTGATCAGAGTTTGTCAAACCTGGAAATGATGTGTTCCTTGTCTTCCAGGAATCCAGGAAATATTCACATTTAAGAAGCTGAAAAATCTAAAACTAATTGATGATCAAAGTAGTTGACAATCAATTTAATAATTGGTTTGTTTGATTGTTTGTTTCATTCATGTGCAAAAATAAACCTCATAAGATTTTATAAGATTTACTTTAAGCCACTCCCATGAGCTCAACACACTGAAGATTTTGCAGAAGTGATGACATTTCCAAGGTTTCTTGAACGCATCTTTGAGCCGCTTCTCTAAACTGAAGGTGTCGCAAATGTGATGACATTTACGAGTTCCTTGAATGTGCCGTTAGGCCACTCTCCTGAGCGCAACACATTGAAGACTTTGCAGAAGTGATGACATTTACGAGAGTTCTTGAATGCATCTTTGAGCCGCTTCTCTAAACTGAAGATGTGGCAAATGTGATGACATTTACGAGTTCCTTGAACGCGTCTTTAGGCCACTCCCCTGAGCGCAACACATTGAAGACTTTGCAGAAGTGATGACATTTACGAGAGTTCTTGAACGCATCTTTAAGCCACTCCCCTGAGCGCAACACATTGAAGACTTTGCAGAAGTGATGACATTTACGAGAGTTCTTGAACGCATCTTTGAGCCGCTTCTCTAAACTGAAGGTGTTGCAGAAGTGATGACAATTCCAGGGTTTCTTGAACGCAGCGTGTTAGCTGCTCTGCTTTGTTTTTAATTCACTCTCATGCTCTGGAGTTGAGATTATTCACTGAATATCATCCCGTCCTTTAGCTGTGGAGGTCACAGTGACATCAGCGGAGCAGAAACTGCTGAGTCACTTTGCACAGCTTCAAAGACACGACTCATTATCACGTCGATGATGAAATCGGCAGGTTTTTAGCTCAACAATAAAATTTGTTGTGTGTGTGTGTGTGTGTGCGCGCGGGCGGTTTGGACCTGAGGCACAGGGGGAGACGCGGTGGTGCAGCGGAAGCTGAGGCAGAGGTTAATCTGTTTGGATCCTGTCACTGTCAGGCTGTGAACCAGTGAATCCCTGAGGAGAGCTAACGAGCCAACAAACAACTATCAGTCACTGCTGCTGTTTTTCATCCTCTCACTTAGAGGGCGGGCATACACACACACACAAACACATGCAGGTGTCATGCGGTTATAAATATTTTGGTCACATGACCGTGATCAGTCACCTCGACCTCCTGATTTTTGTCATAATGTACGTTTGCAGCTGTTTTATTTTTTTTTTTTACAAATTTATACAACATTGCACATGCAGACCTGCATGATATTGATGTTCTCCTCTAGGGGCAGCAGAGTGGCGGTCTGGACGCGTTCCCTCTGGACCAGTACCAGAACTGCTGCCACCTGCTGTGGGTTGCGGAGCAGCTCCTGCAGACGTCGTCCGTGGGGGTGGACGTGGCGTCGGAGCGGACGGGTTTCCTGCGTCACCTGGAGCGCCGCGTCTTCCTGCTGTCAGATGAGTTCCCTCTGCTTTCAGTCTACATGTGGAGGGTGGGACGTCTCCTGACGTCCTCGGAGACGTGACGGCACACGGGCTCGCGATGCCGTACACTCTGAACCAATAAAGGACAGAATTAAACCAGCAAGAGTAGAGACTTTTCTCGGTTTGGTTCATGAAACACAAAGAAAATATTCACATTTAAGAAGCTGAAAAATTACCACGCTTGTCCGAATAAGTTGGAAATAATTTAGTAATCAATTATTCAATTAATAGTTGCAGGGCTAGTGTGAATTAAATGTTGTCAAATGAATTATGTGCAGGTTTATTTGTTGTATTTTTGGGGAAGGATATTTTGAAAAGTCAGTTTCTATGCAGATGATACATGACGACGTTTCTCTGATTCTGTTGCTGTTTAAAAAAAAAACTGAAAATATTCATATTTAAGAAGCTGGAAAATCACTTAAACTAGGTTTGAAGTATTCGATGAAAAAATAACAAATTCGTCATTTAATTCACGATATATCAAGATATTTTCATAGTATCATAGTATCGTGACAGTATCGTGACAGTCAAGTCACGATAAGTATTGTGATATTTAAGTCAAGACACGATATTATCATGATGTTTAAATCAAGATACGATATTATCACAACGTTTAAGTATCACGATGTTTAACTCACCATACAATATTATCACGATGTTTAAGTCATATGATATCGCGATATTTTCCGTCCCCATAAAATAATGGTGATACTGTCGGAGAGTTTATGTTGTTAAATTGGCGGTTATCACTCGTGTGGTCGTTCATCTCAGATCTTCAGCAGAAACAGACGACGTGTGGTGGAGAGAAGGCGACGCCTCACTGAGAATTAGACGTTCTGAAGGTTCTACAGGGTTTAGGTAATAATAGTGGATTCTCTGCTGGTACTGGACTGGCTTTGATACACATACACACGTCCAGGCTGAGCTGATAATCATCGCTGCTTTTGTGACAGCTGTGAGTCTGTGGTTCTCACTGTCTGTGATCTCCTCATCTTTCATATCCTGTCCACAGTAGAGCAGAGAGAGAGGGAGGCGGAGCTTCACCACACAAATAAATATGGCTCACACGTACGTGTTCTGATGATCAATGAGTCTGAGCAGAGGCCGCAGTGTGTGTGTGTGTGTGTGTCTGTGTCTGTGTCTGTGTCTGTGTGAGAGATAAACCCACGGTGTCGTCGGGCAAGTACAGCAGAGTTTAAACAGCTGAGATTAACGCAGTCATAAAAGCTGCCAGCGGGGTGAGGACGCAGCTGCGATAAGTCTGCGAAAAACCCTATGTTAAATGTTACATGAATATGAGAAATGAGGCAAAACATTTAGACTCAAACTTTCACTATAAATATAGTACTGTATTATATATAAATAAATATAGCACTATAAATATAGTACTATAATTATAGTACTATAGTACTATAAATATCACATCCAGCGCTCCCTTCAGGCCTCCGCCAGGAGTTATTTAAACTCAATTTTCAAAGTTCAGTGCCGCTCATGCACATTTATGATGAGACAAGAGCTGGTGGAGTTTGATGATGATGAGACTGATTATGATTTTCTATCATGAAAAGTTCTGCAGTAGTCTGCTCATGATTAATTGTAAATATCGTCTTAATTTTTCGTGATTGAAATGTAAAAAATAAATAAAAAAAGAGGAAAGGCTGCAGCTGAAACTGTTTTCCAGACAAAAGAGCAAAACCCTGTTTTTAAAGACTGCCGTAAAAACATCAGGTTGTTGTTTTTTATGTAACTAATAGAGTTCCGGAACCCTTTTTTTTGTGTTTACATTAGGAACAGTACCAAAATAACCAGCCCCATTTTTCAGGATCCTTCCCTTGAGGGTGCATAGTCACGGTGTGGTCGGGGGTGGAGCTAGACCCACGAAAGTCAGCTTCGACGCCTGCGGTCTATTCTCGCACAAAGACCAACAAACACAAACAATTGTGTCGTCGTTCGTTGTCTGTACAGTTCTCAGTGGAAACACACTCCTGATCCAGAACTTGACAGTCAGTGTACTGAAGTGTACTGAAGTGTACCATGATGCAAACACAGCTTCAGTGTTGTGATGGAAATGACACCAGAATTAGCTTCACAGCCAAAAATGAAGCAGTAGAAGAAAATGGAAGAAGAATCCTGCGTTTTCAGTCGTGCATTTTCACAAAAGACACTTTTATTGTCCTTAAACTTGTGTTAAACAGTGTGAACGGAGGTTTTTGGTCCACAGTGAGTTTGTAGCTCAGCTCTTGTGTGTCCTCTTTCCACTAGCACGACGATCCACCTTCTTCATCGTAGTTTGACATTCCCTACCGCCTCACAAAGTCTCCAGCACTTTTTTTATAAAAAAAGATAAAAAGATAATATTGTCTCCTGAATCCCAGCTCCACAAACACGGAGACTTTTAATCCTCTTCTGACTCCACTCGTTTAAAAATCAATTCTCCAGCTTGTTAAATTTGGGGCAAACAAAGCTGAAAAATATTCACTGTCAGCTTCTCCCTTTGTCTTTTTCTTACACCTATTAAAATACAGAGAAGAGGAGGAGGAGGAAGTGTCTGCTGCATTTATTATGAAGCATATGTTTTTATGCTCTTATTCCCAAAGTCCTGCCGCGTGACCTTCACGCGGTTACAGGCGACGCTGACCTCGACAGCCATGACAACACAAAAACAGCAGCCGCCGACTGAACATATGGAAAATTAATTATATCAATCAACATGTAGCAGATTTAAAGAGCCACTGCACTCATAAATCATCCACAACTGTGTGGATTTGCCTTAGTGAAGCATTATTTACACATTCTGCTCACACTGGTTTCTGCAGCCTCTGCACACTAAGCTGCTCCACAGTGTCGCTGATTTATGTCCTCCTTCCTTATTTTCATGCTTTTCATTACGACTTCGGTATTTCATGGTCAGGTGGTTCAACACCGCCGTGCTGGACAATCGCTTTTTTTTTTTAATCTTCTGCTGAGAGAAAACTCAGTTTGAATGTGTCCAAAGTTTCTAAAAGTGTTGCATGTTTTTGATGATAAAGTTTCACTTTGGTCTTTAGTCAAATCAGTGAGTTAAAGCTGGTTTAGCCTCGTCTGGTAAACCAGACCTACATCAACATGTTTGGTCTGGGCACACACAATTGGCAGGGCTCAATCCGAGAGGCAGGATAAACAGTTGTCTTTCAAATTTCGTCCGCACGCAATAGAACAGCGCTACAACCAATCAGAGCAATGAAGAAGGCGGTGTAGTCAGAGCGACAGAAAAGAGTCCGGGCGAGTGTTCTGTGTACGGTGTGTTGTCCACCCAACATCGACTGTCGTTCCGATAAACGAGACTGCGAGCCGACTTGCGAGCTCAGCTCATCTGCACTTGATGTTTCCATCCGTGGTGTTTGAGAAGAAAAGGGAAAGTTCACTGGAGTCAAAGTACGGCGCCAGAAAAAGTTAAAGTGATAAAGTATCTAATATTTACCAAATTTAAGAATTTAAGCAACTCTGGACTGCGTTGAAGGAAGGAACTTTGGACTGTGTTGAAGGAACTTTGGACTGTGTTGAAGGAAGGAACTTTGGACTGTGTTGAAGGAACTTTGGACTGTGTTGAAGGAAGGAACTTTGGATTGTGTTGAAGGAACTTTGGACTGTGTTGAAGGAAGGAACTTTGGACTGTTGAGGGAAGGAACTTTGGATTGTGATCAGGCAACTTTGGACCACCCACCGACTCTATATACGATGCGATTGGCCAAACCAGAGTTTGGATTTTGCAGGTCGCGAGCTAACGAGGAGTTTCTAGTCGGAACTCTGGCTGCAAATTAAATTTTCTACAGCTTAGTTTAGCCGTGAATATTAATAAGTCTGGCCATGCAGATTGATTGCTGGACATATTCTTGAATTAGGGTGTCTGCGCAGGTCTTAAAAGTCTTAACATTAGCGGTGTCACAATCTCAATTTTTCTTTAACCATGCCCTCAGTGTGACGTCTTGCAGACGTGTCAGAGGAAAAAACAGTGTTGTGGCTGTAGCCATTGTAGCACGACTACACGTTGGCTCCTCCCACTAACCCAAAGTTGCTGCCAACTAATAGTAAAAATTAACTTTTCTAGTAAAACACAACAGGAACAATGTCAACATGCAAGTGTAAAACTACATCAATTCAAGGAACTTTGGACTGCGTTGAGAGTGACTGATTTACAAACTTCAGTTTCCTGTTGGAAACAAAATGTTTTCTGTTTTGAAAAAAGTCTGGAACATTTATTTGGGGAAAGGGGCATTTAACACCCTGTTAAATATTAAAGTTTCTATTTAACACCCTGTTTAATATTAAATATGATAACGTATAAATATTTTAAATATTCTAACAAGGAAACACACACAAAAAACAACAAGTAAAATCTAAGATTCATTGAATTCAGCAGAACAAACATCACATTATTCTAAACTAAATGATAAATAAACAATGAATAAATTATGAATTAACCATAAACACATTCTGCCACTCCTTTACTTTACACACTCATTAACTGTGAAATTCAAAAAAATAATGATTCTTGTTCCCTCTGCACGGACATGAGCGCTGTCTCCTCCTGCTGGTCGCTCTGAGAAGTCACGCTGATGAATGGATTCTGCTTCGGGAGAGCTGTAAATCAGGAGAGACTCGTGCTCGTTCGTCTCACTCTGACAGGGTTTTTGCGTCACCGGGGAGAAGACGACATGATTCTCACCGCAGCCACCTCTGAGTGAATGCAAATACACAGAGGAGGCAGCAAAAAATGGTGTCCATCAATCTTAATGTCCAAAATATTCCCCCTTTTTCTCCATGACACACTCGACTGAGCAGCGGCAGGTGGATGGAAGTCGTGTTAATGAGAGGAAAAAAAAACTCTTCTCCTTATCTGCACTCGATGTTTCCATCCGTGGTGTTTGAGAATAAAAGTGAAAGTTCACTGGAGTTAAAGTATGACGCCAGAAAAAGTTGAAGTGATAAAGTATCTAATATTTACGGAACTTAAGAATTTAAGCAACTATGGAACTTTGAACTGCGTTGAAGGAAGGAAGTCTGGACTGTTGAAGGAAGGAACTTTGGACTGTCTTGAAGGAACTTTTGGCTGTTGAAGGAAGGAACTTTGGACTGTGTTGCAGAAACTTTGGACTGTGTTGAAGAAAGGAACTTTGGACTGTGTTGAAGGAACTTTGGACTGTGTTGAAAGAACTTTGGATTGTGTTGAAGGAAGGAACTTTAGACTGTGCTGAAGGAAGGAACTTTGGACTGTATTGAAGGAAGGAACTTTGGACTGTGTTGAAGGAAGGAACCTTGGACTGTGTTGAAGGAAGGAACTTTGGACTGTGTTGAAGGAAGGAACTTTGGACTGCCTTGAAGGAACCTTGGACTGTGTTGAAGGAAGGAACTTTGAACTTTGTTGAAGGAACTTCGGACTGCCTTGAAGGAACTTTGGACTGCGTTGAAGGAAGGAACTTTGAACTACGTTGAAGGAACTTTGGACTGCCCGTAAGAACTTCCTGCATATAATTACCATCATTTTCTGAGTTCATTCGGCAAATCAATCAAAACGAACAATTACAGAAAGACAGGGGTGTTTAAAATAAGAACAGAAAAACTCCTTTTATTATAACAAACAGATGAGTTTGTGTCTGACTGTAAGATAATTAAGATTCTCTTCTCACACCTCTTCATTTCTCAAAGCCAGACAGTGAAAATTGAAACATATGGTGTCGACTCCGCTTCATTATTCCCAAACTAAATAAACGTGTCTCGGTGCGGCTACTCACCTCATGGAGTGATTTCCTATCCTGTAATCCTTCCTCCTCCTCCTCCTCCTCGGAGCGTGAGTAGCAGAGTCTCTCCACACCACTGATCTTCAGTGAGCAGCTGTTTATCCTCTCACACTGTAATTTATGTATCTGTGAACACTGTTGTTGCTCCATGAGAAGACGAGGAGCATGCTAATCATTTTCCATAGCATGTGTTTATTCTTCATCATCCTCCTCTCCATCTGTTGTTTGATTTTAAAGATGATGACCTGTTTCAGTGAAGCCCAGGTCACATGCTCAGACCCATGAGTTTGTACACCACTCACTCTCCCACACCAAACCCCACAGAGAAAATCAGTGATTTTAATATCACAGCACACAGGAGTTGTTGATCCACTGCTGCCTCCATCACTAAGTTCAAATGTCTTATTTTGTCACTTCAGGATCAGAAATCCTTTGTTCAGATTTACCTCAGTGACACGAAGTGACCACACGGGGCAGCAGTAGACAAGCAGCTCCTGTGTCCCCGCGTGCTAAAATCACTGATTTTCTCTATGGGCTTTGGTGTGGGAGAGACAAGTCTCTAAACAGCAGCATACACAAAGTCAAGGTCATGTAAATGTAAGAATTGTAGTGGAATATTTTTGCATAATGAAAAAGATTTGATGGTTTTATGCTTGACATTGTACATATTTAATTCATGTTATTCCACAGAGGGAATGAAACCTTGATGCTCTGTGAAAGTGTGAATTTAAAAACCTCGGGTGCTGGAGCTGAGACAAACTGTCCTCTGGTCCTCAGTGAAGAATCCTCTCAGTATTCTGGACGAGTGTGTGACCGAGCGGCCGGGCCAGCGTCTGCTCTTCTGACAAACGTCTGAAGTGTGAAATCTCTGCTAACCTCGGCCCACAGAGACACTGAAGAGACACACAGAGACTGAAGAGACACACAGAGAGACTGAAGACACTGAAGAGACATACAGAGAGACTGAAGACACTGAAGAGACATACAGAGAGACTGAAGACACTGAAGAGATTGATTTTATTTTCGTGTGGATTTAAGTTTCTTGTGGATTTTAGTTTCCTGTTTTCATTTTCATGTGGATTTTAGTTTCCTGTTGATTTAATTTTCGTGTGGATTAACTGTTGTTATTGAAAGTTTAGTTATTAAAATTTTGATCCAGTTTTTAAAAACACTTGAGATTTAACAGGATGATGAGTTTTAAACAAAAACTCACCATAACCAGTTAATGACTAACCCTAACCTTAAACCAGGTCCTGACAAGGTCAGTGTTTACGACAGAAAACACACAGATGTTTGATTATTTTTAAATCACAAACGCTCCTGATTGTTTCGTCCCATGACTCGACGTGAGCTCGACAGTAAATTATAATTAAATTTGATTTAATGAAAGAATATTAAAAGTTTCTGTGGATTTTTGAAAACATGTCAAACACGTGATGTTTAAATGACACGCTGACTTTTTTCAGGTTATTGTCACAAACTTCACAAACGTTTAAACTCTTATTATTGAAGAAAATCACCTTTTTATTAAGTTATTGACATTAATATTAAATCTTGTTTTTTTTATAGGTCTTTGTGTCTCACTGTCACTCTGTCACTCATGAATGAAAATGTGTGACTTTGTCACAGCTTCAGGTTTTTTCTTATGATGAGAAACAGTGACATGGTTTTTCAGTGAAGACTCAAACATGACAAAGGCTTCTACACCATGAGGTGGCGCTGTGACAGGATGAATGTGCTTCATTCTCCTCGTCCCCTCATCTGTTTCTCTTCATCTTCTTGTTCTTCTCATTCTTCTTGATGTTATTGTTCTTGTTCTTCATGTTCTTAAAGTTCTAGTTCTTGATCTTGTTGATGTTGTTCTTCTGGACGTTCTTGTTGTTCTTCTTGATGTTCTTGATGTTGTTCTTCTTCTTGTTCTTGTTGTTGTTCTTGATGTTGTTCTTGTTGTTGTTCTTGATGTTCTTGTTGTTCTTCTCAACGTTCTTCTTGATCACATCCTCCAGATGACACAAACACAGAAATCTTCACACTTTGGCATTCCTGTGGTCACAGAGACAGTGGACGTGTGACTCTACTGCCCCCTGCTGTACAGGTGTCTCTACGACAGCAACCTGGAGAAGTCTACATTCACTCTTAGAACACAGACTTTTACTAAACAAATATGTGATTTAAAATGAATCATGTCCTTCACCTATAAAAACACACACACTCAGAAACATCTGGGTCATTCATTTTTATTTTAGATGTTCTGAGCTGAACGAGTTTGAACAAATATCTAATTCTGATTATTTTGAACACACATGAAGAATGTTGAGAAAAAACATGTGAGTATAAATTCTGTCATTGAAACTTTATTTTTGAATTTAGTCTTGTGTGTAAAGTTCACTGTGTCTTCATGGATGGATGTACACTAACATGTTACATCTATCAACAGAGAGAGAGAGAGTGTACCCGCTGCTGTCATTTCTTACACTTTGTTGCCCTCTAGTGGAAGAACACCGTCCTCTGAGAGCTGTCAGTGGTGATTTACACTTTAATAAAAGGTAACAGCAGGAACATGATGGTTAAATCTTTCTCTGTGTCAGGTGAGGAGGAGGAACATGTCTCCCACACTAAAGCCCTTAGAGAAAATCAGTCATTTTAACATCACAGCGCACAGGAGTTGTTGATCCACTGCTGCCTCCATCACTAAGTTTAAATGTCTTTATTTTGTCACTTTGGCTTTTTAAAAACTTTGTTGGGATTTACCTCAGTGACACAAAGTGACCACACGAGGCAGCTCCTGTGTCCCTGCCAGCTAAAATCACTGATTTAGTCTCTGGGGTTTGGTGTGGGAGAGTGAGTGGTTTGGTGATCTGTCTAACAGTGAGATAAAGACGTGAACATGTTCTTAAAGATATCGCAGATTTAAGTTAACATAGTATATTAGTATCAAATTTCAAAATCTCTGGTTTGGCAGGTCAAAAAATCAGTGATTTTAGCTGACGGGGACACAGGAGCTGCTGGTCGACTGCTGCCTCGTGTGGTCACTTTGTGTCACTGAGGGAAGTCTGAGTGGAGGATTTTAAACACTGAATTGACAAAATAAGAGTTTGAAATTAGTGATGGAGGCAGCCAATGGATCAACAACTCCTGTGTGTGTGATGTTAAAATCACTGGTTTACTCTATGGGCTTTGGTGTGGGAGAGTGAGCGGTTTACAAACTTCGGTTTCCTGTTGGAAAAGTCGTTTACTAAGTGACTAAAAATCAGTGTTTACTCCTAACTTAACATTTAACGTAACACATTGACTCGCGTCAGTGTTTTTTAAACATTTCTTTGACACTTATTGTCTGTATTTCGTGCAGAAAGTCTGTGATTATGAGGAAGTGAAATAACTGAAGTGAAATAAAAACTACATTAAAGCCACATATGTTTACATATATGGAAATGATGTTCATGTTCAGAATTTGTTCCTGTTTTAATGACAGGGTGAATAGGCCCCGCCCCCTCCCTCTCAGCCCCTCCTCTCACTTTCTCAGTGTCTTCATCTGTAACAGTCTTCAGACACTGAGTCAGAACCAGACTGTCCCCGGTTCTCTTCTCGCCTATCTGAAGATGGAGGAGGTGCACAGCGCCCCCTGCCTTCACCTCCTGTTCCTGCTGCTCCTCTCCTGCTCCTCTTCATCCTCCTGGGACCTGGTTCTGCTCCACACTAATGACGTGCACGCGCGGGTGGAGGAGACCAGCAGACTGTCCGGTAAGTGCAGCAGCAGTGGTACCGGTTCTGGCTCTGGTTCTGGGTGTTTCGCCGGTGTCGCGCGCAGAGCCGCGATGGTGCAGCAGATCCGCAGCTCAGAGCAGAACGTGCTGCTTCTGGACGCTGGAGACCAGTTTCAGGGAACCGTGTGGTTCAACTACTACAGAGGAGCCGAGGCTGCGCACTACATGAACCTGCTCAAGTATGACGTCATGGTGAGACGCGCACACACACACACACACAGTCAGGCTAAAGTTGTCAAACTTGCGGCCCGCGGACCGGACCAGATAAATGAATAACATCAGAAATAGAGACTGCACAGTTATTATTAAAAACAAGAAATGACTCATGTTCCAAATCAAATAAAGACTTTGTTGACAGAGAGACGAGTTTTTATTTAAATTTAAAAACACAGAGTGCCAGGACAACTTTATAAAGTGTGTGTGTGTGTGTGTGAGACTAACAATACACATTTTAAATAAATATAAGGTTTAAATGATGGAAATGTCCTTGTGTTGCTCTGAGAACATGAAGAACTTTGTATAAAACTAAATATTTTCTTCGATAAATTGAGTTGTTTAACAATGAATTTATATGTCTGTGTACGACTGTTTGAACATGAGGAGAGGGAAATGAACTGCTGCCTTATTTCTACCTCCTTCCTTCCTACCTACCTACATCCCTCCTTCCTTCCTACCTACCAACATACCTGTTTTTGTCCACAAACACAAAATGATTCAGTTTGAATGATTTCTTTGTTTTTATGAAGCAAAAAAACAGGAAATATTCACTTTTAAGAAGCTGAAAAAAAAACACTCAGTTAATTAAGTGTTCCAGATCTGATCACATGACTCAGACCTCAGTGGTTTTAATTTGCTTAAAAGCATCGGTGGTGTTTGAGTGCAGCTCTTCAATCAGCACAGTTTTAAAATCATTTAAATCTGCAATAATAATCATAGTCATAATCTGCTAAAGAAAAAAATGTGAATTATGGTCAAAATTCAACCAGCCAAAAATCCTGCTTTTCATATAAAAATGTGATTATCTTTTTTTGTTTCGTCTGATATTTTATCGCAATAATTATTAATGTCCACTCATTTTCAAACTTTTTTTATCACGATAATTTTGTGGACGTATCGCCCTGGCACTGTGGTTAAAATCTTATATAAGGACACTAATGTTATGTAAGGAATGAAAAAACTCTTCATAACTTTCTACGAGTAAAATTACAACACAACCCACCACGGAAAAAAAACAAATCTTCAAAGACAGAATCAGAGACGTTTTTTTATTTAACGTCTGTTTTTTTCAGGCTCTCGGGAACCACGAGTTTGATAACGGTGTGGAAGGACTCATGGCGCCGTTCATGCAGGAAGTCAAGTTTCCCATGATCAGTGCGAACATCAAACCCGACAAAACTCTGGCTGCGACGTTCGGGGTCTCATATCGTCCGTATACGATACTGCAGGTCGGCGATCAGAGAGTGGGCGTGGTCGGGTACACGTCGCAGGAAACGCCCGCTCTGTCCAAACCTGGTGCGTGAACGACGTGCTGTTGTGTTCCTGTGCGTGGCTTTATTCTGCTGCCGTATCCCACGGTAACCTGTAAACCTGTCGCTGCCCCCTACAGGACTGCACCTGCGTTTCGAGGAGGAGGTGGCGGCGCTGCAGCCGCACGTGGACAAACTCCACACGCTGGGCGTGGACAAAGTCATCGCTCTGGGTCACTCGGGCTTCACCAAAGATCGGGAAATCGCCAGGAGAGTGCGCGGAGTGGACGTGGTCGTGGGCGGACACACCAACACGTTCCTCTACTCAGGTGGGCGTGTCACTTCTGTCACATGATCACGGCTCCGACCACGACGATGTCACCTACGGCTTTATCAGAAAAGGCTGAATGTAGTGAGCGAGTCGAGTCCAGAGGTTTTAGTTCCTGCTCTGACGACGTTAAAGCGAGCTGATACTAAAATGTGACATCAACAGAGAGCGTCGTCACTGAAGAGTCAAAGCAAACAATGACCAACTGTAGAGCAGTTAAAAAGACTTAAAAATTCTACTTAAAGTTCCAAAATCTACTTAAAAAAATCTACTACAATGTTTAAAATGTCAATATATAACAGAGGAGTATGGTGTATTTACACCGCGTTCCAAATTATTATGCAAGTGATATTTTTCTCTAATTTATCTAATTAGTCGATGCAAATGACAGTCAGCATTATTGTCAAGTCATTAACCGTTAGAGTATAATTTGAATGTTATTGATCAAACCTTCCAATGATAACAGCTTAAACTTAAAATGCACTGTTCCAAATTATTATGCACAACAGAGTTTCAAAACATTTTATAGGTTGTAAAGAACTGAAAATGGTCATTTGTTTAATTTGCAGCTTTAGGAGGTCATATTTATTGAAATCAAAAGCTATTTCAATCAAAAACATCTTAATAGGTCAAGTTACATTTTAACAAAGGACCCCTTATTTGAGGTAGCAGCTTCGCAATTCTTGCATCCATTGAACTTTTTGGAGTTTTTGGAGAGTTTCTGCTTGAATTTCTTTGCAGAATGTCAGTATAGCCTCCCAGAGCTCATAGATCTTTTGCTTGAGGATGTTCCAAAGGTTCTAAATAGGGTTCAGGTCAGGGGAGGATGGGGGCCACACCATGAGTTTCTCTCCTTTTTCTGCCCATAGCAGCCAATGATGCAGAGGTATTCCTCATGACATGGTGCATTGTCATGCATGAAGATGATTTTGTTACGGAAAGCACGGTTCTTCTTTTTGTACCATGGAAGAAAGTGGTCAGCTCTCTCCCCATGATTCCAGCCCAAAACATGACTCCGCCACCTCCTTGCTGACATCGCAGCCTTGTTGGGACATGGTGGCCGTCCACCAACCATCCACTACTCCATCCATCTGGACCATCCAGGGTTGCACGGCACTCATCAGTGAACAAGACTGTTTGAAAATCCGTCTTCGTGTATTTCTGGGCCCACTGCAGCCGTTTCTGCTTGTGAGCATTGTTTAGAGGTGGCCAAATAGAAGGTTTACGCATAACTGCAAGCCTCTGGAGGATCCTACACCTTGATGTTAGCGGGACTCCAGAGCCACCAGCAGCTTCAAATACCGGTTTGCTGCTTTGTAATGGCATTTTAGAAGCTGCTCTCTTAATTCGATGTATTTGTCCGGCAGAAACTTTCCTCATTGTGCCTTTATCTGCACAAACCCCTGTGTGCTCCGAATCAGCCACAAATCTCATAACAGTACGATGATCACACCTAAGTTTTCTTGAAATATCTAAGGTTTTCATACCTTGTCCAAGGCAACTATTTCATGCTTTTCAGCAGCATAGAGATCCTTTTTCTTTCCCATATTGCTTGAAAATCTGCTTAATAATGTGGAACGTCCTTCTTTAGTAGTTTTTCCTTTAATTGGGCTCACCTGGCAAACTGATTATCACAGGTGTCTGAGATTGACACCTGTGATTCAAAGAGCCCTGAGACACAACACCATCCATGAGTTTAATTGAAAAACAAAAAATGTGGACTTCCGGTTTAGCGAATGAGTGGGTAGACGTTAAATCAGGAGCTCCTGGTGGGTGAAGTTATAAAACATCGAAAAGCCAAAATTTGAACGCACAACCAGAGAGGGGATGAGGACTAGAAGGGAACTTACCAAAAAAGAAAAGGAGAAGAAGCAAAGAGAGCGAGAAAAAATGGGAGATAGAAAGTGTGACGATAGGTCAGATGCCGCTAACGAGGACATGCTAGCTAGCATGAAGGCTGGCTTTGATAGCATGAATAAGCAGATTGGGACCAATAGCGAGGAAAACCGAAAAGAAATGAAGGACATTCGAGACAGTATTCCAAATCTAGGAAGTATGTTGAGACAAGAACTAGCCACTTTTAAAGAGGAGATGGGCAACAGGTTTGAAGGCATCGTCAGGGGGATGGAAGCCCAGGTCAGAGATACAGAGATACGGTGGGTGGAGTGGCTCAGTGGTTAAGACGGGTACCCTGTGTGCGAAAGACCTCATGGTCGCAAGTTCAACTCCACCCCTGGCTGATTGTACTCAATTCCATTGTCAGTCGCTTTGGATAAAAGCGTCTGCTAAATGACATGTAATGTAATACGTGAGATACGCGCAAGAGCGTGTGGTGGAGACCGAGGAGTGGAACACAGAGCTGAAGGGGATTCTCGCTTCTTCCCTCAAGCAGCAAAGGAGGCTGCAGGAGAAAATAACTGACTTAAAAGGAGATCGAGAAGGAACAATATTCGGGTTTGGGGAGTACCAGAGGGCGAAGAGAAGGATTCGGCACTCGAGTTTATAGAGCGCTTGATTCGCACAGAGCTTAAGCCCAGAGCGATCATTGTCAACTTCCTGCTGTACCAAATCAAAGATGACATCCTCAAAAAGGCATGGCAGACAAGAATCGAGATTGGGGGAAAGACAGTGAAGTTCGACCACGACTACGCAGCAGAGATGGCTGCAAAGCGCCGTAGCTATGCGGGACTGAAGAGGGTTTTAAAGGGAGAAGGGATTAAGTTCCAGTCACTGCTAGCGTCATTGAAAGTCCACTGGCAAGGAGGCGTCCAAACCTACGGCAGTCCATAAGAAGCTGCACGGGTGATGGAGAAGAAGGGGATGAAGGTGGGTGGTCTGATGGGGGAACAACAACCGACGCTGGAGCAGCAGCTTGAGGCCACTTCAAGTGGCGCAGAGTTGGGGACCGAGAGAAAAACATCGCTGGGAGAGCAAGGAAGGAACTTATGCGGAGTAACCCAGTGAGTCCTTCCCTGCACTGATGAATCTACTGGAAGAGTATGGATATTACTCAGGATACAAACTTAATGTAACCAAAACACAGATCTTGGCTATAAACTATGCCCCTACATAGTTAGGGGCATAGGAGAGAAATACAAAATTAAGTGGAATTCAGAAACCATTAGATATCTGGGAGTGAACATCCCAGATATCCGTACACTGCTAATTACATTTGGATTAATCAGGAACTCAGACGGGATATAGGAAGATGGTCAATAATTACAATTGGATCTTAGTTCAAGGATAGAAATAATTAAGATGAATTTATTACCAAGGCTACTGTACCTGTTCCAAACTCTTCCAGTAATGATACCACAGAAACAGTTTATGGAGTGGGATAGATGGATATCCAGGTTCATTTGGGGGGTAGGAGGCCAAGAATTCGATATAGCACCATGCAGCTCCCCAAGGACAAAGGGGGCATGGCAGTAGCAAAACTACAAGACTACTTCTATGCTGCACAGCTCAGGGCCGTAACTTGTTGGTGTAATGGAGAATATGTAGCTAGGTCGAAGGATATAGAAATGAAGGTGGGGGCTAGGCCAGTGCAAATATTAATAACCAATAGATAATTATTTAAAAGGGAAGAGGGATTGTTGGACCCGGTAACTAAATTCACATTGTGGATTTGGTACTTGATAGTGAAAAAGTATGGATTACAGAACGAAGCAAAGATTTTGAGGTGGATAACCCATGACAAGAGATTCAAACCAGGAATTAGTGACTGGGGCTTTGAGAGATGGGCACACAGTGGTATTACAGCAATGTGTACACTAGCTGAGAGGGAGGAAATGCAGAGTTTTCAGGCTTTAAGGGAGAAATTTGATTTGGAGGCAAACAAACTTTTTCGATATTTTCAGGTGAGGGATTACTATTTGAAGGAAATAAAGTTAGAACAACCCAAAGAACAGAACATGATTATTAAAATAATGATAAATGCATATGTAGGTGGAAATGTAATCTTAGCTCTATACCAAGCTCTAGGTGCCAGTGCGGGTAACTGTCTATATTAAAGAAAAATGGGAAAAAGAGCTTGGACTAGCAATAACAGAAGATGACTGGTATAATGTTTGACTGTCAGATGTTCAGTGGTATTTCAGTTCAGTGACTGTCAGACGTTCAGTGGTATTTCAGTTCAGTTCAGTGTCAGACGTTCAGTGGTATTTCAGTTCAGTGACTGTCAGACGTTCAGTGGTATTTCAGTTCAGTTCAGTGTCAGACGTTCAGTGGTATTTCAGTTCAGTTCAGTGTCAGACGTTCAGTGGTATTTCAGTTCAGTTCAGTGTCAGACGTTCAGTGGTATTTCAGTTCAGTGACTGTCAGACGTTCAGTGGTATATCAGTTCAGTGTCAGACGTTCAGTGGTATTTCAGTTCAGTGACTGTCAGACGTTCAGTGGTATTTCAGTTCAGTTCAGTGTCAGACGTTCAGTGGTATTTCAGTTCAGTGACTGTCAGACGTTCAGTGGTATTTCAGTTCAGTTCAGTGTCAGACGTTCAGTGGTATTTCAGTTCAGTTCAGTGTCAGACGTTCAGTGGTATTTCAGTTCAGTTCAGTGTCAGACGTTCAGTGGTATTTCAGTTCAGTGACTGTCAGACGTTCAGTGGTATATCAGTTCAGTGTCAGACGTTCAGTGGTATTTCAGTTCAGTGACTGTCAGACGTTCAGTGGTATATCAGTTCAGTGTCAGACGTTCAGTGGTATTTCAGTTCAGTGTCAGACGTTCAGTGGTATTTCAGTTCAGTTACTGTCAGACGTTCAGTGGTATATCAGTTCAGTGTCAGACGTTCAGTGGTATTTCAGTTCAGTGACTGTCAGACGTTCAGTGGTATTTCAGTTCCGTGTCAGATGTTCAGTGGTATTTCAGTTCAGTGACCGTCAGATGTTCAGTGGTATTTCAGTTCAGTGTCAGACGTTCAGTGGTATTTCAGTTCAGTTTCAGACGTTCAGTGGTATTTCAGTTCAGTGACTGTGTCAGACAGAGTCCTGAATCTGTGAACAAATCTTTTTAATGATTCACTTTCACCCAAAACAACTGCTTTTGGTCACTAGTTTCAGTGTTTGTGACTCCGCCCATGTTGAGGAGGATGAGCTAAACCGTTGACTTTCTCTCTTGTGTGTCTGTGAGGAAACAAACCAGATGAAAAGCACAGTCTGGTTTCCATCGGTGACTGCAAATGTATATGTTACACAGTTTAAACAATGAACCTCAGTCAGGACCGGGTTTGTTTTCTCTGTAAGTCAAATACAGCACAGAGACACCAGCAGTATTATGGTGTGTCAGAGAAACGCTGAGTCATTGTTTGTAATCGTCCTGCCACATTTTTCCACGAGCTTCTACGAGTCATGCCTGGATTTCAGTTTCTCAGGAATAGTTTATGTGTGAGTTTCAGGTTTGGGAGAAAAGAAGAAGAGAAATTCCAAACCACTCACTCTCCCACACTAATGCCCATAGAGAAAATCAGTGATTTTAGCTCGCGGGGACACAGGTCTACTGCTGCCTCGTGTGGTCACTTTGTGTCACTGATATAAATCTGTACAAAGAATTTTAAATGCAGAATTGACAACATAACATTGAACTTAGTGATGGAGGCAGCAGTGGATCAACAACTCCTGTGTGTGTGATGTTAAAATCACTGATTTTCTCTATGGGCTTTGGTGTGGGAGAGTGAGTGGTTTACAAACTTCAGTTTCCTGTTGGAAAAGTCTGTCTGACAGTGAGATAAAGACGTGAAACATGTTCTTAAGTTAATGTCTGAAATCTCCTTTTTTTAAGTGAAGGGTAGATGAGTGAGATTAGTTTTTTTCCCTTATTTTCTCTCGCAGGAAAACCTCCCTCCACTGAAGTTCCTGTTGGTCCTTATCCCTTCATGGTGAAGTCGGACGACGGGCGGCAGGTTCCTGTCGTTCAGGCCTACGCCTTCGGGAAATATCTGGGTTATCTGAAAGTGACCTTTGATGAAGCGGGAAACGTGGTGAGGTCTTCGGGAAACCCCATCCTTCTGGACAGCAGCGTCCAGCAGGGTACAGAGCGCGTAACACAAAGATCTTTGTCTTTATGTGTGACTTTCTGTGCTGCTGTTTAATGATTAACTGCTGGAATGTACCAGTGTTATTAAGTAAAACCACGGTGAGTCAGGAACCCGAACTGTGTCTGATCCAGATCCAGTCGTCCGTGCAGATGTGGACGAGTGGAAGAAGAATCTGGCCAATTACTCGACGCGGGTGATCGGACGAACTCTGGTTCTCCTCAACGGGGAAACGGAGCAGTGTCGCTTCCGTGAGTGTAACCTGGGAAACCTGATCTGTGACGCCATGGTGAGAGTAACACACTCTGGAATGTTTCCATGTCGTTTCCTCGCTCTGTAAATCACAATTCCTTCAGAAAGATCTTTGGACGTATCCTTGTTTTTCCCTCCAGAGGAAAATCTTACGTGTCAAAGATCGTGAGATGATTGTGAACATGTGTTTTTTTACCAGCAGCAACAAACAGAGCAAACATGGAATAATACATCCCTCACATCTGACGAACTTTGTTCCAAAATAAGGTTCCATTCAACCAATCCAGAGACGTGACTCATTCAACTGATTTTATCTGCTTGACAGAAGACTCAGCTAAGAGTAGAAAGTCTGCGATATCTTTAAAAACATGTTCACGACTTAATCTCACTGTGAGACAGACTTTTGTAAACCACTCACTCTCCCACACCAAAGCCCACAGAGAAAGTCAGTGATCTTAGCTCACAGGGACACAGGAGCTGCTGTTCTACTGCTGCCTCGTGTGGTCACTTTGTGTCACTGAGGTTAATCTGAACAAAGGATTTCAAAAGCTGAATTGACAAAGTAAGACATTTGAACTTAGTGATGGAGGCAGCAGTGGATCAACAACTCCTGTGTGTGTGATGTTAAAATCACTGATTTTCTCTATGGGCTTTGGTGTGGGAGAGTGAGTGGTTTACAAAAGTCTGTCTCACAGTGAGATAAAGACGTGAACGCTTTATTAACGTAGATTTTAGTTGCTGAGTCTTTTAAGTGGCTTGTTTGGTTCATGATTTCAATTATTTGTTTGTTTCATGGAGCAAAAAAAACAGAAAATATTCACATTGAAGAAGCTGAAAAATGACAGAAAGTAGAAAATATTCACATTTAAGAAGCTGAAAAATGACAGAAATTCGAAAATTTTCACATTAAAGAAGCTGAAAAATGACCGTTGACAGCTTTCTTCATGTGTAACTGTGGGAAAACTCTCTCTGATCTTCAGCTCGACAACAGCATCAGGTTCCCAGACGACGACAGGTGGAATCACGTCAGCGCCTGCGTCTTTAACGGCGGCGGCGTCCGAGCGTCCATCGACGAGCAGAGCAGGAACGGTGCGTCGCTGCGTGTGTTTGATGAAACACGGAGCAGGATCTCGGGCCTCTGACTGTCCACGTTTTGTCTTCAGGTTCCATCACCATGGAGGACCTGATCTCCGTGTTACCGTTCGGAGGAACCTTTGACCTGGTGCAGCTGAGAGGCTCCACGCTCAGGAAAGTGTTTGAACACTCGGTGAAACGTTACGGTCAGAGCACCGGAGAGTTCCTGCAAGTGTCCGGTATTTAACCGTTGTCCTCCGTGTCCACGTAGTTAGGAACGCCCATGTGAATCACGGTTGATGCAGTTTCTGTGTTCGTCCACCAGGGTTCCACGTGGAGTTTAATGTCTCCAAACCCGCGTGGCAGCGCGTGCAGCGCCTCGACATCCTCTGCACGTACTGTCGCGTTCCCCACTATGAGCCGGTGCGGGACGAGGAGGTGTACGCGGTGGTGCTCCCGTCGTACATGGTGAGCGGCGGCGACGGATTCTCCATGATCGCAGACGAGATGCTCGCACACAACAGTGGTGAGGTTTGATTCTGACGGCGCGGTGAGCGCCCCCTGCCGCTGCTGAGACACCTGATTTTAACCATGCAATAAAAGACTTTATCTTTAAATACATGTTCACGTCTTTATCTCACTGTTTTTTCAACAGGAAACTGAAGTTTGTAAACCACTCACTCTCCCACACCAAAGCCCATAGAGAAAACCAGTGATTTTAACGTCACACACACAGGAGTTGTTGATCCACTGCTGCCTCCATCACTAAGTTCAAATATCTTATTTTGTCAATTTGGCTTTTTAAACTGTCCCTCAGATTAACCTCAGTGACACAAAGTGACCACACGAGGCAGCAGTAGACCAGCAGCTCCTGTGTCCCCGCCAGCTAAAATCACTGATTTTCTCTATGGGTTTTGGTGTGGGAGAGTGAGTGGTTTACAAACTTCAGTTTCCTGTTGGAAAGGTCTGACAGTGAGATAAAGACGTGAACGTGTTTTTAAGACATCGTAGATTTTATTACTCGTCACAATAAAGGAGCATTCCGTTCAGTCAGTGTCTCTCAAATGTCTCCCCCTGCAGGTGATTTGGACATTTCCGTCGTCTCCAACTACATCACACAAAGACGGAAAGTTTATCCTTCCGTCGAAGGAAGAATTCAAGTCTTCAACTCGTCCTCTGGACTTCGGGCACAAATGTCTCTGCTGGTGTTAGCGTTGCTGCTGTGGAGTCGTGTGGGCGGAGTCATGTGAGACACTGGATTTTGTCCAGAAAAAGACAAAACGTCGGGTACAGGAAGAATGAAATGAGCGGACTAGTCGTGTCGTTGCTCCGGTAACCAAACATTTTCCCGACAGACGTTTTTAACGTCGGAACCCGATACTTTGGTCTGCGAAGTATTAGGACACGCCCAAGTGTTATAGCGTTTGTCTAACGATTACAGATGTTCGCACTGAGCTCTAATCGCACAATTTTTTTATAAACAGCAGATTTTTTAAACTGTGAAGTTTTTTTTCACAAAATTTTACTGATCGTCAAACTTCATCATCATCGCCGTCTCGCTAACGATAACTTCGGCCTCCGTCTGTCACTTTTTTTAACCACGACGAAACCATTTTAAACCAAAATTTTTACTTAACATTTTACGCTAACACTGAATATTTTTAAATTTCTAACAGATTCATGTTCAAGTTTAAATTAAACAAATCACCACTTCATTTTCTGCTTGTGTTTTAAAATAAAGAAATGTGTATCCTTTTGACAGCCAGTAGGGGGAGCTGGAGCGGTGAATGTCGTGGCCATGTGATGATATTTCTTCTTAAAGACATCGTAGACTTAAATTGACGTAGATTTTATGAACCTTTGTGAAGTGGATAAACGAATCTTCCTCAATACAAAACCTCATAGTGAAAATCAGTGATTTTAACATGACAGCACACAGCAGTTGTTGAATAACAGTAAGAACAGTAACTTAACTACCATAAGTTTTAATGTCTTATTTTGTCAATTCGGCATTTAAAGTCCATCATTTAGATTGACCTCAGTGACACAAAGTGACCACACGAGGCAGCAGTAGACCAGCAGCTCCTGTGTCCCCACAAGCTAAAATCACTGGTTTTCTCTGTGGGGTTTGGTGTGGGAGAGTGAGTGGTTTACAAACTTTAGTTTCCTGTTGGAAAAGTCTGTCTCACAGTGAGATAAAGACACAAACGTGTTCTTAAAGACATCGTAGACTTAAACTGACTTTGTTAACTTTGGTGTGTTGTCCCTGATGGCAGCCATGTTTGAAGTTAGCCTGGACTGTCTCTTTAAGGCGTGATAGAGAGCGGTGACCTCATGTCTTCAGAACTATTTTCCAAGCGTTTGAGACATTACCGTGGAGACTCATCAGCTCCGTCAGCGAGTGCACGCTTGTCCAACAGGAGACATTTTGAGACCAAAGCAGCCAGAATAATTCCTGACAATCAGTGAAGCTGAGACTCTGAGGGCAAAGTCTTCAGGCACCAGAACAAAGTGTTCTGTGTTGATGTTCACACGGCTGCCAAACACACGACAGCTGCCAGCTGCCACAACTGTGAGGACACGCTCAGCTGACCCGCCAACAAACTTTTAGACCAAACCCAAGATGGACACAGACCAAGACTGAGACTTGGTTGTGGATAAATTCCTCATTATAAACTCTTGGTCTTAATTGTGATTGCTAGTAGTCTTGATCGTAATACTCTCTGGTCTCAGTCTTGGTATCGATCTGTGTACACGCTGATCTTGTGGACTCTGGTCTTAGTCTTATTGACTTTGGTTAGTGGACTCTGTTCTTAGTCTTCTGGACTCTGGTCTTAGTCTCGACTCAGTCTTGGCCTATTCTCGGTCCGCGTCAGTCTTGTGTTTTTCCTGATTCTGGCTGTGTGGGACATTTAGTGTCTGTTCACTGTTTTTCCAACCGTGGTTTCCTGAACGCATCACCACAGTGTGTGTGTGTGTGTGTGTCAGTGAATGCATCACCACACAGTGTATGTGTGTCAGTGAATGCATCAACACACAGACAGTGTATGTGTGTCAGGGAACACATCACCACACAGACTGTGTGTGTCAGTGAACGCATCACCACACAGACACAAAGTGTAAACGCGTTTAATTTTAAAAATGAAGACAAAAAAAACATGTGTTTACTTCAATAAATACAAGTTTTTATTTATTTATTTATGAACACAGAGAGAAAGCAGAGATTTTATTGCACGTGGATGTTTGTCAGGATGTGGTTTGTGGCCTTGAGGTCACATGACGGTCGCCTCCATCACTTCCTGTTGATGTGAAACAAACAACTGCTCAGAGTCTCTTTTTTCTGTTTGTCAAACCTCAGCATCAACAGAGGCAGAAAAAAAACACTCACCTCGCTGAGTTCAGGGAAAAGCTCGCCGACAGCCGCGTCCAGCAGGACGTACGTCATCTGAGGACGGACAGAAAGAGTCGTGAGTCCAGCTGTTGACGTAAGTCTTGCTGTCTCACCTGTGTCTCACCTGTTTGTTGAGCAGCGGCTGCTGTAAACCGTCAAACAAAAGTCGGATTCCTTCGTATTTTGCATCCTCGCCGATGCATTTTTCCACAAAGTCTGAAAACAGACAGACGCACGGACGGTTGTTTTCCTCAGTTTGTCTCTATATGAACACAAGGGGGCGGCGTCTTCACTCACCTGGTAAATATTTCATCATCTCGTCGAACGTCTTCTTGGCTCTGACCTTTTTGTCGTCACCACTTCGCTGCTCGCTGTTTTCACAGAAGACGGCGTCTGAGGAAGGAAACGGCGCCGTTTAATCCCACTGAACCTGAACGCAGCATCCCTTCACAGTGACGCTGTCTTGCTACTACTTGTTAGCTGTTCTGCTAGTGTTAGCTGTCTTGCAACTGTTAGCTGTCCTGCTAGCGTTAGCTGTCTTGCTACTAATTGTTAGCTGTTCTGCCAGTGTAAGCTGTCTTGCTACTACTTGTTAGCTGTTCTGCTAGTGTTAGCTGTCATGCTACTACTTGTTAGCTGTTCTGCTAGTGTTAGCTGTCTTGCTACTTGTTGGCTGCTCTGCTTGCATTAGCTATTTTGCTACTGTTAGCTGTCTTGCTACTACTTGGCAACTGTTAGCTGTGCTGCTAGCATCTAACGTCATGCCTGTTACCGTTCAGCGGTGTGAGGGTCAGGGTAATAACCCTGTCACGTGACAGAACATGAATATTTCATGTCTTCACCTCTGAGTTGTGTGATCAGCGACACCAGTCGATGCTCCTGAAGAAGGTGCTCCAGCTTGCTCTGCATGTTCTGGTCCATGAACGCCTCAAACGTGTGTTTGAAGAGGATCCTGCCGGCGGCGAGGACGTGGTGCAGCCAGTCCGACATGCGGAAAACCACCCGACCTGCCGGGGTCAAAGGTCAAACATGTTCCCACATTTAAAGTAACTTTAACTTGAAGAAGAAGAAAGAAGTTCCAGGTGATTTGGTTTGAAACTCCAGAGATATCGCGTTCACCGGAACCCGCTTATCTCAGGGCTGACGCACGTTTGATCACAGTCACTTACCGACGTACATCGCGTAGTCGTACATCCCGTGGACCCGTGGGTCCGGCGAGGCGTGGCAGTCGCTGCTCCGCTCTGAAACCTGCGACAGGTTTGCGTTGTTTTTGAAGAGGTTGTTGGAGAGCTGCAAAAGATATTTAAAAAAACAACGTGGGGGGGGGGGGGGTGTTTATCTGTTACATTTTGTCAAAGTGAATAACTTTAACGTCGCAATCATCCTGACAAAAATCCTACTTCATGATATTGCGATTGTACAAATGTTTTTCACTTTAAATAACAAAAGCTCTATAAAAGTCGTCCACAGTGGATTTATTGTGTTGAGTTTACATGAAAATAATCCTGTTCTTTCTGTTGATTTACTGTTTAAAGTGATAATAACATAACGTTTGTTGTCCAAACACTGGCGCCACAGTGAAAACAGACACGCCTGACGTGTATTTTTAAGGTCTCGTTCAGACACACTGACCACAAACCCCTCATTTATCCAGACGTTTCCATGGCGACTGACCTGGGAGTTACACTCTAAATACAGACAAACTGTGACTCCCTGACAGCAGAGGAAAGTCAACTCACTCCTCCTCACGTGTGATAACGGCAGAATGTTGACCTTTGACAGAAGAACACGGAAAAACGCCTTATCTCACTGTTAGACTTTTCTCTCTCGTGTGTGCGCACGTGTGTGGTGTCAACCACAGAAAAGTTTGCTGCTGCTGCCACCTTGTGGTAAATATGTTTAGTACAATCATGAACAGTCACTTGAAATGTTCAGTTATTATAACCTGACTAATCCTGAGTGTGTTGTTGTTGTTGAACCTCGTACCTTCTTGTCGTTCTCTGCTGTCGGGCTCAGGATGATCAGTTCTGGGCGACTGGGTTTAGGTTTGGGCGACTCACAGGAGTTAAAGAAAGACTGAAGGAACGGATCCAGGTTCTGTCCTCGCTGCACACACACACACACACAGTCAGTCAGTCATCATCTACCGCTTTATCCTCTGCTAGAGGGTCGCGGGGGGTGCTGTGCCAATCTCAGCTACATCGGACGATAGGCGGGGTACACCCTGGACAGTTCGCCAGTCCATCGCAGGGCCACACACAGATAGAGACCAACAACCATTCACTCTCACACTCACTCCTATGGTCAATTTTGATTGTCCAATTTACCTATCCCCACATTGCATGTTTTTGGACTGTGGGAGGAAGCCGGAGAACCCGGAGAGAACCCACGCACACACGGGGAGAACATGCAAACTCCATGCAGAAAGGCCCTTGTTCCAACCGGGGCTCGAACCCGGGTCTTCTCGCTGCAAGGCGAGAGTGCTAACCACTACACCACCGTGTGGCCCCACACACACAGTGTCTTCTTTAATTCAGGTCATGACCTTTTACAGAATCAGTCACACTCACTCACTCACTCACTCTTCATTCACTCACTCACCTCTTTGATCAGTTTCCCAGGAACAGACTTAAAAATCTTGCCTGTGAAACAGAAACACGTATCTTTATTATGAGAGGATGAATTTGAACAGATTGAGTGTAATACCACAGACAGAGGACAGGGGGCAGCGGTGAGTCAGTGTAATACCACAGACAGAGGACAGGGGGCAGCGGTGAGTCAGTGTTACCGAGGTTGACGTCAGGCAACATTCTGTCCAGAAACTGAGACTCGATGCTGTGAGGAGACAGGAAGTCGGCCAACAGCTGACTGTTACTGAGCTCAGGACACTGAAGGAGTCTCTGTGGAGACAGAGGGACAGAGGGACAGTGAGACACACATTGTTACTCCAGGGTTAAGAAATACAAATCTGGATTACAGAGATTGTAATCTTATAATAATCTGGTGGATTTACCTGCAGATATTCCTCAAACTCCTCCCTCTTTGAAGACAGGAATTCAGAATTCTTTGGTCCGATGATCCGTTTGGACGGAAGCTGAGCGTCTGCAAAAGTTCCTGAAACAAAACAAACAAAGTGACTTCAGTTTCCTCTGTGAAGTGAATCAGGATGAGAGAATATGCAGAGTCACCACCAGGGGGCGATGTGGTGTGAAACTTTTACCGTGGAACTCTGTGAGTTTGGACTCGAGGACGTAGAACTCCGGGTATCTCCTGCAGACGAGCCACTGCTCCGTCTCGTGACCGACTGCTGAGAGACAGAAAAAGGACGTGGTTACGATCGTGAGACCTGCGGCGGAGCGAAGTCTCCGCCCCCCTCGCCACTCGCTCACCGTCCCTCCTGTCCTTGCGTTCCACGTCGATGCAGAAGACGGGAACTTTCTCCTTCTTCACGTCGTCGTCGCAGGACTCGATGTACGGGATGGTGATGCTCCACGCAGACAGGTTCCTCGTGGTTCCCGCGGCAGAGACGAGCTCAGTGGGACAGTCGTCCTCCAACACGACGGTCGCCTCCTCCACCTGCAGCCGACCAATCACACGCAGGCGCTGACGTCAAAGGGTCTTTGTCTCACTGTGAGACAGACTTCTCCAACAGGAAAGTGAATGTGAATGTGATTCTCACCACGTCGTCGTCAAAGTCGATCATGGCACTAGGGGGCAGCATGGTGCCCTCCATGGTCGTGCTCCTGAACACGCCTTTGATTCTGCTGCCGATTCTGCTGATGCCGAACGTCTCTCCTCGTTTTAACGTGTTTCTGGAAACAGAGCGAAGGCAAAAAGACAAAAACGTGTTTGTTTCACCTCTTTTCTTCTGGACTGAAGCTAATTCTGAAATAAGACGCACAAAACTTCACGTGAGCAAGAAAATGAAAGAAAACAACAACTTGTAAACAAACTAGAACAATGAAATAATTCCAACCTGTTGGATTTGGAGTTCTTGGTCAGAGACTCCGCCCCTCTCAGCAGTTGCCTGAAGTACTGAGTACACACACACACACACACAGTGTCAGTGAACGCATCACAACACACTGATAGTTCATAGTCAGCACTGTGAGCGCCCCCTGCTGCTGAGAACCAGACAGACTTTTCCAACAGTTTGTAAACCACTCACTCTCCCACACCACACCACATGAGGCAGCAGTGGACCAGGAGCTCCTGTGTGCTGTGATGTTAAAATCACTGATTTTCTCTATGGGCTTTGGTGTGGGAGAGTGGTTTACAAATTTTAAAACTATTGACTGTGTGTGTGTGTGTGTGTGTGGGGGGGTGTGCGTGTGCGTGCGTGTGTTGCCTCGTACTTCGTCGCTGTGACAGAACATGGGAGTGAAGACTCTCTCCAGCAGAAACAGGACGTGTTCGTACGCCTCAAACAGGCAGTGCATGGTCTGCAGCTTGACCACGCCCCCGTACGGACCTGCAGCAACTGAGAGGGAGGGAGGAGACACGAGACGCCGTTTCTACGAGGACGAACCAACGAACAATCAAACGCCCAGCGGCCGAGGTCTTACTGTTCCTGATCTCCTCCACGATGAACGGGTCGAAGCTGATCTTGTCCACGCTCTCGTCCAGACAGTACGTCTCGTAGATGTGCAGCACCTCGCCGTGCAGGCGCTGCAGCTCGCCGTCGCTCAGCTCCGGGACCAGGATCTTATCGTTAAACTCCTCTGCAGGAGAAAACAAGCAAAAACAAGCAGAAAAGGGTTTGAAAACAGAAAAGATTCATGTTACCGCCTCAGACCAGGACATGAACTGATGATTATTTTCATCATCCATTCATCGATTGATCCCGATAATGCCAGAAAATATTGATCAGGGTTTGTCAAACTCTGGAAATGATGTTTGTCAAATGTCTTTGTTTTTGTCCACAAACAGAAAATGATTCAGTTTTTAAGGATTTCTTTGTTTTATGGAGCAAAGAAAGCAGGAAATATTCAACATATAAGAATCACTGTCGTCGTCGTCTCTTACCGACAGTGAGGCAGAACTGCAGCACGTGAACGGCTCCTTCCTGCTTCAGGAAGTTCATGAACCGGAACAGAAGATCCTGCTCGTCCCGGATCTGCTTCAGGTTCAGCTGCAGAACCTGAACATGAACACTGCTGGTTATTACACACACACACACACACACACACACACATATTCTCACACTCACACACACACACACACACACACACACACACATATTCTCACACACACACACATTCTCACACTCACACACACACACACACACATATTCTCACACACACACACACACACATATTCTCACACTCACACACACACACACACACATATTCTCACACACACACACATATTCTCACACTCACACACACACACACACACACACACACACACACACACACACACACACACACACACACACACACACACACATATTCTCACACACACTCACTGAGGACTTCTTGTTGCTGACGTCAGCATATTTGTGCAGAAATGGGACGAGAGCAGACGGAGACTCTGAAGCTTCTTCTGGCTGAAAACACACAGACGACTTATTATTTAAAAAATTTTGTCTTGTATTACATTTATAATATATTTTTAATATATTTATAATATAAGGTTTGATTTTTTTTACCGGAGAGTCGTCGACAAAGATGAGCACCATGAGATTCACAGTGTCCTGAAAAACACAAGGTTATTATTATTAAAGTGAAGTCACATGACGAAATCCACAACACACAAAGATCCATCAAATCAAAAAAAACAAAACTCCATGTCAGGTTTTCACTTGTGTTCAGTTCCACGGAAATATTCAAACTCCGAAAAAGAATCCAAACGCTTTCAAATCAACTCGTGTTTTTTTAAATAATAACAAAAACATTGTTGTTGTTTTTTTTAAATCAGTCCATTTCCAGTCATCAAAAGTCCAGAGGGGTATTCCAGAAAGCAGGTTCAACACACTCTGAGTCTATCCCTGAACTCTGAGTTGACTTACTCTGAGTCGGGAGACTCTGAGTATCCGGTTCCAGAACAGCTGATCTGAGTTAGTTCAATCAACTCTGAGTATGTTAACCTCGAGGTACGCGCGTGCACAACCACTATAAAAAGCCATCATCAATGGAGCCCCGATACCACGAGTCACCATGACAACCGAGAAAAAAAAAAGATCAACTTATTTCAGTGCGAAGGAGTTGGAGATCCTTATGCTGGCCTACGGAGAATATGAGCACATATTTCGCTGCGAATGCAACACAGCTGCAGCAGCGAAGGAGAGAGAGACCGCATGGGAGAAAATTGCTGCCCGAGTCAATGCGTAAGTTTGAACGTACTATTCCATTGACGTAACATTTAACCGTAAGATCGTAGCATAGCCTATAGTTTGACATGTATGTTAATAGTTGGAACTATATTACAAATCCTGACTGTTGGCTTTTGTACTTTTAGAGAATAAAGAAGAACCAAATCACATGTGAATTTGTCTTTTATTTTTAATCAAAACGTCTAATCTGGGTCGGAAGATTCTCTCACGACGTAATGCATTTCTAATCAATACGGCTTCGATGTCGATTGGATTTCTAATGAATGGGCAATCCATGTCTAACTGCTTTCTTCGTGTGGGAGAAGACGGGTAGAAACTCTGGGTTTCTTATAGTAAACCTGCCAGCGAGCAGGTTATGTTCACAGAGTAAGTTACCGCAGTAACAGACCCAGAGTTTAAGTTACCTCTCTTTCTGGAACGGATAACTCAGAGTTTCCCTCATCTCAGGGTTAACAAACTCAGAGTTCTCACATAACCCGCTTTCTGGAATACCCCTCTGGTCCGGGTTAGTGTTGGGTTACGGACGATGAAACAAAATACGATTTAAAAAAAAAAAGAAAAAAAAAAAGACGTGTATTTGCAGGACGCTAACATCGCAAACGACAAGTTTACGATTTATCGCGTTCTACTCACAGGATCCGCCATGAAGTCCATGGTCGGCAGGAAGACGGATCCGGCCATCACCTCCCGCAGCAGCAGAGCCAGAGACCTGAACCACCACAGAAGAAGAACACAAAAAAGGTTTACGCAACTACAGAGATGGGCCTGTAGGGGGCGCTGCTGCCACTGCTGCCACTGACCTGCAGTCGGTGGCTTTGGGAGGCATGACGTAAGGAAACAGCAGCTCGGTCAGTTTCCTCAGGTAGAGCAGCTCGTGTTTGCGACTGCGCAGAGCGACGTGAAGGTCGGCGCCGTACTCCTCCAGCGCCACCTGCTGTAAACTCTCCACGTCCCTCACTGCGGACAAAATCACCCGGTTCACACTTCACGTTTAAAATCCCGTCAACATTCTCGCGATGGCCTCGCGATGGCCTCGCTCTGCCGGTACCTTTTCCTCGAGCCTTCGCGATGACTTCGATGTGTTTCATCGCAGCTTTCATCACCTTGTCCGCAAACACGGCGGGGACGTCCACCTGCGATCAAACAAACAAACAAAGTTTGGAAAGTTAACGTGACATGGAAACTTCACAGAGAGCAAAGATCGGCAGAAGTCGCGATTCGGGGCGTCACCTTCTGAGCTCGGCGCACGACCACGGACGCGAAGAATCGGAACGTCGTCCTCAGCTCGTCCGTACACGCCTCGTCGTCTGTGATGTCCCTGAAACAAACAAACAAACGGAGCAGGACGTAAACAACAACAACAACAACAACAACAGCAGACGACTGCGGACAAACCGACCGTGTTCAGACGACGGATCTTCTTACCTGTACCAGGGGTAAACAAAGTTCTCCAGCACTAACTCAAACACCTGCAGGGGGCGACGTGGAGACAGAGGTTAGAGGACGTCACTCTTCTCTGCTAAAGGTTAATTCTGTGGTTTATTTATTTATTCTTTTAAATCATCTCGGTACCTCTGCTATGGACGCGTCCACTTTGGAAGGAACCTTCAGGTCCAACCATGGCTGGTAGTTTTCAAGAAGTAGCGTCGGCCTGAAAACAGTTAGTGTGGTCAGTTTAAGTCTTTATCTCACTGTGAGACAGACTTTTCCAACAGGAAACTGAAGTCTGTAAACCACTCACTCTCCCACACCAAAGCCCATAGAAAAAAATCAGTGATTTTAGCTGGCGGGGACACAGGAGCTGCTGGTCTACTGCTGCCTTGTGTGGTCACTTTGTGTCACTGCAATTAATGTGAACAAAGGACTTAAAATACCAAATCCACGAAGATAAGACATTTGAACTTAGTGATGGAGGCAGCAGTGGATCAACAACTCTGTGTGTGTGATGTTAAAATCACTGGTTTTCTCTGTGGGCTTTGGTGTGGGAGAGTGAGTGGTTTACAAGCTTCAGTTTCCTGTTGGAAAAGTCTGTCTCACAGTGAGATAAAGACGTGGACACATGCTCTGTAGATATCGTGTCCTGTGGGAACATGTACACACACGCACACGCACGCACGCACATACTATATATATATATATATATACACACACACACACACACACACACACACACACACACAGAGAATACTGTTCGTTTATTGAACGTACCGGTGACGTTTACACTTGATCTTCCCACACACAGCACAGCTGTGACCCAGAGGAAACAGCTCCTGCTGCTGCTGCTGCTGCAGGAGGAGGAGGAGGAGGAGGAACACAGCGTCAATAATCACACCACAGAAGAAGAAGAAGAACTCCAGCAAACACGGCTGCAGACGTGTGTGCGTGACATACTCTGTGTCTGGGTTTGATGGTGAACAGGATGTTTGGGAGAAGAGACTCTGGTCCAAGGGAGCAGTAGAAGGTGACCACTCCAGCCAGGAAAGACCAGAAGACCATGAGGACGTGGATGTACCTGGACACAGGTGAGGACACACACACACACACACACACACACACACGTTAAAGCCAATAACAGAAAAGTCTCAAATTTAAAAAGAAAATAATAATATTTAAGTAGGAAATAAATGTTTTCTGCTGGAGTGAGCGTGAATTATAATATATCATAATATAAATATCACACACACACACAGACAGACACACACACAGATATACAAACACACACAGACAGACCGACACACACACACACACAGATATACAGATGCGCACACAGAGACAGACACACACATGCACACAGGTGAACGTCACTGTGGGCTCACCTGTTGAGCAGCAACGTCACTGTCGCCATGGTGACGAGCAGGCAGCACAAGAGCGGGTAGTGACGTAATGCTTCCATCAGCTCCCGCCTCACGTCCCGCAGCAACCGTAACAGCGCCGCCATGTTGTCACGAGACAGAGCGACACCTCACCGACATGTTGTTGTTGTTCGTTCGTTTGTTTTTTCCGTGACTCTCTGAGGAGTTTAAGCCTCAAACACGGGTCAGTAACCCGGGTAGGTTTAAGATAACAGAGCTCGCTGTTGACGCAGCTTTTCCACGTTTAAACTTACGTTCGTTGCGTTAAAATAAAACAAACGAACAAAAGTTTCGCCGTGAAACTAAAACAGTGCATACGCTCAATCATGACGTCATCCGTTCGTTTTCGTTCGTTGAAGTTTGCGCAGTTTAACTTTAGCGTTCTCTCTGCGTTGACTCGTCGGTGAATCAGGTCACTTCCGCACAGGGAGTGTCGCCTAATCCCGGGTTGCCAGGTCTGTTCACGGAAACACGGAGGGAGAGAAAAAACCCCAACCCTGATTGTTTTATGTACATAAAATAAAACGTGTTATCGTTACTGTGTTTGAACACAGCGAGACAATAATCCTGCAGTTTAATGAGATTATAAAGAAAACTATACCAGGTTAATCCGATAAGGGTTTCATCAACTCACGCCTTTGACTCGCCTTTATTTTGAAATACAAGATTAGGGAATGTTTGTTTTCCTGATCACTTCCTGTAATATGTTATTTTTCTGGATTCGTTTGTTTGGTTAAAAATTATTTTATTTTTATTTTTTGCAAAAACAAAACACTGCATCACAATCACAATCAAAGGTTATTTATACACACAGACAAAAAACATTTGTACATTTTTATTTCAGATAAATTACATTTTAAATCCCTTGTTGCTTCAGTTTGGCATCTGTAGTTTTACGTCATTTAAATACAGTTCTGGTGATGAGATGTTTTATTATTTATATTAATTTTATTATGTACTTATTATATATAGGGCCACACGGTGGTGTAGTGGTTAGCACTCTCGCCTTGCAGCGAGAAGACGAGCCCCGGTTGGAACAAGGGCCTTTCTGCATGGAGTTTGCATGTTCTCCCCGTGTGTGCGTGGGTTCTCTCCGGGTTCTCCGGCTTCCTCCCACAGTCCAAAAACATGCAATGTGGGGATTAGGTAAATTGGACACTCCAAATTGACCAAAGGAGTGAGTGTGAGAGTGAATGGCTGTTTGTCTCTATGTGTGTGTGGCCCTGCGATGGACTGGCGAACTGTCCAGGGTGTACCCCGCCTATCGCCCGATGTAGCTGAGATTGGCACAGCACCCCCCGCGACCCTCTGGTTGAGGATAAAGCGGTAGATGATGACTGACTGACTTATTATATATATACCTGTCCTTGCTTTATCATCTAAAATATCAAATCTGTGACACAAACACAGATGAATGAATGGACGAGTATTTTATATAATTGCTCTCGTCACAGACTTGAATAAAACCACTTTTTTTACGACCTCAGCTGTTTCTAGTCATCTCAACACCTGCACAAATAATACACTAAATGTTTTCAAAGTAAAAAAGTCACATTTCTGAGTTTTCTCAGAAATCATGCCCTTTTAATATTTTTTTTAACTTCATTTCAAAAAATCTTGTGTGGCACTAATATTCTTCCATATGTTGCACTTTATGGCTAATATTGAATTCATTTGCACTATCGTACATAACTGATTGGAACAGTATTAAGTAGAATTTCAGGTGTTTTTTTAAACCACATTTAAAGGCAGTAGCTTCATTCTGATACACAGAATATTTTATGTCTATGGTTTTACTTCCCATCAAAATTACTCCAAAGGGAAATGTGAGGAGAATAAAGTGAAAACATCTAATCCGAGGGATTAAATTATAAAATCCAAACAGAATTGAAAACAAGTTCAAAGTCAATAACTTTATTTATTAAAAAATAGTCTGACCTGGGCTCACTGTACAGTATAAAACAATTCATTTACAAGAAAACACCGTAGCAAAGAAAAGTCACTTTAAAAAAACACTTAAAGTCAATACAGGAAAAAAACAAACAGACATGTGGAACTGCAACACACTGAAACACCGCGTCACCTCTCGCCTGATTGATTCCGTCATTGCCTACGTTTCCCACAATGCCTTTGGCCGTGACCCAGTTCAAACATTTGAAGGAAAATTCTGTTTAAACTTCAACTTCAGAATAGAAGAATTAACATTTTAAAAGTACATTTTTTTTTTAATGTTTGTGTGTTGAATTAAAACGTTTTTTAGTTGAAAAGTTTCCTGATTTTATTTAACTTTTTTGTGTTTGTAAAAAGTGTGTGTGAAAGGAATCAAGCACAGCATAAAACAACAGGAAGTTTAAACTGTTTTTTTTCCTTTTAAAGAAATGACTTTGACACAAATTCACTGTAAAAAAAACACAACAATCAGTTTAATGTTAAAAATCAAACCTTTTCTACGTCTGAGCCTCGTTTCTACCAGGAGCTTCAGTCCAGTCCACCCTAATCCAGTCCAGTCTGGTTTCATTTAGCCAAGTCCACTTTCATCCACCACAGTCCAGTCTGGTCTCGTCCACTTTGCACTTATGTCAACCACAGTCCATTCTGGTTCAATTAAGTTCAGTCCATTGTAGTCTGGTTCAGTTAATCAAATTCCAGTCCAGTCTGGTTTAGTTTAGTCCAGTTTATTGTAGTCCAACACAGTCCAGTCTAGTCCAGGTCACCATGGTGCGGTTCACAACCTTTCCCTCTGATCTGACTGCGGAGTCAGTTACGTTAAAACATGCTATTCACGTAAGAGATGCGCAGCTACGTAGATGACGTAACGTCACCAGTGAAATTTCTGAGGAACAAAACTGAGCAAAGAAGAGCGCGACAAATTAAATACAGGGCGACAGTAGGACACACAACTGTCCGTGTGCTGTCTTCTAGTCATGTGACCGACTGTTTCTGGACCACCAGAACAGCAGGGGGCAGTACAGATCACTTATTTTGGTAACAATTTGAATGTTTGACAGTGGAAACACAATTTTAATTTCGTGCCACAGTGAACGGGACTAAACTGGACTGGACTGATCCACATGATCAAAACAAGGATGTGGAAACTAAAAACAAAACAAGTCACAGAGTCTGTGAAAAAATTGGCAGCCCAACTAGACGTCGTTACTCGTCCACGACACACGAAACAAGGACAAATTAAAGGCATGGTTCAGGTTTTATGAGTCACTGACAGCATCTTACACACAGCTGAGTGAGCACGAGCGCGCACACTCAGGAAAACATGGCTTATAAAAACAGACATTTTAACCTCTTAACAGAAGACAAAATCTACGTCAGTTTCAGTCTACGACATCTTAAGAAACATGTTCACGTCTTTATCTCACCGTTTTCTCTCCCACACCAAAGCCCATAGAGAAAGTCAGTGATTTTAACATCACACACACACACACACACACACACACACACACAGGAGATGTTGATCCACTGCTGCCTCCATCACTGTGTCTTATTTTGTAAAATTCGGCATTAAAAATCCTGCATTCGGATTTATCTCAGTGGCACAAAGTGACCACACGAGGCAGCAGTAGACCAGCAGCTCCTGTGTCTACCGCAAGCTAAAATCACAGATTTTCTCTATGGGCTTTGGTGTGGGAGACGTGGCGTGAACACATCGTAGATTTTAAACAGACTTTTGTTAAGTGGCTAAAATTTGTGAATTTTTTTTTACCCTAAATCCTGAACTACCCCTTTAACTATATGCCCCCCCCCCCACAGTGGAAGACATAGGATGACTGCCTGTTTTTTCTCTGTCCATCAGCTCCTGTCTCAGAAGTGAAAACGCTTGCTTTAAGTGCTTCGTTGTTGCTGCTTCTTGTGCGTGCGTGAGTGTGCGTGGCAGGGCCAGAGGGGGCGGAGCTCTGCCTCCAGCGAGTCCTTGAAACTGAGGTAGCTAACAAGCCCACGGCCAGCGTCACATGATCACATCTGTAGAGAACCGTTATCCTAGTGTCCAGCTTTGCAACGATCGTCTCACGTGAGCGACCTGATAATCAGATTATCACGTCACATGGAGTCCGACTTCAGAAAGTCAGACTTTAAGATTAAAAAAAAAGTGCTTTTCCAGGAGGACGTCCATCCATCCGCCCGTGGTGACGCCACACAAAAAGAAAAACGTGATCCACTCCCAAAGTCACAGCTCCTGTTTCGTGATTATCTTGTACAGCACGGCAGCTTCAGAGGGGACAAAAGCAAAAGAAAAGAAAAAAGGAAAAAAAGGGCTGGAATACGACTGGACCACTGAGTCAGGTGACCTTACCATTCCATCCACCAGTGACAGCCTGCAGCGTGACAACGCCGGACGCTGGTCAGTCCTCATAGTGACACGTCAGGACCAGCCTCGACCCCTTTGCCCTGCTAGTCAGGTAACAGAAGGAAGCAAATTAGAGAATGGAAACAGGGATCGGATACAACGTCTCTCTCTCACACACACACACACACACTTATCCATGGAACATGAGCATTAGAAGACGAAGCGCTCACACACACACACAAGAACAAGCATGCACATGTCACTGACAACAAAGCGAGAGACAAATTCACAACATGAGTTAAAGGGATCGATCAGGTCCCCCCCCCCCACCCCACCCCTCAAGTGTGGCTGATTGAGCAGATGTGAGCGCCCCCTGTTGCTCAGGACCAGCCCGAGAGCAGACGCTCACTCTCGGTAAAGACGTGGCTGCCAGTAGAGACACAAAGAAGACAGATTTTTAACTTTATCTCACTGTGAGACAGACTTTTCCAACAGGAAACTGACGTTTATAAACCACTCACTCTCCCACACCAAAGCCCACAGACAAAATCAGTGATTTTAACATCACAGCACACAGGAGTTGTTGATCCACTGCTGCCTCCATCACTAAGTTCAAATGTCTTATTTTGTCACTTTGGTATTTGAAAATCTTGATTTAGATTCATTTAAGTGACACAAAGTGACCACACGAGGCAGCAGTAGACCAGCGGCTCCTGTGTCCCCGCAAGCTAAAATCACTGGTTTTCTCTATGGGGTTTGGTGTGGGAGAGTGAGTGGTTTACAAACGTCAGTTTCCCGTTGAGAAAATTCTGTCTAACGTTGAGATTAGAAGGTATCATAGACTTTATGACGTCGGTCGTGACAGCCGCGCTTTCACCGAGCACCTCCAGGAAAAACGCGCTCTTAAAACAGAAAAATCTGAAAGGTCCCGTGTGCAGCAGGTGGAAAATATGAGCAGAGAGAAGGGGAAAGGGTGAGGGGTGGCCAGCAGGGGCAGCCCATTTGTCTTTGAAAGCAGAGGGAGGAGTCATGCAAACAACAACAGCAGCAGCAGCAGCAGCAGCAGCAGCACAACATCAAACCTCCAGAGAGAAACATGCAAGATTAGTATCCAGGCCTTCAACAGCGACTAGATCCTTCTGGGACAAGGAAAAAGCTTCACGCTTAAGCTAAATTGATCAAATTGTGCTTTTATTCTGCACCACCACCAGTAACAGTCATTAGGGGGGCGGGGCTAACTCTTGATGCTGCGCTGACAGTGAATTTCAGACCGAATTGTGAGACATTTATGTGTTTTTGTTTTTTGTCATGAGGGACTGATAAGGATGAAGTATGTCACTGCACATACAGAACACTGGACTGGTTTGAATTTGATGGCATGCAGAGGTGACACTGTAGCATGTGGCCAACATTGGCAAACCTTTAATCCATTTTCTTCCACAAGGAGCCTTTAAAAATTAGTTTGAAGGCAATTTGAAGAGAGAATTTGCCGAAACATGAATTTGCAACACAATTTGAAGTTTTTGTACACGTGTGCGTGTATGTTTATTAAAGCAGACAAACAGCAAAGGATACAAGCCAAAATGTAAAGCCAAAAAAATTGGACAACGATGGTCCTTTTTTTTTCTTCTTCTTTTTTTTTTTTCTTTCTTTCTCAATAACAAGACACGCATTAACTTTGTGACAATACAAATTGTATTTTTTTTTCATTTGTTTTTAAATACATGTTTAGGAGAGACATATGCTTTGTTGCTGTGAGCTACTTGGAACATAACCAGAATTCCTAAAACATACATAAAGCTATAGCCAAATAGACAGCTCGACCACATAATTGCATCTAAAAATTGTTTTCACTTTTTCGTTATGGAAAAATCTTTTAAAACGACCCTTTTAAAAAAATAAAAACAAATATAAGGGGGGGAGGGGGGAAACCAGTTCGCCAGAAACAGGTGGGAGTGCGACTACGCTTCGAGTCCAAGCGAATTAATAAAATATGTACAAAAAGATAAGATCTTGCCAGATGTCACCAATTTGAGGGAGGAAAAACTGCAGGCAACCGTGTGGGACTGAGGGCCAATCAGATCAAAGTCTCTACATTTAAAAAAACAAAAAAGGACACCAACAAAAACAAAACAAAAGACGGAACGCTTATCAAAGACCTACGGGGATTTACTTCCACTGTTGCCCAAAAGAATCCTGATAAAATTCCTGGTTGTCAGATTTGTAACCGGAATAGTTACCAGAATGATCACCACCTTGGAGCGGTTGCTGAGCAATGGGTTGAGAGCCCCAGTTCTGATTATTGGTCTGGCGACGCTTGGAATCTGGCTGGTTGTACCCGTCAGCTTTGCGCTTTCCTCCTACATTTCCACCGCGGCCACCCCGTGCACCACGTACCCCTCCGCGCCCTCTCGGCTGCACTCCTCCTCCCGCTCCGCCTCCTCTCACGCCCCGTCCGCCGCGGCCTGGTCCCGGTCCGCCTCGCTGGGGGAAGCTGGCACGGCCTCTGGGTGCGCCGGCCCCGCCGCGCCCTCGGCCTGGAGAGGATCCGCCCCGCGAGCCTCGGCTGCCACCGCGCCCTCGGCTCGGAGCCTGGAAGTCATCGTAGCCATAGTAGGGGTCTTCGTAGCCACCGCGGTAGTTGTGGTAGTCGTAGCCATAATAGTCGTAGTAGTCCTCGTAACCACCGTAGTAGTCCGGGGGGTAAGAAGAATAGCCGCCCCGGTTACCACCCCTGCCTCTGCCTCTCACAGGCGGCGGCATGTGCTGAGGGTAGTAGTAGTAATCATCATACCTGATTTAAACAAAAACAAGAGGAAGTGATGTCAGAGAGTAACATCCTGATTGGTCCATGATCTGACAACAATGTCCCGAGATGACTTGTGCTGAGTCAGTATCTTTCTACGTCACTCTCCCACACCAAAGTCCATAGAGAAAACCAGTGATTTTAACACCACAGCACACAGGAGCTGTTGATCCACTGCTGCCTCCATCACTGTTCAAATGTCTTATTTTATCACTTCAGTGTTTGAAATCCTTCACTTAGATTTACCTCAGTGACACAAAGTGACCACACGAGGCAGCAGAGGGCCAGTAGCTCCTGCGTCCCTGCGAGCTAAAATCACTGGTTTTCTCTATGGGGTTTGGTGCGGGAGAGTGAGTGGTTTACAAACTTCAGTTTCCTGTTGGAAAAGTCTGTCTCACAGTGAGATAAAGACGTGAAACACGTCTCAAAGATATCGTCAACAGTGCCCCGTGTTTCCATCAGAAGACGTTTGAGGCGTTTCTTACATTTGCGTTTTGGCCGCCTGTCTCTGGGCTTTGCGCTCCTTCCTCTTCTGATCTGGTGGTTTGGCAAAAACGATCTCAATGGGCTCTCCCTCCAGCTCTTTGCCGTTCATTTCCTCCAGTGCCTGAGAAGAAAAAAAACCAAAACAAATACACTCATCAATTTCAGTTTCAGGCAGAGGAAGTGACATATGTGACAACAGGGGGTGAAACTCTGTACCTTGACTGCATCGTCCCGCTCCTCAAAGTGGATGAAAGCGTAGTCTTTGGGCTTCTTCACTCGCTCCAGTTTTCCAAACTGACTGAAGGACTTCTCCAGGATTTCCTCTGTGACGCCATTGGCCAGATTTCTGACAAATAAAACCTTCACCTGTGAAACAAGAGGCAAACATCGCACCGGTTAATCACGTGGCTGCTGCGGTCCTGCTGCTTCAGTGGCGTCCTCAAACTCATATTTTTTTTCCATCGCATTGTAACTGAAGCTGACCTTGGACATGACCTCTGGGTCTGGGTCTTCGATGGGATCGGCCCACTCCACTGTCACCACGTTGCCCCACACCTTGACTTTCCCGCTCATTAGCCGGCGCCGGGCCTGGGCCGCCGTTTTGTGGTCTTCGTACTCCAGGAAACAGAAGCCGCGGTTCTTCTTCTTGTCGTCAGGTTGATGGTACAGTATGACGTCGCTGAGTCCTTCTGATGGCGCACACAGACCAACGCAGTTTTAAAAAAAAAGTCAGCAGAACGGGGTCGAGGGATCGTCCGGCAAAGAACGCGGACGGGAGGTTTTTACCTGTGACTTTTGCAAACTCCTCCACGATCTGCTCCTTCGTTTTACTCTTGGGGATGGAGCCGACAAACAGCCTGTTGTTGGCGACGGATATACACACACCGATCTGCTTTCCAGGGCGGATCTCAAAGTTATTACACTGTAAAACAACAAAAAACAAAAACACGTCAGACTGAACACGATGAAGATCGACAGTATTTCACACACTACAACTACAGCTTCAGTGAACATTTTAAGATTATTTTCATAATCAATTTGTGAACAATTTTTCCCAAACCTGGAAACAATATTCCCAAAGTTTGTCCACAAATTAAAATTAATCAGTTCAAATGATTTCTTTACAACATGGAGCAAAGAAAAGAAGCTGAGAAATCAGAAAACCTAGTTCTAATTTATAGTGTCTTGGAATTACTGGAAAGACGCACACTCTTGTGAAATATTAATATTTGGCTAAATTCCACCAAACGTCCCAACAGACATACCAGCTTCACCGCCTCCTGCGTCGCTTCTTTCGTACAGAACGTGACGAATGCATAGCCTCTGTTCAACCCGGTCAGCGGGTCCATCATTAGCCGCAGGTCCCAGATGGGCCCGGCCTTCTCAAAGAGAGGAACCAGCTCATCTTCAAATAAGTCGCGGGGAATCTTCCCAACAAATATCTACAGAGAAGAAGAACATGAGCACCAACTCCTGTTAAATGACAATGTACAGATGACGGCGAAATGGACGGCATCCAGGTTTACCTCCGTTCCAACTGTGGGCTGATGGCCCGTGTAGACCGACTCAGGGGGCGGGCCGCCGTACTTTCTCTGTCCGGTCGTTACATCGAGCGTGTACTCTGTTCTGTCCAGGAGTTCTTTGATTTTAGCTTCGTCCGGTCCTTTGGTGGAGTCTGCAACTTTAGTCCCTTGTTTCTCCCGCTGCCTGTAAGTCTTCATCACTCCACAGAGAAAGGCACTTTTGTTCTGCAGGAGGGAGAGAAACGCGCAACTTAATGCACACTCCTGTTATTTTCCATCATCGATAAATCTGACGATTATTTTCTTGACTAATTAGTTTGAAACCCATTTTATTTATAAAAATAGTCATTTTCATTCATTTAGGAAGCGTAAAATGTTGGAATTTTCAGTTCCACACTCACTTTCTTGTAACACCTTTCAGTTTCAGTTCTAAAATCAAATAATCAGCCTGAAACCCTGCATGTAACCTCAGTTATAACGTAACGTAGGAGGACATAGACCGTGACTCGAGGACTCACCTGCACATGCGACAGGTCGCTGTCTTTGAACTGCACCAGCACTTGCATCGCCCCCTCCTCATTGAATTCTTTTAAGGCTTCAATCGCCCTTTCGTCGAGATCACTGTGTGCTAATAGTCCTAAAAATCAATTCATTAAGAAAAAAAAACTTGTTATGGAAATAACGCTTTGATGAGAAAAACTTGAACAGATACTTTAATTGAATCAAGAAAGACTGTGACATTGACGACTAATGATGTTAAACTAGATTTCAACAAAGAATTTAATTATTGATTTTCCTCCAGCTGCTGCTTCAACAACACTTCACCTCCAACAACCTGACAGCTGCTTCATTGTTCCTGATCGTCACAGCACCAGCTGCCTTCAATCTACCTTCCTTCAACCATTCATGCTCCACCCATCTTTTCCTCCACTCAATCAAGTCGGAGACATAAAAGCACATTAAATAGTTCAGACAGACCTGAGGCAACAAACTGAATAGGTGTGTATCCGCAGAACACAAGATGTTTTATTTCAATTTGAACTGTAAAGTTATTTGTCTGCTTTTCAAATAAAATACTTTGAATTCTATAGCTGATTAGAATTCAGAGACTGATTAATGACTGGTGTTATTTTTCAGCTCACTATTGTCTTTGACAACCATCAGCTAAAAGGATTCCAGTCACCTGACCTAGATTAGTGGCCTTTTCTATAAAGAAAAGTGCAACATGACGAGAACACACTGATTGGCACGGATTAATTGTATTCGTTGAGACACAAACCAAACACAAAAGACATCCATGTTATTTAAATACAGTCATGCCTCATCCATTCATGAGAACTCTAATGTAAAAGGTGTAGTTCTGACACAAATCCTTCATGATCCTTTCTCTGCATGTTTTTAGAACTTCAACTTTTGTGTAAAAGCAGTAAAAAAAAAATAAATGTGTGCTTACCTGCTACATAAAGTTCATCTAACTTCTCAGCAACCTGCTGAGGTAATCCAGCTTCCAGTAAAGCATTGAAATGTTCAGAGTGGGTCACCTCAGCTGTAGTGTCCATCGGCTCCTCTGTGCCCATCGGCTCCTCTGTGCCATTCCCATTTACATGATCGGCTGCCATGTCTCCAGACATCTGTGCAGAACAGATTCAGAGACCATTAAACATCAACGCCACTACAGCTCATGGACAATCTGTAATAACCTGCACCACTTGGTCTTAATCTGAACATGTTTTTTACTTGACACTGCTTCTCTTTCATCCAAAGTTTATTGTGAAACCTAAAATAATGTGATTTCTGTCAGTTGGACCCCACCAGTTTTCAAAAATCCATTAATGGTTGAAAGTTTAAATCAGACAAATGTAGGATGTGGTCCATAACAATTTACTTTTGTACATAATACAGCTTACATTTACACTGGCTTTGAACTTTTTAAACGGAACACTTAACATATATCACTTGTGCAACATTCATAACTTTGAGATTTGGATTTCTGTAACTCGTTATCTGCACTTTCAACGCTCTCTTTATTGAACGCATTCATTTAGCCAGATGCTTTTTATTCCAATGTTCTGTGTGTGTGTCAAAATAAAGTGGATTTTTGAGTGTTATTCCTGTGGTTGGCGCCATCGTTCAAGCCACTTTCCAGACTGTAGTGTTTGTGTGTGTGTGTGTGTGTGTGTGGCTCCTGGGTTCACATGTGTTAAAACTCAAAAAGTTACGATGACCCGAATAGCCGCGTTCACGCGAGATAAATACAAATAGAATAAAAGTCTATGTTACTATAATAAACATAACCCCGTGCTCCAGTTTACTGTTTTATATACAAACACATCCACCACGCCTGTTGGTTAAGCTACGCTAGGCTAACGTGCCCGGCTCGGCAGACACCGCAGGCCGCATCGATGCCACACGCGTGCTGCTGCGAACAAACCGTGGTGAAAACAAACCTCTCACCTGAATCTTACAAACACGGCGTCTTTAAACGAATATGTTGCTCATATTTCCATGCACATCTCCTTTTTATCAACGAGTCGCCACATAAAAGGAGGACGATTTTCCCAAAATGCCGGCTAGCAGCTGTCTGTGTACAGTACACGGCTAACACTGTGGTCGGTGCAGAAAGACAACAACAAAAACCGCAGCACCCGCTCCGTAAACCAGCGCCGAGCTCCGTGTGTGTACGTACCATGCGAAGTCAAAGGCGGGTGCACGATGCTGCTGTGCCGTGATGACGGATGGTTCTGTGGAGAAAAAGGGAACAGAACCGCGTCGCTGATGCTCCGGTGGCTTTCTTTACTCCCGGTAAAACAAAATGGCGGGGGCGTAACGTCGCGAGCTGTGCTCCTCTCCTACACAACAGGGGTCTCCCGTCCCGCATCGCACGGGCTGTTCGATTTCAACCTTTATTCGACAGGTGGCAGCACCGAGTCATTGTGTTTTACCCCCACAGCAGTTTGTTTTATCATAATACTTGATAATCAGGGATGTGCAGTATTTCTGACATGTTTTTAAAATACAAAATATTACTTTGTAATTTGTATTTTATTGAGATGACGTAATTATACAAAAGCATTTATTTATATATCTTTAAAGATGAATAATTGTAATAGATTTGGTATGTAATTAGCCATTGCTTTGACTGTCAATTCTTCACTTGTGCTCTTATGTAAATTTAAATTTAGTTTTTTAATCCATCCAACCATCCATCCATTATCTACCGCTTTATCCTCCACCGGTGGGTTGCGGGGGATGCAGTGCCAATCTCAGCTGACATAGAACATCAGCGGGGTACACCCTAGGCAGTTCGCCAGTCCATCAGAATCATAATAATAATGGGGTTTTTTTTCTCCTCAAAATACATATTGATTGTACATATACTGTTCTTCATGGAAGAGGATTATTTCGGAATTATTATTATTAGTATTATTAGTATTGTTGCATTCACATACCAACAATTAATTGATATGTTTTTTGGAGTAATTATTTCTGTTTTTCGGTGTAATTTATTTTTTCTGTTTTTCAGAGTAATTTTTTCATGGTTGGTTCTTAGGAGTAATTTTTTTTTCTTATTTACTGAATATTGTATTTACTTAATATTTTTATTTTTTTAATAAACACATTAATTCCTTTATTGAGAGCACCTGAGGACTTTGCGGTTGTTCAGAAGGACAGCTCATTCAGATCTGTTAGACATAGCAACCTTTATTCAGGATCAGTTGGACAGATATGACATGCTCCATGGATACAAGATGATGCATTTGAAATGTATTCAGGCTGGCTACGGGATGATTCAAGAGACCATTAGGAGACTGCCGAAAATAAGGGAGTCACTTGCAGGTTGGAGGTTCTCGCGAGAGTTCTCCATCATTCAGAAAATATTACTCCGAAAAAAAGAAAACAGACAGAAAAGCCGGAGTTTCGTTTTTCTTTTCTTTTTTAAATTAATGTAATGCACTTCCGTAGATTATGTATCTATGAATTTAGAAAATAAAGTCATAATGTGTTTTGTACATATTATTATAAAGTATTTATAAGAAAATACTGTATGTACAAATTATTAAGAAAATTATTATTTCAATCGCTTTAATTGACAATTGTGTCTCTAATCCTCTTCCGTAGTTCTATGTTGTTGAACGTTCGACAGAGGAAAAAAATGGACACGGGCCGTTTCGTCACAGTATTGTGGGCGTGGTCTTCTTTGCTATTGGCTGAGTGCGAAATTTCAAATGTAGGAACGAGAGCAGCAGCTTGAGTTCAGTCACCGCACACAATAATAACGAGTTTAACGATTTTTTTAGTATTTGTAAGTGAATGAACTACTAAAGTAAATGGAATAACAACAGTTAATCTACTGTACTGCGAGGGAAAAGATAATTTTTTAAAAACCCGAACCAAATGGATATCAACACGTATTTACAGTAAGTTCAACACGAAACTCTCGAGCTAACCGACTGCTAGCTCACAGGGGCTAGCGCTGTTAGCTAATGTAAAAGCTGTTTTTAGCCCAACTTTAATCGTTTTTTTAGCGTATTTATAAAAGACAGTAGACGTAACGTTTCTTGACTTAAATCTGTATATATACATTTGTTTGTTCTTTTAGATGTTTTGAAAGCAGGCTGAGCTCCTACACCGGAGACGACCCTCTGGATCCATGGGACAAGTTAGTGTTCTTCATTTTATTATTGTTTTTAATTTAAAGATTGTCACGCTCTATTCCTTTTATGCATTTATTTATTTTGCACCCGTGTCATCTTTCCATATCCATAGTCTTGTATAAAGGACCTACAAAGGATACTTGAGTGAAAGTACAAGTGTCTTATAACAGAAAATGACAAAGACGTGTTATTATAAGTGACCTTATGTTTATTTATAATTTCGTATATATCTATCTTTATACTGATGTTATATCGATGGACACAACTACTTTGAAACAAGAGTATGTTGAATGATATACTAAAGTGTGCGTGTACATATACAGTATATCACAGGGTGTGTTAAATTTGATATTATCGCTCTCACACTCCTCATACTAGTCACTGGAAGTTCAACATGGCACCTCATGGCAAAGAACTCTCTGAGGATCTTAAAAAAACAATTGTTGCTCTACATAAAGATGGCCAAGGCTATAAGAAAATTGCCAACACCCTGAAACTGAGCTGCAGCACGGTGGCCAAGACCATACAACGGTTTAAGAGGAGAGGTTCCACTCGGAACAGGCCTCGCTGTGGTCGAAAGAAGTTGAGTGTGCGCGCTGAGCGCTATATCCAGAGGTTGTGTATGGAAAATAGACGTAGAAGTGCTGTCAGCATTGCTGGAGAGGTTGAAAGGGTGGGGGGTCAGTCTGTCGGTGCTCAGACCATACGCCACACACTGCATCATATTGGTCTGTATGGCTGTCGTCCCAGAAAGAAGCATCTTCTAAAGTTGATGCACAAGAAAGCCCGCAAACAGTTTGTAGAAGACAAGCAGACTAAGGACATGGGTTACTGGAACCATGTCCTGTGGTCTGATGAGACCAAGATCAACTTATTTGGTTCAGATGGTGTCACACGTGTGTGGCGGCAACCAGGTGAGGAGTACAAAGACAAGTGTCTCTTGCCTACAGTCAAGCATGGTGGTAGGAGTGTCATGGTCTGGAGCTGCATGAGTGCTGCTGGCACTGGGGAGCTGCAGTTCATCGAGGGAACTATGAATGCTAACATGTACTGTGAAATACTCAAGCAGAGCATGATCCTCTCTCTTTGGAAACTGGGCCGCAGGGCAGTATTCCAGCATGATAACGACCCCAAGCACACCTCCAAGACGACCACTGCCTTGCTAAAGAAGCTGAGGGTAAAGGTGATGGACTGGCCGAGCATGTCTCCAGACCTAAACTCAATTTGGACACTTTCACTTAGGGGTGTACTCAATTTTGTTGCCAGCAGTTTAGACATTATTGGCTGTGTGTTGAGTTATTTTGAATGGACAGCAAATTTTCACTGTTATACAAGTTGTACACTGACTACTTAACATTGTAGCAAAGTGTCATTTCTTCAGTGTTGTCCCATGAAAAGATATAATTAAAAATGTATAAAAATGTGAGGGGTGTACTCACTTTTGTGATATACTGTATATCTGGTGATTATTTTTCTTTCCCCACATTGAGGTGGTAAATATCTCAGTACAAATGTGTTGTAGTTTAAAAGGTGTAAAATAACTGTATATATCAGACTGATATATCAGTCGACGTCACAAAAAGGCTGCAACGAGGGCTGAAACAGTTACTTGATTAAGCAATTACTAAATGAATCACTAACTAACTAACTATCTTTATTTTGACAATCGATCAATCAGTTTTCTGATTTTTCAGCTTCAAAAGATGACTCGATTATGAAAATAATTGTTAGTTGCTGCCCGAGCTGCACCGGTTATTCAATACTAACTAGCTTTTTAAATGTGAATATCTTCTGGTTTATTTGCGCCCTATAACAAAGAAAGCGTCAAACTGAAGCATTTTCTGTTTGTGGACATTTGAGAACATCATCCCAGAGAATGTTGACACACGTTTGTTGCACATCCGGCTGTGTGTCGTCCAGGTTTGTGGAGTTTCTGGAGCAGAGGTCACCTGCAGACGGTGGCAGTGGGATGTCGGTGGTGTTCGACTCGCTGGTCCAGAGGTTTCTGAACGACGAGCGATACGCAAATGACACCAGATATGTGGACTACTGCATCAAATGTGTAAGTCTGACTGAAATGTTCCACACACAAACACGCGTGTCAAAAATACAAGCCAGAGAGAGTGTGTGTGTGTGTGTGTGTGTGTCTTTACTGTGAATCTGTCTCACAGGCCAGTTTCTACACCGACCCTGTGGCGCTCTACAGCTACGTCTTCAGTAAAGGCGTCGGCACCAGGACGGCGGCACTGTATGTGGCGTGGGCGTGTCACTTTGAGCAGAAGGGTCTGAACGAACAGGCCGACGCCGTGTATCAGAAAGCAGTGGAGAACCAGGCGCAGCCGGCAGACACTGTTCTCCAGGAGTACAGGTACAGGAACATGTCTCATTTATTTGTTTTTGAAAATTCATCACAAATAGTCATGGGTCATAGAAAGTGCTTGGATTTTGTGCAGTAAAGAAGTGAAGTTGATTTTTGAGGTAAATGTCTCGCGTGTTTGTCAAACGTGGCATCATCATTACTAGACACTGTCTCTCTGACATTGACGTGAGATTACGTGCAGGACAACGAGCGTATAAAGTTAAAACAAGAGCGAGCAAGTGACACCGTGGTGTCTGGGGAAATAAAAATCCCAAGATCTGTCTCACCAAAGACAACTTTACAGGGACAATCACTTTTCGGCACATTTTAAGCTGTGTCGGCACATTCTCGTCCTTGAATTTGAGGTAATTGGTCCTGGAAAGTCCTTGAATTTGATGTCACCTCGACAGTTTCCATTGGCTGTCTCTTTCATTTTGAAACGCCTGCACATTTGAGTGGACTAGAAAACAAAGGCTTCACTTTTATGAAATGGATTTGCTTGTGTTTACGTTGCCTTTTACTCTTTTGTAGCGGCAGAACTTTCCTTAGCGCACAACAGCAGAGTGGACCCTAAAAATAAGCAGCTCTGAGACCCAAGGAATCAGAATAAACAACTTAAATGGAGTCATTGAATTTAGGTGAAATATCGTGGCAGAGTTTTGAAAAGTGACGGATGATTTAAAGTGTGTGATTTTACTAAATGTAAGTAATGGAAGTTTGAAAGTTGTTCTGTGTTTTTAAATCTGATCTGCAGACAGTTTCAGACCAGAACCAGGAGCCAGACACCAGGATCAGGTCAGACTATTCACTGTCTTTGCTCTTTTGTTTCTTTCATTAAAATGTTCAGTAAGACACATCAGCGACTAACAGTTTTTTTATTTTTGGTAACGCAGGAAGCGTGGCTCCTTTACAGACGTCACATTTAACCAATCAGATGTCGTCTCACAGAGAGCCAGTCGCTCAGAGCAAGGTGTGTGTGTGTGTGTCTCAGATGATTGATACTCTGACGTTTGAAAGTGTCTCACACTCTTTGTCCTCTTGTTCCAGACCTCTGTGGACCTTCTGGCCAAACCACCCACCGTTAAAACGGTCGTAACGTGAGTGAAGACGGAAACCTTTCACTCCACAAATCTCTCATCTAATCATCTGTGTTTTCCACAGGTTTCTGTGACTCGTGTGAAAACAGCGACAACAACAGTTAGTCGTAGATTAATCTCCTCTGTCGTCGTCTCCCCTGCAGACTCTCCCGCTCTGAGAATTCGGGCGTGACTCGCTCACACCAGGACTCCAGCGTTCACACCGTGTCAGAGTATCTGAAGGACGAGCTGCTCTGTGACGGGACTGAACTGTCCTTCGAGGAGGCTCGTGCAGTGAGGTACTTCCGTACGCTCCAGGAGAGGCAGCAGAGGGAGAAAAGAGAAATGGGTGAGTCTGTGGAGCCGTGACACTTGGAAACGACGCAAGAAAATAAAATTTCTTTGTTTCAACGCGTGTTTAATTCCTGTGTTGAAGTAGAGGACTTGGTGAGGAAGCAGCTGGAAGGAATACGCAGCATCAAGTCCGAGTTGGAGAAGGTCGATGGAGTTTTAGCGAACCAGCCTGCGCCACAGAAGGTCAGACTTTATTTATTTTATCATTAATCCTCCATCTATTTAATGCCTTATGCTTAAGACTCAAACATCCAGCTGCTTTGACTTCATGCAGTGACAGTTTCGGGCTATTAGAAGTTTGGTTGTGAGCAAATTAGGGATGTAACGCTTACCGGTATGACGATAAACCGCGGTAAAATTCCCGACGGTTAGTACTACGGTTTCAAATTTTAATTATCGTTAAAACCGTGATTGATTACCGCAACTGATTACCGAAAAACTCACAGTGATACTGCTCATTTCCTGGAGAAGCAGCAGCACCTGAACGGCACTCGCTCAGAAGCGGGTGCGCATGCGCAGTTTGCACTGTCTGTCCAGCGACAACACGGCTGAAGCCACCTGCGCTCCAGAGATTACCCCCCCCCCGTAAAATCAGAAGTCTGGGCATATTTTGTATTTTTAAACGATGTCGAGGGTAAAATAATTGAAGACAATCAATCCTTGTGCAGAAAATGCAAAAAAATAAATCTCCGCGAAGCCACTTCCAATTTGAAGTCAACGTCATGGTTTGTCTCGCGAAAGCGAGTAGTGTGCAGACGACAGGTACCGTAGGAGACCAAAATGTGTTTGTTTCTGTGTTTTTTTATTTTATTTCTATGCTGTGTACGACCGCTGCTACTTAATTATTATCCGACACAGAGTGAGGACCTGTGTGTGTGTGTGTCAGTCAGTCAGATGATAATTATTATTAATAATAATAATAATAATAATAATAATAATAATATTAATAATCATATAATATAAAATATCTTTTTTTTTTAAATAAAACTTGGTTAAAAGGTGTGTGTTCAGTACTTTTGGAACATTTTGAACACATCTAACAATACCGTGATAATATTGATAACCGTGATAATTTTGGTCACAATAACCGTGATATGAAATTTTCATATCGTTACATCTCTAGAGCAAATGGACTTCTTTTCACCCTCTCACACCAAAGCCCATAGAGAAAATCAGGGATTTTAGCTCACGCAGACACAGGAGCTGCTGGTGCGCTGCTGCCTCGTGTTGTCACTTTGTTTCACCAAGGTAAATCTGAATTCGGCTTTTTTCAAAAGCCAAATTTTACAAAATAAGACATTTGAACTTGGTGATGGAGACAGCAGTGGATCAACAACTCCTGTGTGTGTGTGTGTGTGTGGTGATGTTAAAATCACTGATTTTCTCTATGGGGTTTGGTGTGGGAGAGTGAGTGACTGAAATGAAGGGGTGCAAATGTGCCAAAAAAAATAAATCATTGTTTATATTGTAGCTAGGTAGTAAGTGCTTTCGGTTGCAGCACCACACACGGGCCTGGCATATGTACTGCAGCGGTAAACGGTCGTTTTCTGGTGAGGTTTTGTTTTTGTTTTTAAACTGCTTGACTTCCTGTGTTCCAGGTGTGTGTTGTTGAAGCCGCCTCCTCTCTGGTCGGCTGTCCCACCCAGCAGCCGCTTGGTCGCCCCCCTCGGCCCTGGAACCCTCTGAGCAGCAGACGCTCTCTCGGCCTGACATTACTCGCCAAACCAACCTTCATGCAAGACGCCGCCGTCCATGAAGGGAACCACCCCGGACCTGCGGACACGAGTGTTCTGAGCGCGGAGGTATCCCAGCAACCCTCTGTCCTCCCTGACAGGAGCGTTCATTTACAACAACCGGCACTGAATCCAGCACCGACGCATCCCAAGTGTCCAGCGAACCAGCTGCTCCACAGACCCGTCTCTTCCCCCACACCTGTCCCTGCTGTGGTTCAGCCCGGCAGCTGGGAACACAACCACACGCACCAGTGAGTACTTTAGTGTTGAAACTGTATCATCTCTAACAAAACAAATCTCTATCTGTGATGGAATAATTACTTTATTTAGTTCCAGATTTGTATTGTCTGGTTGTATGAGGTACTTGTACACTCATTTTTTACATATAAGTAACTGAGTGCTCCCTCTGCTCGACATGATAAACATGTCCAACCAAAGACTCGGCTAATAAAATCTACCTCAGTTTAAGTTTCACGTCTTTATCTCACTGTGAGACAGACTTTTCCAACAGGACACTGAAGTAAACCACTCACTCTCCCACACCAAAGTCCACAGAGAAAATCAGTGATTTTAACATCACAGCACACAGGAGCTGTTGATCCACTGCTGCCTCCCCCACCAAGTTCAAATGTCTTATGTTGTCACTTCAGCTTTTTAAAACCTTCACTCAGACTCACCTCAGTGACACAAAGTGACCACACGAGGCAGCAGTAGACCAGCAGCTCCTGTGTCCCCGCGAGCTAAAATCACTGATTTTTCTGTGGGGTTTGGTGTGGGAGAGTGAGTGGTTTACAAACTTCAGTTTCCTGTTGTAAAAGTCTGTCTCACAGTGAGATAAAGACGTGAACGTGTTCTGAAGATATCGTAGATTTTAACTGACATAGAATTTATTTGTGTCTGTCTGTGTAAACCCTCCACCTGAGTTCTTGTGCTGTTTCTTTTCCTCAGTGACGTCAGTCAGCTTCAGGAGCCTGAAGAGAAACTGAACAGTAAGTGAAGCTGCAGCTGACAGGAGGCTTCACCACTCAGCCCCCGTGACTTCTCCTCAAACCTTCTCTCTGTGTGTGTGTGTGTGTGTGTCACAGTGTCACAGGGAGGCTCGGTCAACCTTTCTCACGTCACTCCTAACACTTCACTGGGCTTTGTTCAGGCCACACCGTCCAGGGTGCTGCCGTCACCCACGGTCAACACGCGGGAAGCACTGGGTGAGAAGAACTGTCCTCTCTCTGACTAGCTTTCTGTCTTTGTGTGTGTGTGTGTGTGTGATATCAGCACACACTGGAGCTGCGACGGAGACGTTTTGTGATTTCCTTTAATCACGTGCTGTTGACTCTGTGTCCAGATTTGATCATGGACATGTTCCAGGCTCCGACGCTCTTAGAAGATCCTTTTGACGACTCGTCAGTTGTCCACGGCGCCGAGAGAGAGTTTGAGAGCAGATTCCAAAGAAATGGTGAATATGATGGAAATGTGTCCAACGTCTGATACAAACTTTTTCACATGTTACCTGAAGGCAACTGGGACGTTCACTGACACGCTTTGTTTTTTTAAGGTGCGGCCTCGCCGCTCGATGTCACATAACGCAACAAACACAAGCGACTGATCCCAGGTCTAATCCTGACATTAGAAATCCATGTTCCTTGGTTTAATCCTGACATTAGAAATCCATGTTCCTGGGTTTAATCCTGACATAAAAAATCCATGTTCCTGGATTTAATCCTGTTACCGGTTCCCTCGCAGTTTTAAACCAGATTTTAAAAATCCACTTTCCCAGGTTTTATTACTGACTTTAATAATCCACATTTCTGAGTTTAATCCTGAAGTTAAAACATCCATTATTCCCGGTTTAATCCTGATATTAAAAATCCATGTTCCCGGGTTTCATTTTTAACGTAAGAGTGTCACATTCCCGGAGGTTAATCCTGAAGTTAAATATCCAAGTTAACAGGTTTAATTCCGATGTTAAAATGACGTTCATTAAGACGAATGAATCTTAAATTCCTGTGTTTAATCCCGACATGAGAGTGTTGTATCTGGGTTTAATTTTAAAATGTTAGAAAACCAAGTTTCCATGTTCATCCTGGGATTGAATATCCGTGATCCTGGATTTAATCCTGAAGTTTAAGTTTATTTGTATAATTTCCAGGGGGCTCTTCCGTGTCGTCAAATCCTCCCGCGTCCGCTCCGTTCACCATCTTCCAGGACGACAATGACAAAGAAAATGCCAGGTAAATATGGAGTTACCTCTTATGTTATTACTGGAAATAAAAGCTTTGGATGAATGTGAATAATGTTCCTGTGGTTGTTCAGTGCTGCTGCTCCTGCTGCTCCTGCTCCTGCTCCTGCTCCTGCTCCTGCTGCTGCTGTGGTGGAGAAGCCTAAACCAGCCCGAGCTCTGGCTGAAATCCCAGTGTCAAAGCCAGAAAAACCTAATGTGAGTGTCAACAGAACTGAATTATCATAACTATAAATTTAGTTTTTGTCACAACAAAAGAAACGATCATCTGCAACATTGAATTCATTCAAAAGTAACTTTGATTTTAGCTTCAGGTTTTTCCTCAAGTTTAGTTTAGATTAAGTTTTGCTCTGTAAAACCACTCACTCTCCCACACCAAAGCCCATAGAGAAAACCAGTGATTTTATCATCACAGCGCACAGGAGTTGTTGATCCACTGCTGCCTCCATCACAGAGTTTGAATGTCTTATTTTGTCACTTTGGCTTTTGAAAAACTTTGTGACCACACGAGGCAGCAGTAGAGCAGCAGCTCCTGTGTCCCTGTGAGCTAAAATCACTGGTTTTCTCTCTGGGTTTTGGTGTGGGAGAGTGAGTGGTTTACAAACTTCCGTTTCCTGTTGGAAAAGTCTGTCTCACAGTGAGATAAAGACATGAACGTGTTCTTAAGATATTACAGACTTGAGCTGACATAGATTTTTGTGATGCAAGTCCTTTATTTAGCTACTTTGTGTGTGTTCTTTTTCTTTTCTGATCAGGAGACTCCTCCAGATCTGATGCCGGATGAGAGCGCCATGTGGGGAGCTCGCTACAACCCCCTCAACTCTCTGGCCGCGTGTCCCAACAACACCACCGACTTCGCCATGTTGGCCCAGTTTGTCTCCACGCCCTTCACTCACAAAACGCCCTTCAGCAGCAACTTCTATCCAGACCGAGGTACCTGCGCCTGGCCTGCGCCTGCACTTCCAGAAAATGTTGCGAATAAATGTCAAAATGCTGCACTTTGTTTGGCTAATCCAGGAGTTTTTCTTGTTCCAGAAAACACCTGCGACGGCAGCGAAGCTGACGACGACGCTTTCACCAGACATCAGCCCAAAAAACTGAGGTAACTGTTGTGTCGTCTGTGACGAGCACAGTTGGACGACGTGTCCTCGTAACCGCGGCGACCTGAGACCTCTTTGTTTGTTTTTTTCAGTCCCATAATCGAGCAGAGTCCGTCCGAGGAGACGGGCGCCAGTCGACTCGAGGCGTCCTCGGTGAGGTGCGGCACCATCGTCGGCGAGGGCCTCGCCGCCACCGCCAGCCGGCACTGCCTGAGTAGCTCATCCATCACCATGGTGCAGCCGCCGCCTCCTGCTGTCCTCTCCTTCAGAGACCACACGCTTTGTCCCACTGAGTCCTCCAGCACCAGAGCCAGCAGCTGGGAGGATTTCAGCAGCCCTGAGCAGACGCCAAAACCCTCCACACTGCCCCTGCAGGTAGGAATGAGATGACACGAGTGATTCACAACATTATGACTATTGTATATGTAAAGGGTTGGTTTTAGAATGTTTTTTTTATTATTTATTTGAATAATTAAAACCAGTTTCAGTGATTTTTATTTTTTTTTTTCTCTCCAGCTTCTTTAAAGTGAATATTCTGTGGTTTCTTTGCTCCATAGAACAAAGAAGTCATGAAACTGACCTTCATTCGTCAGAAAATATCAATAACATATTGTTTTTCTGAAATAAATCTGTCTTTGAAGCTTCAAAATAACTAAAATTCTCTTATGTTCCACCTAAAAACTTTCCTCATCCGTTCAAAGGACAAAAAGTATAAAAATATTCACATTTAAGAAGCTGAAAAATGACAGAAACTAGAAAATATTCACATTTAAGAAGCTGAAAAATGACAGATACTAGAAAATATTCACATTTAAGAAGCTGAAAAATGACAGAAAGTAGAAAATAGTCACATTTAAGAAGCTGAAAAATTACAGACAGAAAGTAGAAAATATTCACGTTTAAGAAGCTGAAAAATGACAAAATAGAAAATCTTCACATTTAAGAAGCTGAAAATGACAGAAAGTAGAAAATATTCACGTTTAAGAAGCTGAAAATGACAGAAAGTAGAAAATATTCACATTTAAGAAGCTGAAAAATGACAGAAAGTAGAAAATATTCACGTTTAAGAAGCTGAAAATGACAGAAAGTAGAAAATATTCACGTTTAAGAAGCTGAAAATGACAGAAAGTAGAAAATATTCACGTTTAAGAAGCTGAAAAATGACAAAGTAGAAAATATTCACATTTAAGAAGCTGAAAAATGACAGAAAGTAGAAAATATTCACATTTAAGAAGCTGAAAAATGACAGAAAGTAGAAAATATTCACATTGAAGAAGCTGAAAAATGAGAGAAGCTTTTTAATTATTATTATTGTGAGTGATTATATGAAATATCGTGTCTTTCTCTCCGGAGGCGTCTGAATTGACTTCAGTCCAATCAAAGACGGAGCCGTTTAAAATTATGGAAGATGAAGAGGAACCCGCTGAACCAGACCAGAACCAGAAGCCAGTCTACGATGTTCCCATGAGTCCGGACTGCGCCCTCAAACCAGACTGGATGACCATCAAAAGTCCTGAGGCCATGGTCCAGCCGGATCTGGACCTGGACCTGGACCTGGATGTCTTCCTGAGTCCACACAGACCCAGCACCGTGAACAGAACCCAGGACGTCCACATGAGTCCTGAGCAGCCGCCGCTCTGTGCGGACGTGCCCATGAGCCCGCTGCAACTGCCCACGACCCCGGAGCGCGGCGGCGACGTGTCCATGGACGCGGAGACGCCGAGGGCGGCGCGGACCACAGAGCTGCGGCTGGTGTCGGACCCCTGGGACAACGACCTGGTCTGTGACCTGCTGAACTCACTGACCCCGCCCCTCACCGCACACCCTCGCTGCATCACCTGGCAGTGCAATTTACCAAACATCACCCCGAAGATGACCATCAGCATTGGTGAGCTGCGGGTCTGACTCCCGCCCGACGCTGTTCTGGTTCCGGTTCTGTCACGGTCAAATTAAAAATGTTTTCACCTCCACAGGGAAGTCGTCGCTCAGAGTCGACTGCCTCCTCGGACAAGGAGCCTTTGCCACGGTTTACCAGGCCACTGACCCCGTGACCTCAGAGAGGATGGCGCTCAAGGTCAGGACGAGGATGATGATGATGATGATGATGATGATAGAATGGAGCACACTCTTGTGTTAAATATGTCAAACACAAATGTTCACATTTAAGAAGCTGAAAAATGACAGAAAGTAGAAAATATTCACATTTAAGAAGCTGAAAAATGACAGAAAGTAGAAAATAATCACGTGTCACTGATCATACATGTAACGTGTCACTGATCATACACGTAACGTGTCACTGATCATACATGTAAATTGTCACTGATCATACATGTAACGTTGAAAGTTTTCACTCAACCCCACATGCTGTGTAATTCTGTCTTGTCAGCAGAAGCAGAACTTTAATCTCAGAATTCTGATTTTAATCTTTAATTAGAGTTATTTTATCTGATACATTATCCGTCTATAAATGCAAGGAAGTCCACCTTTATTTTATGAGAATTGACAGGAAGCTCTGCCCGTTTCCTATTCAAATCTAAAGCTGAGCTTAAAAGACGTAAATATTGATTTGTGTTTGTCAAACTCTGGAAATGTTCACATTTAAGAAGCTGAAAAATGACAGAAAGTAGAAAATATTCACATTTAAGAAGCTGAAAAATGACAGAAAGAAGAAAATATTCACATTTAAGAAGCTGAAAAATTACAGAAAGAAGAAAATATTCACATTTAAGAAGCTGAAAAAAGACAATAGGTAGAAAATATTCACATTTAAGAAGCTGAAAAATGACAGAAAGTAGAAAATATTCACATTTAAGAAGCTGAAAAATGACAGAAAGTAGAAAATATTCACATTCAAGAAGCTGAAAAATGACAAAGTAGAAAATATTCACATTTAAGAAGTTGAAAAATGACAAAGTAGAAAATATTCACATTTAGAAGCTGAAAAATGACAGAAACTAGAAAATATTCACATTTAACAAAGTAGAGCAGTTCAGGAAAAATGCCAGACCTGGCAACCCCTCGTGTGCCAGGCAGACAGAATTCATTTTTAAATGAACTGGCGTCATAAATGGATGTTTTAATTCACTCTTTGTGTATTCTGTGTATTCATCGACGGCCTCAGGTCCAGAAACCGGCTAATCCCTGGGAGTTTTACATCCACACTCAGCTGGACGCACGTCTGTCCCCGGATGTCCGCCATCTTTACGGCAGCGTCCGCTCGGCTCACCTCTTCCACAACGCCAGCGTCCTGCTGGAAGAGCTGCACAACTACGGCACCCTGCTGGTACCATCGACCTGCTGTCCCTCTCTGTCCTTGTCCCCGCCTCTCTGTCTCTCTGTCTCTGACCGCTTGTCTTTATTTCCAGAACGTGGTGAACATGTACAAGTGTCTCAGTGACAAAGTGATGCCTCAGCCTCTGGTCATCTACTTCACCGTCTGCATCCTCCACATGGTGGAGCTGCTGCACAGCGTCCACGTCGTCCACGCCGACATCAAACCGGACAACATCCTGCTGGGGGAGAGGTAACCTTCGCCGACCACGACCTGAAAACACTGACTCAGCAATAATTGACTTGCATTTAAACAAAAACGTGGTCCTCGCTGGTGTTTTTGCTTGTTTGAAAACCTTCGTTCAATCACTGGTTTTCTATGTGGACTTTAGTGTGAACTTTAGTGTTTACTTTTAAAAGGTAAAAAAATTATTTGATCTAATTAACAAAACACTAAAAATCTACGTCAGTTTAAGTCTACGATATCTTTAAGCACATGTTCACGTCTTTATCGTAACCGCTAGAGCGACTTTTCCAACAGGAAACTGACGTTCGTAAACCGCTCACTCTCTAAAACCAAAGCCCACAGAGAAAATCAGTGATTTTAACGTCACAGCACACAGGAGTTGTCGATCCACTGCTGCCTCCATCACTGTTCAAACATCTTATTCTTTAATTTTCGGCATTTGAAACCCTCAATTCTGACTTGTATAAGTAACACAAAGTGACCACACGAGGCAGCAGTAGACCAGCAGCTCCTGTGACCCCACAAGCTTAAATCCCTCATTTTCTCTATGGGGTTTGGTGTGGGAGAGTGATTGGTTTACGAAACTCACCGTGTGTCAGGTTCCTGGAGAACAAGTGCTTCGAGTCGGAGAACGTGGACCACGGCCTCGTCCTCATCGACCTCGGACAGAGCATCGACATGACGCTTTTCCCACAAGGCGCCGCTTTCACCGCCAAGTGCCTGACGTCGGGCTTCCAGTGCACGGAGATGCTGAGCGGGAAACCGTGGAACTACCAGGTAAAGACGCGGCGACATCATCGGTGTGTGACGTCACCGTAGAATAACAATCTACAGGAGATGACATGCGTGTTTTTTTTATTTTGTTTTCCAGACGGACTACTTTGGAATCGCAGGGACCGTTTACTGTCTGCTGTTTGGGACGTACATGCAGGTGACCAACGAAGGCGGAGTCTGGAGAACCAACGCTGTGTTCAGAAGGTACGAGGTCTACGCCCTCCTTTTCCTACCGTCAATAATTCAAAACATGTTTCACGTCTTTATCTCACTGTCAGACGGACTTTTCCAACAGGAAACTGAAGTTTGTAAAGTCACTCACTCTCCCACACCAAAGCCCATAGAGAAAATCGCTGATTTTCTCTATGGGCTTTGGTGTGGGAGAGTGAGTGACTTTACAAACCTGAGCTGTTGTCGGCCATGTTGTTTATTTCCCCTGAAACTCTCCCGTGACAGAAACCCTCACAGCGACCTCTGGCTGAACTTCTTCGACACGCTGCTGAACATTCCAGACTGCGGCTCCCTGCCGAGTCTGCGGCGCCTCCGCGGTCAGCTGACCGGCGTCCTGCAGCAGAGCTACAGCAGCAAACTGTCCACGCTCAAGAGCCGCCTGGTGGTTCAGCTGCTGGAGAGCCGGAAAACCAACCGCAGGTGACGACAGCGGCCGCCGTGGCGACGACTCCTCTTCTTCATCTTTTTTTTTATTCTTATTTTCTTTAAAACAGATTCAGAGAAATCGGTTTAGGTTTAGCGCCTGTTTTTAGTTTGTACTGAATTTGTACATATGAAAAATGTAATTATTATTTAGTTTAGATTTTTACGTTTATCAGATTCTACATTGTTAAAAGTTCACAAAGTGAAAATTGTTTGTTTTCTTCTCTGAAAAAGAATAAACTTTGTGTTGAAGTATTTTAAAGAAACTGTTTATTTTTCACATTCCATAAAAAAGAACATTTGCAGATTGTTTTCCCCTTCGTGAAGATTTGTCTGCCAGCACGTTTGACTCTTTAGTCGAGTTCAGTCTACGATGAATTTAACAACACGTTTCACGTCTTTAAAAACAACACTCTGAAATTGACACGGAATTTTTTGTGACATCAAATTTTATGACACTGAATTTTTGGAGACACATTTTTTTAGGCATCACATTTTTGGACACTGAATTTTTGGAGACAATTTATTTTGATACTTAATTTTTGGAGACATTTTTAAGGCATCAAAGTTTGACACTGAATTTTTTTTACGCTTAAAAAAATTCAGTGCTTTAAATGTAATGGCTTTTAAATAAAATAAATAAATTCAGGGTTATAAATTCAAACGCAGATTTACTTCCACACATTCTCTGCCTCCTTCAGCTGAACACACACCTGTTCAGACCTGCAGCTGCATTCCTGTGCCTTGCGCACACACACACACAAACACACACACACACACACACAGACAGGTTCCCGTGTGTGCATGTGTCTACTTGTCTTTATACCTTTGTGGGGACATTGTCTTGGTCCACAACTTTAAAGGGCTTTTTCAGGGTTAAGGTCTGGCTCTAAGGGTAAATGTGATGGTTAAGGTAAGGGTGTGAGGTGAGAGACTGTCACGGATGTGTCTTCACAGAGACATGAAAACCAGTTTGTGAGTGTGTGACTCACCTGTGCTGTGGCCGTTTTTGTTCTGTTGAGATTAAAACTGCACGTGGTGCGTTCACTGTCTGTCGGAGAAACCTAAACTCTGATCAAAAATGTGTTTCAAAAAAGGACAAATACGTTAGCTATGAAATAAACGACAGTAAAATCAGCTGGAGGTGGAAAGATTTAAGTTGATTTATGTGAATTTAACCTGAAGTCACACACAGTTCAAACATGAGACATCTGCGAGTTTGTTCTGAAAGACATTTAAAGGCCCAGTGTGTAAAATATATGTTAAATTATGTTAATTTGACAGAAATTAAAGATTTACAGAAGAGGATTAGGGCCAAATCTTTAATTCTGAGGTTAATGTTTTTTATTTTCTTAAATTTTGTTTCCAGAAACAAGAATGATACTTGTTCTATTTTTAAGTAAAGTTTACAATCACATGATATCAGATGCTTAGATGTGAATATTGTCTAGTTTCTGTGATTTTTCCGCTTCTTCAGACTGTACGAGCTGCACGTGAAGGCAGCAGCAGCAGAATGAATGTGAGTGTGTCTCTCAGAGTGTGTTGGTGTGTGTCATGGAGGGCAGAGGTGGACTGTCGGACCAGGCTGCGTCCGATGTCTGCACAGACGGTGACCCAATCACCAAGGTAACGACAGTGTGACCTTATATATCTGTACTTTCAGTGAATTAGACTGATGTCTATCGATCTGCTGTGTGTGTGTGTGTGTGTGTGTGTGTGTGTGTTGTAATGCAGTCAAACCTGTCAGCTCTGAGCCTGGAGACTGTGTGTGAGACTGAGGTGTGCAGTTACCTGAACACTCACAGACTTTGACTCTGAAGTCTCTCTCAGGAGGTTTTATTTCTATTGTTACGAGAGAAAAAGGACAAACTCACACAAAAAATTCATGTTAAAGGGAAAGTTCATGTTTGTGTGAGTTACAGCGTGAACCAAAGAACAGACAACAAACAAACAGGTTTTAGCCTTAAGGCTCACTCTCCCACACCAAAGCCCATAGAGAAAATCAGAGCTGCTGGTCTACTGCTGCCTCGTGTGGTCACTTTGTGTCACTGAGGTGAATCTGGGTGACAGTTTAAAAAGCCGAATTGACAAAATAAGACATTAGACCTCAGTGATGGAGGCAGCAGTGGATCAACAACTCCTGTGTGTGTGATGTTAAAATGACTGGTTTTCTCTGTGGGCTTTGGTGTGGGAGAGTGAGTGGTTTACAAACGTCAGTTTCCTGTCTTATTTTCTGCTGCGTCCTGATTCGTCCTCACCGTCAGGACGTCTTTGTCTCCTCACACAGCTGATGGTCTTTTAAACTTTGACAATTCCTTTGTTGTTTTGTTGTCATGACGACTGTGTCTCTGCAGGACTACATGATGCAGCAGACGATGCTGAGGGTCAAAGATCCGGTCAGATCTCTGGACTTCTACACCCGTGTCCTGGGAATGACGTGAGTCATTTAACGATGTAATTTAATGACGTAATTTAACGATGTAATTTAACAACTTAATTTAATGATGTAATTTAACAACTTAATTTAATGACGTAATTTAACGACTTCATTTAACGACGTAATTCAACGATGTAATTTAACAACTTAATTTACCGATGTAATTTAACAACTTCATTTAACGACGTAATTCAACGATGTAATTTAACAACTTAATTTACGATGTAATTTAACAACTTCATTTAACGACGTAATTCAACAATGTAATTTAACAACTTAATTTAACGATGTAATTTAACAACTTCATTTAATGACGTAATTTAACTACTTCATTTCAAGACGTAATTCAACAATGTAATTTAACAACTTCATTTAACGACTTAATTTAACGATGTAATTTAACAACTTCCTTTAATGACATAATTTAACAACTTCATTTAACGACATCATCAAACGACATCATTTAACGACGTAATTCAACGACGTTATTCAACGATGTAATTTAACGACTTAATGACATAATTTAACGACTTCATTTAACGACGTAATTCAACGATGTAATTTAACGACTTCATTTAACGACGTAATTCAATGATGTAATTTAACAACTTCATTTAACGATGTAATTTAATGACGTAATTTAACAATTTCATTTAACGATGTAATTTAATGACGTAATTTAACAATGTTTTTGTTTTTATTACGACAGTCACATGACCAGCAGAGGGCAGTACAGTGTTACAACAGCTGTCGTCACGACGTTGCCTCACACACAAACTAAAACGTCGCAATCTCAGCACTAACTCAGCACTAACTTGTTTGAGTTAGTGAGCTCTGTGCTGCGCTCCCTGGTGGAATACGCTAGTAACACATGTGGTGCAGGCCCAGGTGCCAAACAGGAAGTGGATCTCCGGCAAACACACACACACACACACACACTGACGCCCCCCTGTGGTTTTTCCAGGTTACTGCAGAAGATCGACTTCCCCTCGATGCGATTCACCCTTTATTTCCTGGGCTACGAGGACAAGTCGGACATTCCCGCCAACGTCAAAGAGAGGACAGCGTGGACTTTCTGTCGCCGAGCGACCATCGAGCTCACACAGTCAGTCGCGATAACAACACACACACACACACACACACACACGTCACAGAGTTTTGTTGTGATGGTTATAATGTTTGTGTGTTTCAGTAACTGGGGTTCAGAGTCTGATGAAAACCTGTCATATCAGAACGGAAACCAAGCACCGCAGGGGTTTGGTGAGTGTGTGTGTGTGTGTGTGTGTGTGTGTGTGTGTGTGTGCCAATGACAATAGAATCTAATTGAATCTTATTTTATTCAGTGTTATTAGATGACACAGTTGGAGCTGCCTAAACAAAAACCCCACATTTTAGCCACGGAATAAAAGACTTATGTTATAAAATCTACGTCAGCTCAAGTCTACGATGTCTTAAGAACACGTTCACGTCTTTATCTCACTGTGAGACACTAATGAACATGTCTGTGACATGCTTTGGTCAAAATACCATAAGGATGAAGCTCCATAGCAGTTCAATAACCCTGCTAAACCCGCCCCTTTCAGAACCCTTGGTTTTGTGCGTGGTCCCTTTATATGCAAATGAGACACAGGCAAACACACACCCACTTCTTCCAGGGGGTTTCTGATTTGTCCTTTTTACTGCGCTCACTCGCTCAGCTCCTGTTCCCTCCGCTCCATTCCTCTCCCCCTCCCTCCACTAGTTCTCTGACAATATCAACATGGCAGCGTGCGCGGAAAAGATCGAGAGTGCCGTCACAGGAAGAGACGTCTGACACAAGGATCGAGCCGAACACTGACCAACTGTAAATCAGTTAAAAACACTTAGGAACATCACCGCTGATCGCCACCGCTAAATACGGCGACCGCTGGCCGCAGTCTGATGTGAAGTGGTGCGAACACACGAACACACGTTTGCTGACTTTATCCGGCACATTAGCTTCATATATAAAATCCTCTGAGGCTGGAAGTTTGTGTAAAACACTGTGCTCCACTGTGCAGCCACCAACAGCACACTTGTCCCTCCGCGTTGACATAATACCGCTCTTCCTCCCTCGCCTGCACTCTCGCATTTTATAGGGACAAGGTGGAGCTAAGGTGGAGCTAAGGTGGAGCTAAGGTGGAGCGCCCGTGGCCAAGTGGAAAGGGACTCCCAATGCTCCCCGGGCGCTACTCAGTGTGGCAGCCCACTGCTCCTAATTCTAGGATGGGTCAAAATGCAGAGGAATACTTTCCCTAAGGGGATTAATAAAAATGAAACTTTAAAAACTTCCTGGTGGGGTGGTAACATTCGCGGTGAAATGCGCATGCTGGCGTCATAAGCGCAGGGAATTCAACATCAAGTGTTTTATCGCCTATACTTACACTAAGGGGGACCACGAAAACATGACTGAGTATTCTTTTTCCACACTTTGGCGACTGGTAGGGCCTCCAGAGTCCCACATATAAGTATTAAAATGATTAAAAAGTTGATTTTGCATAATATGTCCCCTTTAAGTGAATAAATCGGTTGTGTGCCAGGTTCAGACTGAAGTTGTGTCTTCCACATTTATAAAAAACAAAAACCAGGAACTGTCCCTTTAATCTTGTGTCCTGTCTCAGGTCACATCGGCATCTCCGTCCCCGACGTTTCTGCCGCCTGTAGAGTTTTTGAGGAGCGTGGAGCCACTTTTGTCAAGAAGCCAGACTCAGGTTGGTCTTTGTCTTCTTTGCATTTGCTTCACAAGTTTCCACCAGGAGGTGGCGCTCTGTGTGTGTGTGTGTGTGTGTGTGTGTTAACTGAGGCAGTGTTTCCTTCTCCTCAGGTAAAATAAAGGACCTGGCCTTCATTCAGGATCCAGACGGATACTGGATCGAGATTTTAAGTCCAGACAACATGGTCACCTTGATGTCACCTTAAAGATAGAGCCAGTGTTTCCTCTTCTGTTCCTAATGACGTGATGTTTGTAAAAATAAATCTTCAAATGACGATTATTATTGTGAATAACAGCGATGACGTCATTTCAAAAGCAAAGTTATTTCATGTTTATTTTTGGCAAAATCACAGAAAGTTAATGTGTTGTCTTTGGACACACGTCACACATGTGTCGACTCTTTTTTTATTTTAAACACACAAGAGGGTTTGTTACGCTTTAACAGGGGAGTTCAGGTGCTGACTGTGCTGTGAGCGCCCCCTGCTGCCCAGAACCAGCCCCAGACCACGAGGCTCACGCTCTCTGTGTCAACTGATTTTTTCCACTGAACATCAAGGAAAGTGACGTTTGTAAACCACTCACTCTCCCACACCAAAGCCCAGAGAGAAAATCAGTGATTTTAACATCACACACAGGAGTTGTTTATCCACTGCTGCCTCGTGTGGTCACTTTGTGTCCCTGAGGTCAATCTGAGTGAAGGATTTCAGAGGCTGTTAAACAAAATCAGACATTTGAATGTAGTGATGGAGGCAGCAGTGGATCAACAGCTCCTGTGTGTGTGATGTTAAAATCACTGGTTTTCTCTATGAGGTTTGGTGCAGTAAACATCTACATGACTTTAAGTCCACGATATCTTTAAGAACATGTTGTGAGCAGCAGGTGGCGCTCACGGTGCGCTCACTTCTGTGAGTAAACCAAACAACAGAAGCTTCACAGGTGGAGGTTTTGTTAAACTGCGAGTTAGTAAGCAGAGGTCAGAGGTCAGAATGCGCCGACCTCGGTTCCCCATGGCCTGTAGGGTTTAGCGTTGTGAGTCTGTGAAGAAGAGGAGGAGGAGGAGGAGGAGGAGGGAGGGAAGAGCGGGAAACCTCCGTGGAGCGTGATGGGAAACGACGTCGCTGAGAGGGAGAGGAGGGAGGTGGAGAGAGGGGCGGGGCCACACGGGAGTACCAGGGATGAAGAGGAGGAGGCTGGCGAGGAAGAGGAGGTCGAGTCTGGGTGGGAGGGGTAGGCGGAGGTGACACTGGGCTGTGATAGCTCGGTCGGCCTTTGGGGGGCTCCACCTCCTCCAGGATTTGGCGGAACAGGAAGTCCACTCAGTCCGTATGAGGCGGCGTTCGGCATGTGTCGGAGCGCGGCAGCCCAGTGATGAGGGTGGAGGGGGTGAGGGAAAGTGGGAGGCAGCTGGTGATGATGAGGATGATGTTGTGGAGCGTGGGAGGCGACCGTCATGGCGGCGGTGGCGTCACGCTGTGAGGCGCAGGAGGCCAGGTGGGAGAGGAGGCGGGAGCACAGGGGGTCACCGCTGGAGTCCACGCCCTCAGCGGCGCTCAGGTAACGGGAAACCTCCGTCAGACACTCCCTGAAACCCAGAGACAGGAAGTCCAGGGCCAGAGCGTGGGCGTCAAAATAACCTTCACACAAACAAACGAAGAAGAAGAAGAAGCCGTCAGTGTCTACAGAGCTGGGGGAGAAGTGGGGGGCGGAGCTTACAATGACTAAGCTCTGCCCAAAAGCCTCCGCTGCTTGATCACCTATCACTCTCAACTGGGACCAATAATTTACTAAATGGACGCCAGTGTATTTGTTCACTGACGCTGTTTTTTTACGAATTATTTAAATGTTTATAATGAAAAACCCAGCGGATCCAGTACTGAACCCTGTGGAACACCACAGCAAACGAGTTCCCTTTAGCTTTTATGTCCATGTGCTGTTACCTTTTCCTGCAGTGAGCTGCAGCATCTTCAGGTGGTCCACGGTCATCTGCAGGATTTCTGCTTTCTCCAGCTTCACTGAACCCTAAAGAGACCAGGACCAAGGTAGGAGTGAGTCACGGGACTAACGTGGTAAAAGTCTTAGTTTCTGTTAGTCCATGATAAAACACAACCCCACAGATTTCAAAATAAAAGTTTAGCTTTCTGTTTGTCCATGCTAAAACACAACCCTACGGATTTCAAAATAAAAGTATAGGTTTCTGTTAGTCCATGCTAAAACACAACCCTACAGATTTCAAAATAAAAGTCTTAGTTTCTGTTAGTTCGTGATAAAACACAAACCCACAGTTTTCAAAATAAAAGTCTTTGTTTCTGTTAGTCCGTGCTGAAACATAAGCCCACATATTTCAAAATAATAGTTTAGGTTTCTCTTAGTCCATGATAAAAACAACCCCAGAGATTTCAAAATAAAAGTCTCAATTTCTGTAAGTCCATGCTAAAACACAACCCCACAGATTTCAAAATAAAAGTCTTAGTTCCTGTTAGTTCGTAATAAAACACAAACCCACACTTTTCAAAATAAAAGTCTTAGTTTCTGTTAGTCCATGCTAAAACACAACCCTACAGATTTCAAAATAAAAGTCTTAGTTTCTGTTAGTTCGTGATAAAACACAGACCCACAGTTTTCAAAATAAAAGTCTTAGTTTCTGTTAGTCCATGCTGAAACATAAGCCCACATATTTCAAAATAATAGTTTAGGTTTCTGTTACTCCATGATTAAAAACAACCCCACAGATTTCAAAATAAAAGTCTCAATTTCTGTAAGTCCATGCTAAAACACAACCCCACAGATTTCAAAATAAAAGTCTTAGTTCCTGTTAGTTCGTAATAAAACACAAACCCACAGTTTTCAAAATAAAAGTCTTAGTTTCTGTTAGTCCATGATAAAACACAAACTCACAGTTTTCAAAATAAAAGTCTTAGTTTCTGTTAGTCCATGATAAAACACAAACCCACAGTTTTCAAAATAAAAGTCTTAGTTTCTGTTTGTCCGTGATAAAACACAAACCCACAGTTTTCAAAATAAAAGTCTTGGTTTCTGTTAGTCCATGATAAAACACAAACCCACAGTTTTCAAAATAAAAGTCTTAGTTTCTGTTAGTCCATGATAAAACACAACATGGACTTAAAATAAGAGTTGAAAAATTTAAAACATGAATCACCTGTTTCTCAAACGCTGTGGGGACGAGTCTCCGTAACTCAGACAAACTGTTGTTGATTCTGTCTCTGCGTCTCTTCTCAATTATCTGATCAGTGAATGAATGAATGAGTGAGTGAATGAATGAATGAGTGAAACAAACAAAAACATCAGTCTTTTAAAAACATCTTTACCCCTCTGCGTTTCTTTCTCGCCATCACTTGTGTCGTTGTCGTCGTCGTCGGTGACGAACCACATCTGATCATCCTGACCTTCATCAGCCTGGAAATCAACGTATGTATGATTTTATTATATTTTAGTAGTGGAGCATTTATAATGTGTTTTTACTATTAATTAAATAATAACAATTTAACAGTAAAATGTTCATTTAATTCAGAAGAAAAGTGCCTTTTTCTGATCATAAACACGTGTGTGTTCACTCTAATAATCTAGTTCATTTAATCTCATGTTTAAATGACACCACTTTTCTTTTCCTCTAAATATTATCATTTTTTCAATGATTCACAGACATAAAGTTCAACATTTTGGCAACAGGCAAAATCATTTTTCCTAATTAAATGATTGGCTTTAAGATCTCTTTAAGAAATGCAGTGTTAGTAATTATTTATATTGAATAAACGTGGAAGAGAAGCAGAAAGGAGAATAAGGCGTTCTCACCCTGGATAAACGTTCCTGTCACCGTCCACGTCCACGTCGCTCTCTGCTGAGCTGCTGTCCTCACACGGACGCTTCATGACGACCAGACCCTCGAGCTGAGCTCCTCTGTCAACAACAACAACAACAACAACAAAGGTCAGAAACACATGCACACATGTGCAAATACAATATCACACACACACATTGACAGTGTATTTTTCTTCAGTTGAATCCACAATTTGATCATTTTTGATGGTTTTCTCTTGTGATGCAGTATTTATGAAAACAAACAAACACATGTGTACGTTTGACAGCAGTAAACAAGTAAACAAACAGAAAGGACAACAACCCACCTGTAATGGATGAACTAATTTTCTCTGCTCAATAATCCTTCACCGTGGCCTCAGAGACGACTGACACTCGACTGCTCGCCGCTCTGTCTGTGTGTCTGTGTGTCTGTGTGTGTGTGTCTGTGTGTGTGTGTGTGTGTGTCAGGCTCCGTGGGAAAACTCCAGCAGCAGCAACACACACACACACACACACACACACACACACTGGACCCGCCCACTTCAACTCAAATTTGAGAGAGTTTAGTTTGGACTGGTTCTTCTCTCCTGATAATACCTCCTGTCTGATCCAGTGGGTGTGTGTGTGTGTGTGAGAGAGAGAGAGATTATATAAGGCAGCAGTTTTCAGATTGAAAAGTCAAATCCGATCATTTAAACTTACTCTCACTCCCACTCACTCTCCCACACCAAAGCCCACAGAGAAAACCAGTGATTTTAACATCACACACACAGGAGTTGTTGATCCACTGCTGCCTCCATCACTAAATTCAAATGTCTTATTTTGTCACTTTGGCTTTTAAAATCCTTTGTTCAGATTGACCTCAGTGACACAAAGTGACCACACGAGGCAGCAGTAGAGCAGCAGCTCCTGTGTCCCCGCGAGCTAAAATCACTGGTTTTCTCTATGGGCTTTGGTGTGGGAGAGTGAGTGGTTTACAAACTTCAGTTTCCTGTTGTAAAAGTCTGTCTCACAGTGAGATAAAGACGTGAACGTGTTCTTAAAGACATCGTCGACTTAAACGGATGTAGAGTTTTAGTGGTTAATAGTTTTGACTTTTTTTCAACACACAACACCACAAGTCCATGAGGGTGCGTTTGTGTGTATACAGCAGCAGAGCAGAGGCAGGTGGAGACGAGAAGAAATCATGTGTTTTTATTTAATTCAAAACTTTCATCTGTGAGTGAATAAACCTGTGATATCATCACACACACACACACACACACACACGTGAATCTGTGTGTGTGTGTGTGTGTGTGTGTGTGTGTGTGTCAGACATTCCCACAACTTCTTACTGTGTTCACTGAAACCCAATCATCCTGTGAGCGGCCACGCACACACACGCACACACACGCACACACACGCACACACACGCACACACGCACACACGCACGTGAATCTGTGTGTGTGTGTAATGATATCACATGTTTATTAGTGTCAGAGGTCACAGAGGACAAGCAGGGCCACCCTATAGCAGGAAAACACTGTGTGTGCATGTGTGTGTGTGCGTGTGTGTGTGCGCGTGTGCGTGTGTGTGTGTGTGTGTGTGTGTGTGTGTGTGTAGAGAGAGAGAGAGAATGGAGGGAAGTGCTGCATTATACTCGGTCAGACGGTGTTCGCCACACGTCCGTCCGTCCTTACGACGCCTCAGACCTCACACGACTCAACCCCTCGTTCCCACAAGAAAATCAACAACACACACACGCACACACACGCACACACACGCACACACACACACACACAGAGTCAATAATAAACATATTCTTTTATGTCAGATATACAATGTTTGGTTTAAATCCCTACATTTCAAAATAAAACTGTGATGTTTGCACCTGTAAGTGAGGTCAGTGTGTGTGTGTGTGTGTGTGTGTGTGTGTGTGTGTGTGTGTGTGAAAATCCATCAGCAGTCTTTAATGCACTCTCCCACACACTCTATGAATGTGTGTTGTTTGAAGATAAAATGGTCCATTGTTGTGATGAAGGAAACGTGCAGGCTGCCAACCTGCAGGTGCTGCACTACTCCACTTCCTTCCTGTCACCTGACCCTCGTTTCCCTTCAGCACATGGTGTCAGGGGACTGTGTGTGTGTGTGTGTGTGTGTGTGTGTGTGGGGGGGGGGGGTCAGGTGAACAAACAAACATGTTTTGACATCAGGTCTTTTTGATGATGATCACCATCGCAGTGTCTATGTGTCCGTATGAGCGAGACACGGTCAGCACCTGTGCCGTGTGCGCCCCCTGCAGCCTGCACCTACAGGAACCTGGAGTTTGGAAACCGCTCATTCTCCCACAACGAAGTCCATAGAGAAAATTTGTGATTTTAGCTTTTTTTAACGTCACACACACAGGAGTTGTTGATCCACTGCTGCCTCCATCACTAAGTTCACATGTCTTATTTTGAAATCCGTCACTCAGACTTCCCTCAGTGACACAAAGTGACCACACTTTAATATTATCAGGAGCTTTTGGGGGGAAAGAGAACGACTGAAGACAGAGAGGATGAGGAGGAGGTGAAGGAGTTCCCAGCAACAAAGTGTTGAAGAGGCCTGAAGCTCTAATCTACAAACACGTCAACACACTCAACAATGTACGAGAACCCTTCAACCTGCAGTGTGTGTGTGTGTGTGTGTGTGATGGGAGGTGGTGCAGTTGGTGACAGGTATGTCACACACACACACACACACACACACACACACACAGAACATTAGACAGAGAGAGTCTGGTTGTCATTGATCATAAGATGTATCCAGTCTGGAAGTTCACACGGTGACGCATGCTTTCATGTTCACGCCCCTCAGTTTTCATTCAAAATACACTAAATATGAATTTAAAAACTATCATATGAGCTGTCGTCACTGTGAGACACACGTTTCCAACAGGAAACGGAGGTTTGTGAACCACTCACTCTCCCACACCAAAGCCCACAGAGAAAATCAGTGATTTTAACATCACACACACAGGAGCTGTTGATCCACTGCTGCCTCCATCACTAAGTTCAAATGTCTTATGTTGTCATTTCGGCTTTTGAAATCCTTCACCCAGATTGACCTCAGTGACACAAAGTGACCACACGAGGCAGCAGTAGACCAGCAGCTCCTGTGTCCCCGTGAGTTAAAATCACTGGTTTTCTCTATGGGCTTTGGTGTGGGAGAGTGAGTGGTTTACAAACGTCCGTCTCACAGTGAGATAAAGACGTGAACATGTTCTCAAGATATTGTAGACTTGACGTGATGTAGCTTTTACGACACAAGTCTTTTATTTAGTGTCTAAAGTCAGAGTCAGAGCGACGTCACATGACCCCGTCGCTGCTGATCAAGCTGCTTTCATTTATCTGTATTTATGAAGACATGTTTGACACGCAGCTGTGAGTCAGTGCAGACCTCACACTCTCCTCTGCAGGACGTCACCTCCTGACCCCACACGTTCCACTCAGCCTCTGTGTGCGTGTGTGTGTGTGTGTGTGTGTGCGTGTGTGTTGACATTTGCGACACATTCTAAAGAGAGAGAGTGGGTGTGGGAACGACCTGCTCGTCCGTCTCAGACCCTCCACGACACACAACCACACACGATCAGCTGATATCCAACTCCCCCGACTCTCCCAGCACGTTATCTGTGAGTGTGTGCATGTGTGTGTGTGTGTGTGTGTGTGTGTGTGCGTGTGTGTGGTCTCTGGAAATGTCCCCTCAGTTTTGATAATATTTCAGAGTCTCAGTCGCTGTTAAATAACAATAACACAACTAAACAATAAAAAATGAAGGTGAACATACGACTGCGTCACATGACGCCGGCTGAGGAGGCGGAGACTGTCGTTTGGACTGCGGACCACATCCAGATTTTGTCTCGTTTGATTCTTTATCAGTCTGAACAGACAAAAAACACATGATATCAGATTCAAACCACATACAGAGGAGGTTTTGAACATGATCAGATTTTTTTACATAGATTTCAAAGTGTCTTCCTCTGGGGTTCTACTGTCTGTCTCGCAGCGTCCACCAAATCCTTTTGCGCCACATCTCTGTCGCTGTCCCGTCGTGGTTCCGTCACGGTTCCGTCGTGGTTCCGTCTTTGTCCCGTTGTTTGTTGGCGAGCCAAGCTATCATGCTAACATTAACGCTGTTATATATTAGTAAAGTTACACGTGTTTAATGTGTTAAATTTCATTAAATGCGTCAACATTAGCCTCTGAGTAACCATATTATTCGTAACCGTGGAAACTGAAACATATTTCACTTCACGTTTCACATCCCAGTTTGTTTGTGTGGTAAAATGAGTCCTGGTTTTCCTCTAAAACGTCAGCTTTGGACACATTTACGGACAAAAATCTACTGTTTCAGTTTGGACTCCGTTCACAAAGAGCAGAAAATTCCCCGGTTCTCATTTCCCGTCACTTCCAGTAAACACGGAGCAGCAGAACTTTGATTTTCTGTAGTGAGTAAAGTCACAGTTTAAGTGAATTAACCTCTCGACCGGTGAAAGAAAGCACGGACAGAGCGAGAGAGTCAGAGGAAGAGAAGCCTGTGGACGAGCAGAGAAAAGGAGGATTGTGTGTTTCTGTGCTGAAAGACCGTTCTTCTTCTTTGCTTGTGCTGAGAGGGCGTCATTGTTGAGTCCGGTCACCAGGGGGAGCGGTCATCTGAGATCACGCGTCCTGACCTGATGTGTGTGTGAGCAGCTGGAGGAGGTTTACTCAAGATTATCTTCACCGATCCGACAGTGAACGTCGGACGTGGCAAAAACACGTCGTCACTCTGTTCGCACATCGCACGTCACGTTTGAAGAAACGTTGTTTTCTGTCGTGACACAATCATGTCAAATTAAAAACCAGCATTAAAGGCCTGGATCACTTTTTTGAAGAGAAACTTAGACTTTTATTTTGAAAACTGTGTGGCTGTGTTTTAGTGCGGATGGACAAAAACTGAGACTTTTATTTTGAAAACCACTGGGTCACATTTTAGTGTGGATAAACACAAACTTATATCCTGGGAACTGCTGGGTCAAATTTTATTGTGGTCATGCAGAAAGTGAGACTTTTATTTTGAAAATCTGCATTGTGTTTCTATCAACGTTCCTTTTGGTGAAATTTCCTCATATTTAGCATGCATATTTGTGCGTGTGTGTTGTGTAGTGTGACCAGCGTAGGCTCCGCCACAATAAAAGCCTGTGTATCCTCAGCAGGGGCAGACAGAGGGCAGAGGTCCATGAAGTCAGGTCAAACACCCTGGGAGAGCAGGAGCGAGCCTGGGAAAACCATGGGAACCAGGAGGGGGTGGGGAGTGTGTGCGTGTGTGTGTGTGTGTGTGTTCCAGGCTTTTATTATTTCATACACTTTTAACATTAGACGTTAAATGAGAAGGAGTTATTTTAGCAATTACTCACTTTTTTTTTTTAAATTAATCGAAACATATTTTTTAGCAGCCAGAGACACATCTGTATGAAAATGATTTGAATCACAAACCAAACAGAAACTGAGACTTTTATTTTGGAAACTGTATCACTTTGTCTTTGTGTGGATGAACACAAACTGAGACTATTATTTTGGAAACTGTGTGGCAGTGATTTAATGTGGATGGACAGAAACTGAGACTCTTATTTTGGAAACTGTAAGAAACTGAGACTCTTATTTTGGAAACTATGAGGACGAACAGAAAGTGAGACGTTTATTTTGGAAACTAACACACTATGTTTTAGTGTGGATGAATCTAAAACTGAGACTTTTATTTTGGAAACGGCTTGGTCATATTTTAGTGTGGACAGACAGGAGGAGAGACTTTTATTTTGGAAACCTCCAAAACGTGAGTACATTTTTTATTTATTTTTTTAATGTGTTTTTTTTTAAATGTTCTATTTGTTTGTCTTGACTGGATTATCGGAAAATCTGGATTATTTAAAAATAAATAAATAATAGTAAAAAAACAACTGCCTGTGATCGTTGTTGATTGGTTAAAGTCGGGGTAGGAGATGATATTCAACCAATCAGAGGCAGGTTGTGGGCGGGACTCCTCCCACTATGGGCAGCGGAAAACAACTGCAGCCAATAGCGTTTCTTTAGAGTCACACCGGAAACGGAAGTCGTGACAGCTGTTGTTGTTTTTTTTCCTTCACTCCTCTGCCTCCGCTGATTCAGACAGATATACAAGTTTAAGTTATTAAACAAATGAAGTAGAAAAATGGAGTATAAGCTCATCATGGCTGTTTCCGGTTTCCCGAGTCTTTACGACACAAACTCACCGACGTACCGAGACTTAAACATGAGGAGCGACGCCTGGCGGCAGGTGGCGGAGATCGTCGCTGTTCCCGGTAATAAAAACAACAACCTAAACAACAATAAACTGTAAAGAGAGCCCGTCAACGCGAAGAGAACAGTGTTGGTTCACAACTGCGGTCAAATAATTCACTTTATTTATTTTGAATTTAGACGAAATCCTCCGTTGAAAAAGATCAAAACAATGTGTCCGTGTCTTAATGTGTTCCGGCTTTGACTCTCGGCTCCAAGAACATTAGTTCCGACAAAGGAGTAATACACTACTAAACTAAAATAAACTTACGGAAAACCTGTGAAAAAGTATTAAATATTTAAGCAAAAACAGTCAGCTGTTCCTAATAAATTACTTACTTTATATTATAATATTATAAAATATACTTTATTTTGGAGTAGAAATCAAAATCAATCAAATATATTTTACAAAAGGAGGCTGTGAGTCAACAAAACTGTAAAATCATTTAAATGTCTTAATGAGCTGTGGTAAAAGAGGCAAATTATGAATTATTTGAAATTAAATAGTGTTACAGATAATAGAATTTCACGTCGACTTAAAGGGAAACCATAATAGAATTTAAAATCTCCTTAAATAGAGAGCATTTAAATAAAAATGTGTACTGGAATCATAGGGTCGTAAAGTTACACGTTCATGTCCAGTGTTTTCAAATCTTTTTTCATCTCACCCTCAATTCAAGGCAATAATCTGTAATATTTCACATACATGTAAATCAACACGGGTTTATTCTGTTGCAAGTTAAATCATCTTAAATTATATTTTATATTCAGTCCATTTTTCGTCTCTTCTTCGTCCCCACGCTGTCACGTCGCTTCACGGGTTCGTGTGTTAGTCAGCTGCTCATGATGTTTGTGTTTCTCAGAGTCTGAATGCCGGAGGAAGTGGAAGACGCTCAGAGACCAACACAGGAGGGAGAGGCAGCGCGAGAAGGAGAGACGAGAGAGTGGCATCGGGCTCTTCAACTACAGGCCGTGGAGATACTCGTCCATTCTGTCCTTTCTGAACCCATTCATTGATGCCAGAGCCGCGGGCACAAACGGCTGGGCCCTGGAGCCGCAACCCTCGCACCTCCACGCAGTCGACGTGATGGGCTGCAGCACGACCACGGAGGTGCGGAGCGACGACGACGACAACTACGGTGTGTAGACGCAAGATGTGTGCGCACGTTTCTTATTCATGTTTCGGAGTCCCTACTAAATTATAATCAATATTACATTCAGAATCTGAAGACCAATAGAACCTGTGACAGTTTAAGTCTACGATATTTCGACGTCTTTATTTCACTGTTAGACGGACTTTTCCAACAGGAAACTGAAGATTGTAAACCACTCACTCTCCCACACCAAAGCCCACAGAGAAAATCAGTGATTTTAACATCACACACACAGGAGTTGTTGATCCACTGCTGCCTCCATCACTAAGTTCAAATGTCTGATTTTGTCAACTTGGCCTTTGAAAACCTTCACTCCGATTTAGCTCAGTGACACAAAGTGACCACACGAGGCAGCAGAGGACCAGCAGCTCCTGTGTCCCCGTGAGCTAAAATCACTGAAACACGTTCTTAACGCAACAAGTTTGTCAGTCTTTCATACAACAACCCTTCAAAAAACCCTGAACTGTCCCTTTAACGGCTATCATCGTTGTGTTTTTTTCAGGCGTCGCCGTCACAGACGCCACGTCCTCGTCCTCGTCCTTCTCAGAGTTTGTCCAGAGGAAGCGGCCGTCTCCCGCCAACGGAGAAGTCGTGAGACTCAAAGATGCAAAGATCGAGGTGACGCCAGATGCCCGCTTCACCACGGCGCGCACACGCGAGTAAATACCAGGAAACTGGTTTTAACTTCATCCTAACCTTCTTCACACTCTTCCTCACAGCCCTCAGATCAGCTGACGGCGTCTGAGTTCCTGCGACACGATCTTCAGCCCCTGCAGCTCCGCCACGCCCCCAGGGGCTCGCCGCCACACGCCACCACGTCCAGACTGAACCACCACGAAATCCCGGAGAGGGAGATTTTAGACCACACGGACGAGGATGACGAGGCGGAGCTCAGCGTCTCCCACCACAGACCGAACCGAGCGAAGGGGTGGAGCAACGACGGTCTGCTGGAGGCGTTCCTGAGGAGGGCGGAGAGCAGGGAGAGGAACCTGGAGCGGATCCTGGAGCTGGATCAGAGGGACGACGTCACGCTCTTCCTGCTGAGTCTGGCTCCCGCCATAAGACGACTGTGTCCTGAAAAACAGTCTCTGCTCAGAACCAGGATCCAGCAGCTTCTGCACGAGGCCCAGTTTGGCCCCGCCCACTTCACCTGATCACGTGACAGACACTTCATGCGCACGTGAACGCGCTCACAGAACTGGAAACATCTTTTTTTTCTTTTGTTGTTGTTTATAATAAAAAGAACAAACTCTTCTTTTTATTCCAGTGCCTGCAAATCACAAGGGGCGCTGTAACCCTCACACATCCTATATCAAAACGTGCAGTTTCACTGGGAATGGTGTGCTGTGACTTTTCTAAGCGGTTGAAGTAACCACGGCGACAAAACTCACAAAAAGCTGCAATTTCCACATACACATGAATGGGAAACAAAGGCCACATCGGAGCGTCACAGTGTCGTCACACTTTAACGTAGAGACATGGTTGAAACTTTACACGGGTCATAAGACTTGGCACTTTTCTCACCTAAATCAAACTTTTGATATCTATTACAGTTTTTAAACAATTGCCGTTTAAGTTTTGTTACTTTTTTTTTTTTTGACCTTTTCAGCTTTTATAATGAGTGTGTATTGCACTGCTAGAGTGGTACACTAGCTGAGGTTGGTAAAACAAACTCTTCTCCTGCTCACTATTTCCGACCTACACAGTTTTTACATCAAAACGTTGCTGTGGGTGTCGTCTAACCCCGTGTGTTGTTTTTATTCTCATACGACGGGCGGTCACCTAAAAGCACAGAGAGCTCTGCTCAAACCCATGTTAAAACTCAGCTCTGGAGTTTTTTTAAAAATGAAGACGAGGGTGATTTTAAAACAGGTTTTAAAAAAGGTGTTTGGAAGGGGGAGGGGGGATCAGGGAGGGGGAGGGGCTTATGTAACCTTTAAAACCAAGTCTTTCAAATCAATTATTGATCGATCCAGTCACAATTTTCAGTCACATACCAAAAAAAGACCAAAAAGAAACCACTGAAGATTATTATTTTTTTATGTTTATAACATGATTTAGTAAAAAAATTATTTATTATTATAAATGTTATCATTATTTTACAGTTGTCTGAGGTCAAAGTCATTATTTTTCTTTTTCAAATTACAATTGGAGAAACACCGCCCTCTAGCGACGCCTCCTGAGTACTACAGCTGAAGCGGCTTCTTCCGGATTCTCCGGTCAGCTGATTAAAAACCCGGAAGTAAACACTGTCCCCCTCAGAGTTGCAGCAAGAAACGACTGCACGTGGATTTATTAAGTGTACACGGATGTTAACAGATGTTTTTTTGTGGTTTATTGTTATTTACGGTTGTTTTTAATTCATGGGCGTGACGTCACATCCTCAAATATCCTTTTAAAACAGCGTGGTTTTGATTTGTGTGTCTGTTTTTCTGCAGCAGGTGTGGGTTTGTTTGTTTTTTTCACCCCCCGATTTTCACTCGTTTCACTTCGTTTATTGTGAGTTACATTTTTTTTAATAATATTATTTCTACTTTGATGTTTTACACGTGACGAAGAAGAAGAAGAAATTATATTTACTGGTTAAAAATAAACAAACAGGTGTCACCTTCGTCTTGCTTGAAACAAACATTTTTCTGCTCTTTTACGTCATCAGCTCAGAACAAGAAGCGACACGTGTGTTTGATTTGAATGTAAATATGACGACTAAATGTGATCATTGATCATAATTCCAGTTTGAAACGGTACGGTTTGATTCCGCTGAGTCATGGTTTCCTGGAATCATTTATGATTTTATCAAAACCTCAGTTTGGATGAAAAAGTTCCTCAGTTTCTCTAAAGTTATTGTTCTAAACTTTAAAAACGTGAAAATGTATCTTATTCATTATTATTATTATTATTATTATTATTGTTATTGTTGTTAGTAAAAAAGATTATTTCTTTATTTATAAACTTCATTTTCATCCTGACCACAGACTGTACACTGTATTGTCCACTGGGGGGCGCCACAGGAACAGGCAAACACCCACAGATAGACCAGTGAACCTAAACTTAAACATAATTATGTAATGTATTATAGTCTCATATTTATTTATTTATAATATATATTAAAGTAGAGACTAATTCTTTTTTTTTACAGTGATTTAAAAAAAGTCAATCTGTTCTGTTCTATTGTGACAGGATTAAGATTAAGATTAAGAAGACGCCGTAGAGAAAATGGTGTCGATGTTTTGTTTTAAATGTGCTGTCGTCCGCATCACCGCGTCCATCGAGAATCAAAGAGTTTAAACTTTATTTATGCATTCACAAGGTTCACTGTCATGCACTTCTCTGTGTCTCCAGCAGGTGGCCCAGTGAGGCTGCAGGTGCAGCTGCTGACCCCTCCTCCTGATGAAGGTGTTTCGCAGTCCGGGCCGTCATGGTTACGCTGTGGAAGCTTCACCGTTCCTGCCTCGCAGATTTGCCTGTGCTGCCTCGCAGTTCTACGGCCTCACTGGTCAGTGAGCATGCAGACACACACGCACACACACACACACGCACACACACACACACACACACACACACACAAACACACACACACACACACACACCTGTGGACATTTTCATGTGTAAACTGAATTAAATTCATTGTTTGTTGTCAGGCTGTGGTTCTCTCCTGGTCCTGGACAACTCTGACTCTGGAGTTACTCTATTCAGAAGGTACATTCATACATACTGTGAATATCTATATATATCTCTCTATATACATATATTATATACTATGTACATGTGTATATATACAGTACTATATACATGTACTGTGTACGTGTGTGTGTGTGTGTGTCAGCTGGGAGTGGAGTGACGGTTTGTTTGACGTGACGTGGAGCGAAACCAACGAGCACGTGTTGGTCGCTGGGGGTGGAGACGGCAGCCTGCAGCTGTGGGACACAGCCAATCACAGCGCTCCGCTGAGGGTGACCAGAGAACACACTCAAGAGGTACACGCACACACACACATGCTCACACACCTGCATCATTTTTGCATGGATGAGCAGAAAGTGAGACTTTTATTTTGAAAACTGTGACTTGATGTTTTAGTGTGAACACACAGAAACGGAGTCTTTTATTTTGAAAACTGTGACTTTGTGTTTTAGCCTGAACAAACAGAAAGTGAGACTTTTATTTTGAAAACTGTAGCTTTACGTTTGAGCTGAACAAACACAAAGTGAGACTTTTATTTTGAAAACTGTAGCTTTATGCTTGAGCTGAACAAACACAAAGTGAGACTTTTATTTTGAAAACTGTAGCTTTATGCTTGAGCATGAACAAACAGAAAGTGAGACTTATTTTGGAAACTGTGACTATGCTTGAGCATGAACAAACAGAAAGTGAGACTTTTACTTTGAAAACTGTAGCTTTATGTTTGAGCGTGAACAAACGGAAAGTGAGACTTTTATTTTATGTTTTAGTGTGAACACACAGAAACGGAGACTTTTATTTTGAAAACTGTAGCTTTACGTTTTAGTGTGAACAAACAGAACGTGAGACTTTTATTTTGAAAACTTGTGACTATGTTTGAGCATGAACAAACAGAAAGTGAGACTTTTATTTTGAAAATTGTAGGTGTACTCTGTAGACTGGAGTCAGACCAGAGGAGAAAACCTCATCGTCTCTGGTTCGTGGGATCAAACGTTGAAAGTGGTGAGATTTTTTTATTTATTTTTATTTAATCTCGTGAAAACTAAACAAATACAAAATAAAAAATAAACTCTATTGAAAAATGTTGCTAAAACAAGGTTGTTGTTTTTTCCCAGTGGGATCCAACTCTCAGCCGCTCACTGACGACGCTCAGAGGTCACGAAGGGGTCGTCTACAGCTCCGTTTGGTCGCCTCACATCCCAGCATGCTTTGCTTCAGCCTCAGGTGAGACCTGACAGATGATGATGATGGTGATGGTCAGTGAGTGATTTAATGAAAACCCTGAAGCTATCGTCCTGATTTACAGCCTCCTGCTCAGCAGTTAAGGGAAACTTAAGGGAAACTTAACTGAACAACACTCTTACATTTATAAAGCTTTTATTTTGTTAGTAAAAAAAAAAAAATGCAATAAAGGTAGATTTCACTCTATTTTTCCACATAAGTGTTTACAGTTAGGTTGATTTAATGTTTTAATATGAGCTTTTAAAGGAATAGTGCAGTTTTTTTGGTGTTTTTTTTAGTTGTGTGGTTGTATTCGGTACTGACACTTAATAAAAGACTGAGCTCATAAAATCTACGTTACATGTTCACGTCTTTATCTCACTGTTAGACAGACTTTTCCAACAGGAAACTGAAGTTTGTAAACCACTCACTCTCCCACACCAAAGCCCATAGAGAAAATCAGTGATTTTAACATCACACACACAGGAGTTGTTGATCCACTGCTGCCTCCATCACTCCATCACTAATTTAAAATGTAACTTTCTTTAGAACAAAAGGGAAAAAATGGTACGGTAACTTTGTAACGTCACTTGTGAATCTTGTGAAACTCGTCCTCGTCTTCTTCTCGCTTTCAGAATCGTTGACAATCAGCTGTGAGTTAGTTCATATCCAGAGGCAGAGCCGGGATTATCTTTCCCGTGTGTGTGTGAGTGAGCGAGCGAGCACTCTGACTCCATCAGGGGGGCGGAGCCGTGTGTTCCGTCAGCTCTCTGATCAGATTGCATGGAGCAGCTGTTTTCACGTCTCTCTCTCTTAAACTTGTTGGCTAATGAGTTTTGGGTTAATTGTTTTTTTTTTGAGAGCGAGCTGAAGTCTGTGATGAGATTTCAGAAGCAGGAGGACGTGGTGATGATGAGTGTTTTTATTTTTATCTTTGTGATCAATGACAGCGATCGATTGGGTTCAGAGTGAGGAGGAGGAGCAGGAGTCTACGGCTCACTCTGATACCACAAACCCATGTCGCCCACTTAACCTTTAAGAAAAGGCTAGGTTAATTTTATCTCACTGTGAGACAGACTTTTCCAACAGGAAACTGAAGTTTGTAAACCACTCACTCTCCCACACCAAACCCCATAGAGAAAACCAGTGATTTTAGCTCGCAGGGACACAGGAGCTGCTGGTCTACTGCTGCCTCGTGTGGTCACTTTGTGTCACTGAGGTAAACTGAACAAAGACGTACACATGCTGAAGTCACCAAATAAGACATTTGAGCTTACAAACATTTGCTTTACAAACTTCAGTTTCCTGTTGGAAAAGTCTGTCTAACAGTGAGATAAAGATGTGAATTTGTTCTCTAGATATCATAAGTAGGTTTTATTAGGCGGGTGTTTCAGAAATAATAATTCTGAAATACCCTTTAAAATAAACATTTAAGCACGTTTATTTAATAAAACTTTACTTACTTAATATAAATACTATATGTATATATACTTAATGTAATGGTGGTTTAAAAAAAGGCTGCAGTGTATGTTATTAAAGGCTTATTTAAAGTGCAGCGTTCAGAGAGACAGACCGAGCTCATTATGTTTTGATCTGATGTGATAAATCTTGCAGTGAAGCTCTGGAGCTGCGTAAACCATTTACTGAGCTTCTGACCTTCCGCGATAAAACCATCTGTGTGTGTGATTGAGCACGTTAAAGCTGTTACCTCCATGCTCACGTCTGATCTGACGCGAGCACAACACAACAGCTGCCAGCGGGCTCAGCCATCACGTCAACGCAAAGCTCAGCTTTCTTTAGTAACATGTTAGACATTAAACTGTGTACTGTTTACACCAAATATAAACCCAACATTAAACCGTGTACTGTTTACACCAAATATAAACTCAACATTAAACCGTGTACTGTTTACACCAAATATAAACCAAACATTAAACCGTGTACTGTTTACACCAAATATAAACCAAACATTAAACCGTGTACTGTTTACACCAAATATAAACCAAACATTAAACCGTGTACTGTTTACACCAAATATAAACCAAACATTAAACCGTGTACTGTTTACACCAAATATAAACCAAACATTAAACCGTGTACTGTTTACACCAAATATAAACCAAACATTAAACCGTGTACACCAGTAAACATGTTACTCATGTTATTAAAAAAAGTCACTCATCGAACAAAAAACACGCTAATGTCACAAAACATTACAAACACGTTACTAATTTTACAAACAACATTAGGTATATTGGGAAATACTTTGCCGATGTTTAAAAAATGTCACCAACGTTACTAAAACATTACTAAATTCATGAAAAACAAGGAAAAATCAAAAAAATGTTACAAAAGCTAACATTGACAAACATATGTTGCTAATTAAACAAAAAACATGGTACTAGCGTTATGAAGACAAAAAACATGTTACTGACATCACAAAACGCTAACATTAGTAATAAACATGTTACTAATATGACAATCGTGGTACTAGCATGACTAAAATATGTTACTTACATCACAAAAAGCTAACATTAGCAACAAATGTGGTGCTACCATCACAGTAACAGTGCCAACGTGACAAAAAACATGTCGCTAACACGTCAAACATGGTACTACTGCTATAAAAACACGTTACTTACATCACAAAAAATTAGATGAGCAAAAATCACGTTAGCAACAGATGTGCTGCTAACATCACAGTCGCTAATTTGCAAAAAACCCTGTCAACAAAAAGTGTATCACAAAGGTAACCAACCTCATGTCACAAACGTAACAAACCTCGCGTCACAAACGTAACAAACCTCGCTCCCCAAACGTTACGAACCTTGTGTCACAAACGTAACGAACCTCGTGTTACAAACGTAACGAACCTCGTGTTACAAACGTGACGAACCTCGCTCCACAAACGTAACGAACCTCGTGTCACAAACGTAACGAACCTCGTGTCACAAACGTAACGAACCTCGTGTCACAAACGTGACGAACCTCGCTCCACAAACGTAACGAACCTTGCGTCACAAACGTAACGAACCTCGCGTCACAAAAACGTAACGAACCTCGCGTCACAAACGTAACGAACCTCGCATCACAAAAACGTAACGAACCTCGTGTCACAAAAACGTAACGAACCTCGTGTCACAAACGTAACGAACCTCGTGTCACAAACGTAACGAACCTCGTGTCACAAACGTAACGAACCTCGTGTCACAAACGTAACGAACCTCGTGTCACAAACGTAACGAACCTCGTGTCACAAACATAACGAACCTCGTGTCACAAATGTAACGAACCTCGCGCCACATACATAACAAACCTCGCGCCACAGACGTAACAAACCTCACGTCACCAACGTAACGAAGCTTTGAATAGTGACACGACAGGAGTGGGCGAGGTGTATCCCTGAGTTAGCTGTTGCTATCTAAACGCTGACGTTGCCTCTGAGCTGAATGATTCTGTCGACGTGTTGTTCTTTAACTGTCCGGTTGACGTGTGTTTTACCACCGCGGCCCGAGGTGAGGGTCTGACCCTCCGACTCCACGCCATAAACCACCCTCGGTGTCTCTGTGCGTCTTCAATCCATCGCCATTAAGTCCAGTCCAGTCGTTTTCTCTCTCTCTCTGTCCTTCAGCTGCTTTCACACACTTTAATGTTTCTGTGTGTGTGTGTGTGTGTGTGTGTGTGCACGTGTGTGTGTGCGTGCCTCAGGGTAGCTTTGATAAACGCTGAACAGTTTGTTGAACTCCCATAATCCTCTGCTTCATCAAGGTTCCAGATGGACACAGTTTAGAAAGTTAAATCGAGTAAACAAACAAACACTGAGATTTATGAACCATGAACGTATGAAACCAAACTTTAAACTGAAATATAATCCGATACAAAAACATGAAAGCAAATATAATCTGAATTTAAAAGGAGACGCGTGAACAGCTTCGTACGCGGAGCGGCCATCTTGGATTATGAACTCATCAGAGTGGCTGTCCTTAGTGTCCACGTTTAGTTTTTTTCGTGACTTCAATAACTTGGATGTGACGTCGCTCCCAATTCCGACCTTCCGACTTCCGATGTAAATGGAACGCAGCGTAAAATACGCCGTACGTCTGTCCCATGTCGGGATGAAGACGTGTCATCGGACGAGGTTTTAATAAAGACTGAGGATTGTTTACGTCGTAGATAAACGCGTGCACATATTTCAGAATAAAATCTGTGATGATAGTAATTACTGTGGATTAATCTGTGTGTGTGTGTGTGTGTGTGTGTGTGTGGGGGGGGGTTGTTTTAGCTCATACAGTGGAGAGCAACTGCCTTATCTCTCTCTGTGGAGGCTTCCCCTCTGGTGACGTTAGCACAAGCGGAGAGAGAGCGAGGAGGAGGAGGGGGAAGAGGGGGAGGTGGTTTCTCATTCAGATAAGCTTATCGGGTTTTCCCATGCTCCTCGCTGCCTCTCCTCCTCATAATTTGCCTGAGTGCTGAACAAATTTCTCCACCTCGAGCCGCAGTCGCTCCAGCTCATTTTCAACTTACTGTTTTTCCCTTTTCCTCCTCTTTTCCCTCATCCATTCACCACAACTGTGTCCAGAACAGGCTCATGTGGTCACAGACTAGTGACAAAAGACTCAGTTTTAGTCTACAACATCTTAAGAACATGTTCACGTCTTTATCTCACTGTTGGAGTAAAGCACTCACTCTCCCACACCAAAGCCCATAGAGAAAATCAGTGATTTAAGCTCGCCGGGACACAGGAGCTGCTGATCCACTGCTGTGTGGATCAACAACTTAAAATCACTGATTTTCTCTATGGGCTTTGGTGTGGGAGAGTGAGTAGTTTATAAACTTCAGTCTGTCTGACAGTGAGATAAAGACGTGAACATGTTCTTAAAGACATCGTAGACTTAAACTGAAGTCTTTTATCATCTTCATCATTGAGGTTCTATCTTAGTTTGTCTGGTTTTGAAAAGTTAAAGACAGATTTTGATGAAAACGTCGATGTTTGATCCTGATACAGATCTATATTCAGGATCATGTTTTATTTAGAACAATTGTGGGAGACGGTGAAAAGCTTTGCTCTCTCTCTCTCTGATTCTAGCATTTTCATCATTTTACATAACAATAAATCAATTATTTGAGAAAATAAAAATCAAATGTATCATAAATGATTGGTAAAAAAAACACAGTCCATTCATCATGTGATATGGAAACACTGTGGCTCAGTGGATGAAGCTGTCACAGGAAAACACTTCACTGATTGGCTCTTATTGATCGATCGAGTTGCGGCCGTCATTTACAGAGCTGCAGATTTATGATCGCTCAGAAAAAAAGAAAAGAAAGAAAAACACTCGTATATTTACTGAAGTGCTTCAGTCAGTGAGTGATGGACTGCAGTCTGGACCAGGACCTGGACCCAGATTCTGTCCTGTCATGACCAGGAACGACGTATGTCCATAAATCATTGATCATTTCTTTGTTTATTTTTCATGGCAGCAGCTTCTCCAGCCTTTATTATTTGCTTTGTAAACCGCTCACTCTCCCACACCAAAGCCCATAAAGAAAGTCAGTGATTTTAGCTCGCAGGGACACAGGAGCTGCTGGTCTACTGCTGCCTCGTGTGGTCACTTTGTGTCACTCAGGGAAGTCTGAGTGAAGGATTTCAAAAGCCGAATTGACAAAATAAGTCATTAGAACTTAGTGATGGAGGCAGCAGTGGATCAACAACTCCTGTGTGTGTGATGTTAAAATCACTGATTTTCTCTATGGGCTTTGGTGTGGGAGAGTGAGTGGTTTACAAACTTCAGTTTCCTGTTGGAAAAGTCTGTCTAACAGTGAGATAAAGACGTGGACATGTTCTTAAGACATCGTAGACTTAAACTGACGTAGATTTTATTAACTGAGTCTTTTAATTAAGTGGATAAACTAATAATTGTCTTCAATACAAAACCTCATAGAGAAAACCAGTGATTTTAACATCACACACACAGGAGCTGTTGATCCACTGCTGCCTCCATCACTAAGTTCAAATGTCTTATTTTGTCAATTCGGCTTTTGAAATCCTACGTTCAGATTGACCTCAGTGACACAAAGTGACCACACGAGGCAGCAGTAGACCAGCAGCTCCTGTGTCCCTGTGAGCTAAAATCACTGATTTTCTCTATGGGCTTTGGTGTGGGAGAGTGAGTGGGTTCACGTCTAATTTCACATCACAACAACTTCGCAGCTTTCAGTGCGAACGCACCATGTGACGTTCTAACTGTCCTTCCTGTCGGGTGGGGGCGGAGTTAGTTCCTGTGATGTGTCATGTTGAGTTCCCTGACCTCAGGAGAGTGAGTGAGTGTGTGTTGTTTTTAAACCAGGAAATTAAAGGTTCAGGACAGAAAAAAGGGGTCCTGTGTGTGTGTGTGTGTGTGTGTGTGTGTGTGTGTGTGTGTGTGTGTGTGTATATGTGTATATGTGTGTGTGTGTGAGCTGAACCTGCTGATACAGCAGAGATACCAGGTGTAATAGACCGAGACCCTTTTACAAAAGTCAGCCTTTAATGCACTGCGGAATGGACACGCACGCATGCACACACACACACACACACACACACACACACACACACACACACATACACAGCCAGTTGCTCTTTGTTGCTGCAGCAAAAAGAAATGCAGCGTTAAACTGTTTCACTGAACACTCACATCTGCTAACACACACACACACACGCACATGTGCTAACACACACACACACACGCACGCACGCACCCACCCACACACACACACACACACATAGAGTTTTCACTGAAATGTAGGAGGAGCAGAGAAATGTGAAGAGTTAAAGTGTCGATGAAAGAATCAATGAAGAGCAGGACGATGTGTGAAAGACACTGTGTGTGTGTGTGTGTGTGTGTGTGTGTGTGTGTTGGCCTTAAAGGGACATTTCAGGACTTTTGCTCTGTGCCTGTGTGAAGGCTGAAGGAATTTAGAGAGTGGTCAGAGTTCCTTAATTGAATGTAAGTGAAGTGCATATTTCTGACGTGGATTTAAGACAAAAACCAGCCTCCGTCGTGTCTCTGTCGTCCCTTAGGGGACGGGACGCTCCGGGTCTGGGACGTGAAAGCCGCCTCCTGCCGCTTGGTCATCGCCGCTCACCACGCCGAGGTCCTGAGCTGCGATTGGTGCAAATACGACCAGGTGACCAGTCTCCGCGCCGCACTGTTAAAAACAGACCTGAACTATCCCTTTAATGCAGAGTTGATATTTCTTATTTTATATTTTTATTTATATACAAAGATCACAGTTTGATAAACGTGAAGTTTGGGTCAATTTAGGGTAAGAAATTCAGCCTTGAACAAATTTAACCATGAAAATAAGGATTTTTTTTTTATTATTTCTCTTTTTTTGATGTTCAGATTTGAATAAACTTCTTTAGCTTCACAGAACAAAATTGAACATCAATTATAAATGAAGACAAATGCAATAATTGTTATTTTCATGGTGCAAAACACCAACATAATGTGACGATAAATGAATGAATAAGTAAATGACTAATTTAACATTCAAGCTGGAGACTTAGTGTGAACTGTTCAGTTAAACAATTTTGTAATGTTATTATTTAACTCAATATAAAGTTAGTTAGGATTTGTTTTGACAATAAAGCTCAAACTCCTCAGCTTTTGTCTTCTGTACAAATAAATCAATAAAAATATTTGTATATTTGTTTGTTTGTTTGTTTGTAGAACATTGTGGCCACAGGCTCAGTCGACTGCAGTGTGTGTGTGTGGGACCTGAGGAACATACGGCAGCCTGTTGCTCGACTGAGAGCTCATAACTACGCCATCCGCAGAGTCAAGGTACACACTCGCCCACACACGCGCACACTCGCCCACACACGCACACACACGCGCACACACACGATGGTTCCAGTGTCATGTGACAACATTGTTTTTGGGAAAACACAGAGCTGGGTGTGACAGCATCAAAACTCCCACTAAAATGGCCCTAATAAGAACACACACACACACACACACACACACACACACACACACACACACACACACACACACTGTCCTCTCTGTGTGTGTGTGTGTGTGTGTGTTCAGTTTCCTGTTGGAAAAGTCTGTCTCACAGTGAGACAAAAACATGTTCTTAAGATAATCTTAGACTTAAACTGAGTCTTTTAATTAACTGGATAAACTAATAATCGTCAGCAATACCAAAGCCCATAGAGAAAACCAGTGATTTTAACCTCACAGCACACAGGAGGTGTTGATCCACTGCTGCCTCCATCACTAAGTTCAAATGTCTTATTGTGTCAATTCGGCATTAAAAATCCTGCAGAAATATTGACCTCAGTGACACAAAGTGACCACACGAGGCAGCAGTAAACCAGCAGCTCCTGTGTCTCAGCGAGCTAAAATCACTGGTTTTCTCTATGGGCTTTGGTGTGGGAGAGTGAGTAGTTTACAAACTTCAGTTTCC